>NC_090236.1:19475295-19813629 GCF_024489055.1 Chanodichthys erythropterus | reverse complement strand
GGGAGTTCACTTCATATTTAGGTCGTCTCATCGTCTTGCTCAATATTGGAAGCAGGTGGGTGTGAGTGCATCCCCACACACAGCGAGGCCAAGACTTTTGGACAATGGCCTGGTGTTAAGAAGGGCAGCAAAGAAGCCACTTCTCTCCAAGAAAAACATCAAGGACAGACTGAAATTCTGCAGTAAGTACAAGTGGTGTTTTATTTAAAGGGCTATTAAAGTAGTCAACAAAGTTCCCAGTTATACCCTTCTGATGACAAAAAAAAAATAAAAAATTCATTCTAAATATATCGACATTAAAGGAACACTCCACTTTTTTTGAAAATAGGCTAATTTTCCAACTCCCCTAGAGTTAAACAGTTGAGTTTTACCGTTTTCGAATCCATTCAGCCGATCTCCGGTTCTGGCGGTACCACTTTTAGCATAGCTTAGCATAGTTCATTGAATCTGATTAGACCGTTAGCATCGCGCTTAAAAATGACCAAAGAGTTTTGATATTTTTCCTATTTAAAACTTGACTCTTCTGTAGTTAAATCGTTTACTAAGACCGACGGAAAATAAAAAGTTGTGATATTCTAGGCTGATATGGCTAGGAACTATACTCTCATTCAGGCGTAATAATCAAGGAACTTTGCTGCCGTTCCATGGGTGCAGCAGTGCAATGATATTACGCAGCGCCTGTGAGCCCCTGCTTGCACAGGGAACGTGCCTTGCAACCATGGAGACTTTTGTGAGAGACGCTGCGTAATATCATTGCACTGCTGCAGCCATGGAACGGCAGCAAAGTTCCTTGATTATTACGCCTAAATGAGAGTATAGTTCCTAGCCATATCAGCCTAGAAAATCGCAACTTTTCATTTTCTGTCGGTCTTAGTACACGATTTAACTACAGAAGAGTCAAGTTTTAAATAGGAAAAATATCAAAACTCTTTGGTCATTTTTGAGCTAGATGCTAACGGTCTAATCAGATTCAATGAACTATGCTAAGCTATGCTAAAAGTGGTACCGCCAGAACCGGAGATCGGCTGAATGGATTCGAAAACGGTAAAACGCAACTGTTTAACTCTAGGGGAGTTGGAAAATGATCCTATTTTCAAAAAAAAAGTGGAGTGTTCCTTTAATATGTAGTTGGTGCCCCAGTGCAGCTATAACAACTTCTACTCTTCTGGGAAGGCTTTCCACAAGATTTTGGACTGTTTCTGTGGGAATGTTTGCCTATTTACCCAGTAGAGTATTTGCAAGGTCAGGCGCTGATGTTGGACGAGAAGGCCTGGCTTGCAATCTCCGTTCCAGTTCATCCCAAAGGTGTTCGATGGGGTTGAGGTCAGGTCTCTGTGTGGCCGAGTCAAGTTCTTCCACTCCAGACTCATCCAACCGTGTCTTTATGGACCTTGCTTTGTACACTGGGCCACAGTCATGCTGGAATAGAAAAGGGCCTTCCTCAAACTGTTCCCACAGCGTTGGAAGCATATCATTGTCCAAAATGTTGTGTTAACCCTAAAAAAACAGCCCCATACCATCATCCTTCCTCCAACAAACTTTACAGTTGGCACAATGCAGTCAGGCAGCTAACGTTCCTCATTCGTCACACAACACGTTTCCACTGCTCCAGAGTCCAGTAGTGACGTGCTTTACACCACTACATCTGACGCTTGGCATTATACTTGGTGATGTGAGGCTTGCGTGCAGCTGCTCAGCCATTGAAACCCATTCCATGAAGCTCCCGCCACAGTTTTTGTGCTGATATTAATGGCAGTGGAGGTCTGGAACTCTTCAGCTATGGAATCAGCAGAGCGTTGGCAACTTCTACGCACCATGCGTAGCCGAGTTGTTTTCGTTGCTGTTCCTGAACACTTCCACTTTACAATAAGTTGATCATGGAATATCTAGTATGGGATATCTATCACAGTACCATGCTTGAATTCACTGTGCGTCTCAGAATGACCCATTCTTTCCACAAATGTTTGTAAATGCAGACTGCATGGCTAGGTGAATCCAGTAATTAAGAGGTGTGTACTTTTTCAGGACTCTTTGATTAATAGAAATTTCAAAAGCATTCATGTCATTTTTGATAAATTTAACGTTGTTCTTGCTGAATATCATATCCGTATCAGAGAGAACAAAGACAAGCATTATCAGCTTTGACTTGTTAGGTTTATTTATCGCTTTAATCTCCCACATACATTTCACACAGTGCAAGAAATTCAACTTTTGTGTAGATCGGGACTGGTGCCAATTTAGTTTTTTCCCTCCAAATAAACTAGGAGGAAATTTGAGGACTGTAATCCAGTATTAATTCAACATTCTTCACAAAATAATGACATAAATTGCCTTCAATCTGGACACTTTCGTATTCACAAAATCATTAAAACAGTGATTTAAAAGAGCAGGAATGATTGGACTCATTGTGACAATAATGATTAGGACATAGACTGATTATAAAGTTTAATGAAAGTTAAATCAAACATTCTTAACCTAACACAACCTTATACCACCCTCATTTAAACTAACCGATGAGCAGCACCAGTGTAAATTGGCATAAATACCCTGTACTGATATGAATGGATCATGCACATCCAAATTCAAGAGCTGGATACATTTTCATCACCCTTTAAAAAAAAAACAAGTTGGAAAAAAACAATCCAAACAAAAAAATAAAGTTCTTATCTGTTCTCCTGAACAAAATACTACGAGTGCATCTTCAAGGCAATAAAGTCCTTCTACCATTTTTGCCAATTGCTGTTTCACAAATAATATTGCTCTATATAAGGAAGGCCAGGATACATCATCTTTACAGTGTAATGATTTGAAAAAGGAGTCATTTCAAAATAATTTTTAAAGTGTCCATTTGGCACACACACCAAAAAAAAAAAAAAAGAAAAAAAAAAAATCTGGGAATGCATGTGTTTGCACATGCTTATGTGTGCCTGTTTATTGTAATTGTGAGAAAAAAGGTTTGTCTCTTACATTACACCATCTATCCTCTGGCAATATGCATTAATGGAAAGACAATCAAGGCTGTTTATTGGTTGAGTAAAACTACTCTCCAGTTTTTGTCCCAGAGCTGCTCTTGAACTTGACCACCATGACAGTGATGTTGTCGGGGCAACCGCGGTAGAACGACTGCAGCACGATGCTCTTGGCACCGAAGTGCGGCTCATCCAAGCGTTCGCGCACAAAGCGTACGGCCTCCTCGTTGCTGAACGCATCCCACAGGCCGTCGGAGGCAAGGATCATGAACTCCGGCTGTAGCTTGTCCAGGTCAAAGGTCAAGATATCTGGGTCTGGGATGACCACATTCAAGTTCTTCAGAGGGTAGTCACCGAGTGAGCGCGACATGGCGAGGATGCCTTGCACACGCCAAGAACCATTAAAACTGATGAAGCCACCTGATGGATGAGATCACAGACACATGTTATATTGTTATACAGGGCAGTCACAGCGAAGTCATCTGGAATGGCCAGAAAGCAATCACAAGTGCAAACTTAAAATGTTAAAAGTCATCACAAATGATCATCTTAACAACAACAGACCTAATAACTGTGTTAAACAAATTTTGTCCATTAACTAACCAAATTTTTCATTCAAATTAAACTGTCATATTAAAATACACAAAAGATTCATGTATTGTGACTTTTCCCATTTCAACTTTTATAAATATGCATTTTTTTTAAATATGTAAATTATAAATCTTATTAAATATGATCTCATTAGAATGTATACACTACAGAAAACAGTCACAATTTTTATTATAATATGAAAAAAACAAACCAAAAAAAAAAAAAACTCCATAGCAGGGTCTGGGGCAAATATTGTGATTATTTTATTAAAATATAAGTAAAATATATTAATGAAATATTAAAATATTGCAATAATAATACTAATGGTGTATATTTAATAATAATAATACTAATGGTGTATATTTAATAATAATAATAAATTACAAGGATTATAAATGAAAAGGTTATAAATAAAATGTTTAAAAAAATATATGTTTTTTTAACAAACAAAAGTTATTATTAATAATATAAATAATAATAACAATAATAATAATAATTATTATTTTATTTTATGGGGGTTATAAATCAAAAGGTTATTAAAAATGTTGTTTGAACAAAAAAAAACAACTTATAGTAATAATAATAATAATTATTAGAAACCAAAAAGGTCATAAATTAAAAGGTTATTTAAAAAAATAAATGTTTTAATAAATAAAGTTATTTTATTATTACAAATTGTTATATAATAATAATAATAAATATAGCTGCAAGCAGCAATTACGGGGCCAAGCACAAAAACGGCACAAGAAGCCAGCCAACATGGCCGTGAGCATCAGACCAACAGCAGCAGTGAGCAATTAGAAAAAAAAGTTATTAGCATTTTTGTCAAGTTTGTTATAACTTTTGAGCACGAGGTGGCGCTGGTCCGAAACTTCTCAGGCTGCTTCAGGGCATTGTCCTGATGACCCATACCAAATTAATGAATTTTGGTCAAACCCATCAGAAGTTATAAGCAAAAATAGCCATTTTTCATATCTCCACTCCAGTAGGTGGCGCTGCGCCGAAACACTGTATGATGCCTCAGGTCATGCTTGTGATGACACGTACCAAGTTTGGTCTGAATATGTCAAAGCATTGTAGAGATACAGCTTCAAGAGTAATTTTTGCATCATCTCTCAAATTCTTTGCTCCGGTATACGAAAACGGTTTGACTTATCAACTTGAAATCCATAACTTTTTGTCGGCATGGTCTGAAGATGATACGGTTCAATTTTGGTGAAAATCGGAGCAAAGGTCTAGGAGGAGTTTGAAAAAGTAGGTTTTTAAAGAAAAACAATATGGCGGACAGGAAGTTCAGCTGAATATGGCAAATTTGATATCTATGTTCTCAGCATGACCCAAGGAATCTATTGAGACCAGTTTCATTACAATCGGTAGATATTATCAAAAGTTATTAGCATTTTTGTCAATTTTGTTATAACTTTTGACCACAAGGTGGTGCTGGTCCGAAACTTCTCAGGCTCCTTCAGGGCATTGTCCTGATGAACCATACCAAATTTATGAATTTTGGTCAAACCCATCAGAAGTTATAAGCAAAAACGGCCATTTTTCATATCTCCACTCCAGTAGGTGGCGCTGTGCTGAAACATTGTATGATGCCTCAGGTCATGCTTGTGATGACACATACCAAGTTTGGTCTGAATATGATAAAGCATTGCAGAGATACAGCTTCAAGAGTCATTTTTGCATCATGCCTCAAATTCGTTGCTCTGGTATACGAAAACGGTTTGACTTATCGACTTGAAATCCATAACTTTTTGTCAGCATGGTCTGAAGATGATACGGTTCGATTTTGGTGAAAATCGGAGCAACGGTCTAGGAGGAGTTCGAAAAAGTAGGTTTTTAAAGAAAAACAATATGGCGGACAGGAAGTTCAGCTGACTATGGAAAGTTTGATATCTATGTTCTCAGCATGACCCAAGGAATCTACTGAAAACAGTTTCATTACAATCGGTTAATATAGTCAAAAGTTATTAGCATTTTTGTAAATTTTGTTATAACTTTTGACCACAAGGTAACGCTGGTCCTAAACTTGGTATGCTCCTTCAGGGCATTGTGCTGATGACCCATACCGAGTTTCATAACGATACGCTAATGCGTTCGTAAAATACAGCATTTTAGCACCAAATTTAAAATGGCCGACGGCCAAAATGTCCAATAAATAAAATTGGATATCATTCGACTCGGCATGATTCCCCGAATCCAACGAGACCAAATTCATGATTTTTGGCCAAACCCATCAGAAGTTATAAGTAAAAATAGCCATTTTTCATATCTCCGCACCACTAGGTGGCGCTGCGCTTGAAACGCTGCATGTTGCCTCAGGTCATGCTTGTGATGACAGTTACCAAGTTTGGTCTGAATACGATAAAGCGTTGCGGAGATACAGCCTTATGTCTATTTTCGCAAGCACTACGTACAATTCGTTTGCGTGTTTTTCGAAAACGGTTTGAGAAATCAACTTGAATTCCATAACATTTTGTCGGCATGGTCTGAAGATGATCTGGTTCAATTTTCGTGAAAATTGGAGTAACGGCCTAGGAGGAGTTCGAAAAAGTACGTTTTTCAGAAAATTCAAAATGGCGAAAAAATTTTCATGACGGAAAATGACGTCATATGGTGCAATCGATTCGTCTTGACCTAAGGAATCAGAGGAAAAAAGAATTTTGTTTCTAGCCCTTATGGTTCAAAAGTTATTAACATAAACATAAGTGCAACTTTGGACAGCTGATGGCGCTAGAGGGATTGAGTTAGAGACTCCAAATTTGCTATGGACAAAGGTCAGACTGTCCTCTAACTGTGTGCCAAATTTCACAACTTTCCCGCAAGCGGTTCTATGGGCTGCCATAGACTTCAAGAGCGGAAGAAGAAGCGGAAGAATAATAATAAGCGTACGGAACGCCAACAATAACAATAGGTGCCTAAGCACCTTCGGTGCTTGGCCCCTAATAATAATAATAATAATAATAATAATTATTATTATTAATAATAATAATAATAATATAAAATCCAAAAATGACAAATGTGCAAAAATCACTAGGAGATCTCTAGGGGACCTCAATTATGCACCATGAGATGGTGTATAATTATACCACATTATTTTACTATATGATCTCTTTAAGAAATGCCTTTTGAAAAATTATAATCAATGATAAGATAAACTGATAAGCTTAGGTGAAAAAGGTGATACATTTTTAAAAATGTCAAAAAAAATTTTTTTTTGAAAGTTTGGTAGCTGAATAATTATTTTTAAACATTTTTTTTAATGTTTTATTTTTTTTTTTTAGCAAAATCTAAAATCTGTTCCGTCTAACCGAAATCACCACTTATGCCTGTAGTAGCAGGCAAACTCACCGGCTCTCTTGATCCTCTTGCGCTCCTTCAGCTGGTAAGGCTTGTGATCATGTGACAAGGCCACAGCGTTGCCGTCCTTGTCGCAGAGAACGCCGCGAGAGTCTCCAACATTTGCCACAGTCAGTTCACGGTCTGACAACAAGGCAATCAAACATGTTGTGCCTGAAAACAAAGATGAAAAATTCAGCCTTGTTTACAGTCTCCAGTCAGCCAAAGCACAAAGATAAGATCAACCTAAAACATGTGCTCTTCCCTGCTCACCCGCTTCATCATGGGAGGCAGAGAACTTTTCCACCATGTCCCGGTCCACAGTCAGAATGCGCTGCTCAAGGATGGCGGGATAGGAGAGAGGGCTGTCTTTCTTTTCCCGCTCGTAGGCCTGCAGCTGCTGTTTCAGAGCCTCGGGTAGGTGGGCCTTCACATAATCAGCAGCGGCCTAAGAAAGAAACAGCAAAAAACTGAGAAACTTCCTGTCACAAAAATACTCACTTCAGAATTTTTTCAAATGAAATTCAGCAAGTTCATTTGTAATTCTACTGACAACTGAAAACTGTTAAAGTCACCATGAAATCAACAATGACAATTTTTATGTTGCAGTGCTAACTGATCTATCCATGCACATCATTGATAGATTCCTTGTGATATTTAATCAAAAAACATTAACCTTAACCTAAAAACATTAACATTAACCTAAAATGACGTCTGTTCTCTTCATGATGTATTGTCTTGATGTAATGTGGGGCTAAATTTCCTCCACAACTGACAGCAAACTGGCATTCAGATCTGCCTCCATTTAGCTAGCAAAGCCCAACTTCCTTCGACCTAATCAATTCCTGAAGGATGAAATCGAGAACCGCCCTACATTTTTCACATTCCAGAAGCTGTTTCACTTGGATTTACAACACAATAGGAAAGACTATTGCAACTTCCGTTTCATGCCGACTTTAATGACATGGGGAATAAAACAGAGAAGAAATGCACATGAGCACATGGGGGCATGAAGTGGGCTGATAAACAGGAATCTCACAAAAACATGTCCAGGTCACATTTTACCTCCATATCAAAAGAATAATATATTTATATTTTATTATAAAACAGTTAGTTCCAGTCCTTGATTCTGATTGGTCAATAGCGGTGTTTTATTCACGATAAAACACGGCTATGACCGCTTCACCCAGCGGTTCTGTGTATCACCCTTAACAACCACTCTTAGCAATCACTTTTAGCAACGTAAACTGTATGTTCTCAATTGATATTGTTCATTGAAGCCTACTGTATTATGAAGAAGAGTATTGTGAGAAAGAGATTGAGTTAGTGAGTTTATTACCTGCATTCAGATTTACCATTTTCCTTCAGGTCAGTCCTATGTTCATAATAAAAAATCTGTTTAAATGTCTGATGTATCATCTTGTCCCGTGACTGACAGCGCTAGTCAAAGCATTTGTCAGTTGCGTCTTGTTCCGTGTTCACAACAATTCAGTCTTTTCAATATAGAAGTCTTTGCCTCTGAGTGACTCACTCATAAAGACAGTCTTTGCCGCCATCTAATGGCGTAATAATGTAACTTCTGTTGCTGTTCACGGTCAGGGACTATTTTTTTTCCGGCGGAAGGGAGGCTTCTCCGCTTTGCGTCATGCCTAACAACGCCCTTCAACTGTGACTTATTCACGATACAGCACAGCCTCTCATACTTTATTGTTTACTTAAAATATAATTATTAAAATATAAAATATTTTATTTTAGACCATTATAATTTTTGTGACATTATTTTCATGACAATTAAGCACCTATTGCCATTAGGGCTGTTCGATTATGGCAAAAATCAGTGTCACTATAATTTTGGTCAATACTGAAATCACATTTAATTGCATTACTCACTGACTCTGGAAACATCATGCATTTAATGAAGTTTTCTTTAAAACTTGTCTTCTTAACAGTGGATTTCCATTAAATATAATTTACAATTCAATTGAAAACCATAAAAAAATAAATACATTAATACAAAATTTAAACACACACAAACAAACACACAAACCTAACCATTACATTTTTTACATTTCCATTTATTCTTCATGGTGATTCGGATTAGACTGATTAGAAAATGAATTACTGCAATACAATGATTTTTATATTTAAGCCACATAAATTAAAGGCTGAAAAACACATATGACAAATTAAATAATATATCCTTTCACATTACAGATAGGATTTTTGCATTATGGAAATGAGAATTAAAGGTACATTTTCAAAACTGTCATGAATTTATGTCACTTAAATTTTCTTAATGCAAAATATATATTTTTTTCTTTTGATTCAGGGTAAAACATGGCCCATACATGTTATAGATGAGATTCACCCACACACAGTGTGATGGTAAAAGATACTGCCATTTCAGTAATAGTAAAAAAAAAAAAAAAAAAAAAAAGGGGGTTACTCAATTCATTTTTCAACCCCCCCCAAAAAAAAATTAATTTACTCACCCTCATTTTGTTTATAATGGAAGATATTTTCAGAAGTGTTTTTTTGTGTGTGTTTTTTTTTTTTTTTTTGTCCTTATGATGAAAGTCAACAGACAGCAAAATGGTTTGATTACCAAAATTCTTCAATATATCTTCTTTTGTGTTCTGCAGAGGAAAGAAAGTCATGCAGGTTTGGAATGACATGAGGCTGATTAAATGATGACAGAACTTTCCATTTTTTTTTTGGGTGAACTATCCCTTTAAAAGAGGCCTAAGAGCTCTCGCCAGATAGTGCTTGCACCAGAATACAGATGAAGGGACAGAAAGTCTCTCGAGAGCGAGTGCCCTTTCCAAATACTGCCAGATCACCAAAACATAGAATCAAAGAGCATTATTTCATTGCCTAACTCTGTTTACCCATCATCAGTCAGGATGGTTTGGATTCCTTTCAGCAGCTCACACTACTGCCTTGTGCATCTTCAACTGTAAGCCTTTGCCAGTGACTCAGCAATGCCACGCTATAAATACAATGATGAAACCAGAGAAGCAAACATAATACCTGTCTGCCAAGAGAACGCTGCAGTCTCTTTCGAAAGCCACTTCCCGGGCAACAGAGAGTTGCTGCTTTTCAGAAAAGACATGGCAGAGCCTTCTGATGAAGCCTATGCATTATTTACACAGAAGCAGCGCTCATGCAGAACACTTACAGAATAAGCAGATATAGCTCACGGTCACTTTTCACATTGCAGTGATTTTAAACCTGTAAATAGCACAGAGTTGCTATGAAAAGAAGCCTTTCAGATTAGGGCTTGCTAAAATCTGTGCCTCCTAAATTGTCCAGACTGTAGGTATAATCTCATAATAAATCCAAATAATACTGTTTGTTTAAATGTCTTCAACGTAGTAGTCAACCTACAGAAAAATTCATAGTAGCTTCCTCAACACTACTAATATTAGCTAATAACAATCATGGTCATCAATATATCGTGAGCCTGGATATAGCACAATTTGCAGGATGTCACAATCTGAATTATTCAAAGTATGTTCATCATTGTGTCTCAGGAACAAAGACAGTGGGGCGGTGGTGACCCGCAGTGACCTCTTTCCACTCAAGACCCTCCCACCGCAAACACATTACAGTCAAGCAGCCATTTTACTTCATTCACACACCAACACAATGAGTGCTTCATTACCGGTGTTACGCACTTGTGTTTGGAAGATTTAGGGCTTTACCATGTTTAACTCAAACGGTGTCAGTGCATTCCTGTGAATCTCAAGAAATATCTAAGGGAACTTACAAGTTTAAAGAAAGCAAGTCTATTTTTAGGACCATCAATTAGGACCATTTTAATGACTATTAAGCACATTTTCAAACCCAAATCTCATTACTGCAACTCTGCACAAACATATTTTAAATAAATAAATAAATAGTACATTAATACAAGCATTTATCTTGGCAGTATTTTCTGCATTTATTGTGATCAAAATTTCCCAAGGCAAAAAATAAATAAATAATACAAAAAAATAAATCTTAAAAAATATTCATGAAACAAAAAAAAAGTAATCTTTTATTCAGCAAGGACACATTAAAATGATCAAAAGTGACAGTAAATACATTTGTTACAAAATATTTTTATTTCAAATATATGCTGTTCTTTTGAACAGCATATCAAAAGTTGTTTCTTCCCCCCCAAAAAATTATAGTTTCCACAAAAATATTAAAGGATTAGTTCACTTTCAAAAAAAATGTTCCTGATAATTTACTCACCCCATGTCATCCAAGATGTTCATGTTTTTCTTTCTTTAGTTGGAAAGAAATTAAGGTTTTTGATGAAAACATTCCAGGATTTTTCTCCTTATAGTGGACTTCAATGGAGCCCAAACAGTTGAAGGTCAAAATTACAGTTTCAGTGCAGCTTCAAAGGGTTTAAACAATACCAGAAGAGGAATAAGGGTCTTATCTAGCGAAATGATCGGTCATTTTCGAAAAAAATGTAAATGTATATGCTTTATATAAACAAATGATCACCTTGCACGAGCTTCCACCAAAACCGCACTTTCATATTCTTCAAAAAACCTACGCTGTATGTCCTACGCCTTCCCTATTCTACTTACGGAAAAAAACGGACCTAGACGGAACTAGTTTCGCTAGATAAGACCCTCATTCCTCGTCCGGTATCGTTTAAAGCCCTTTGAAGCTGCACTGAAACTGTAATTTTGACCTTCAACCATTTGGGCTCCATTGAAGTCCACTATAAGGAGAATAATCCTGGAATGTTTTCATCAAAAACCTTAATTTCTTTTCGACTGAAGAAAGAAAAACATGAACATCTTGGATGACATGGTAAATTATCAGGAAATTTTAATTTGAAGGTGAACTAATCCTTTAAGTAGCAACTGATTTCAACATTGATAACAAGAAGAAATGTTTCCTGAGCAGCAAATCAGCACATTAGAATGATTTCTGAAAGATCATGTGACACTGAAGACTGGAGTATGTTAAAATATAAGTAGGAATAATATTTCACAATATTACTTTTTTTTTCCTTTAGTATTTTCACATGAAAAATGGTGAGCATAGACTTATTTCAAAAACATTTTTAAAAAAATCTTACCAACTCAACTTTTTAATGGTGTAGGTTTCATTTTCTAAAAAAACAAAACAAAACAAAACAATTCCCCCCCCCTATGATTTTGTGACCTACACATGTATTCAAGGGATTCACCCATTCAGTGCATTTAGAATCAGATTTAAAGAAGAATGATCATACAGACACACTATTTTGTACCACCATTGCTAATGAAAAGCTCCATTTACTAGGTCTAATTCAAGATTATAATAAGGAGAAAACCAGATCACCAGGGAATAGAGCAAGAGCACAAGACAGAATCGTTAAGACGAGCGTTGATTAGGCCGACTGTGCTAGTCATTGTTAGCGAGAGCGCTCATCATTAGCAGACACCACAGGGCAAGACTCTCTTTTTAACAAGATATTTTTAACAGACCCCCTGGATCAAATATTTCCAGACCTAGTTTTGACTTTTTTCACATTTTAAATCAGAACTTAAATGCTGATTACACATGCAAATTCTAACCACAACATGACAGATTGTTGACTATCATTTCTATCTACTGCTGCGGTGTTTCAATCAGTCAGCTGTTGTCCAAGAAACCAATTACAGCTCTAATAAATGAAAAATTGACTATGCAAGCAGCTTAAAAAGTCAATACAAAAAATTGTCTCAGACTTTTGACTGGGTGGGGTGATCATACCGTTGTTTGGGTATCAGATTTATGCACTGAACATTGTGGGAGGCTGGAAAACTCTCCCTCTATAATTTCTGGAAAAAATAAATGTATAATTAAACCTAACAGTGTTGCTTTTCTGCTCCTCTGGTGCTGTTGTGAAGGAAAAAAGTGCATTTATACAGTAAAAACAGTAATATTATGAAATATTATTACAATTTAAAATAACTGCTTCAATTTTAATATATTTAAAAATGTTATTCCTGTGATGGCAAAGCTGTATTTTACTCCAGTCTTCAGTGTCACATCATCCTTCAGAAATCATTCGATTATGCTGATTTTCTTATTATCATCAATGTTTAAAACAGTTGTGCTGCTTAATATTTTTGCAGAAAACGTAATATATTTTTTCCAGGATTCTTTGATGAATAGCAAGTTCAAAAGAACAACGTAAAAGTATGTATTGCCACTTAATAAATTGAATAAAATGTATTAATAATAAAATGACTATAAAATACATTATAAATTAAAATACCCATCTCATCCTCCCTTTCGTCTTTATGTCTACAATGTTTGTAGTGATAATAGTAAGTAGTAATAAAAATGCAATGCAAGCACTCTTCTTTCTAATGAGTGGATGTGTAAGTAACCCAACATTAGGAGTTCAGTTTATGTAATAATCATAATAGACTTTCACAACCAAAACAAATGAGCCAGTATCAACAGATAAGACTCAATGTCAGGACGTTTGGGTCAGCAAACATTTATGAGAGGAGATAGTGTAGATTAAAAGACCTTTTACAGGGTCGAAGAGCATGAGGTTGGCACATTTTAATCTATTTACTGCGTGGATTGCAGGGAGGCCTCTGGCCATTTAAACAAATACCACTATAAATAGATTTTAAGCATTCCATATATGACCGTGGGAGTCAGAAACAGCCGACTAGAATGCTGAGGAAAATGGCTGATCGGTAAAATTCAAATTAAATTCATCTCTTGTGAGCTGTTCATTTCATTACTCAACAGCATCTAAGGCATTCAAACTTTAGGCCAACAAGCATTCATCTGTATTACCAAACAATGAAAAAGATAAAATGAACATCTGTCTGAGCTCAATATAGGCTGGAGAATAAGGCTGGTCGGAGCAGATGTCTGGGGGGGAAGGGGGAACCGACTGAATGCTTCAGACAAGTATCATGAGAATCTCAATTGGCTGCATTAGATTTCTCATATAACCATTACAAAGGCAGTTTGTGTAGATCTCTAAGGTTCTAATTTTTAACACGCTAAAAAACTTTTGGGTTAACAGTTTGTTATTAAGAATCAATACTGAAAAATAAGTATTTTGAGGGGGTTTACATCTTAAAAATTGTGGTCAACCAAAATTAATGGCTGATACCATGATATTAAGGGAGCAGTGTGGGTGAAAGACACACACACACACATTTGTTTTTGTGAATTGTGGGGACTTCTGTACAAACCCTACTTTCTATCCCCCTACCCTACCCCTAACCCTAAACCTAACCATCACAGGAAACTGTGCACACCTTTATTTTCTCACAAAAACATCATTTAGTATTTTTATTAATTAATTTACATTATGGGGACCGGTGGCTGGTCCCCACAATGTAGGTGAACTCAGGTTTATATTGGGACATTTGGTCCCCACAATGTAATATAAACAAAAGCACACACACAGTAACAGAAAATGTGCAATGTCTACATGGTAAATAATGCGACTAACTTAAGTCAGAACGACAATTTAGCCCATTGGTTTGATAAAATCTAAATATCGAACAATAAACTGAACTGAATGACTAGCCTATAAACTCTTGTAAATAGACAGCCTTAAAGGGACAGTTCACTCATTATTTACTCACACTCATGTTGTTCCAAATCTGCACGACCTTCTTTTCTTTTCTAACACAAAAGACAATTTACTCATTGTATGGAGTACAATCACACCAGAAGTAAAATAAAAGTTTTACAGACTTAAAAAAGTGTGAACATTTTGTGAATTATTCCTTTAAGTGTCATTCGGCTACTTCAGCACCTGTTCATAGGCACCGCTTTTGTGATACTTCTCTGGTAATTTATTAACTTTTTGCATTTGTTATCATTTTGAACATCCGCTTTCAGTAAATGAAAGAGTGTCCATGATTTGCTTCATAGTTTTCCCTTTTATGTTCCACAGAAGCGAGTCAGCAATACGGGTTTGGAACAACATGAGGGTGAGTAAACACATTTTGCATGAACTATTCCTTTGAAGGTCGTCCCAACTAACACAGACCGTCCCCTTATGTTTGGTTATTTTGGGAAACCAATTCCTAACGTTATACGAACGTTCTTTTTAGGCTTAATCTTAACAATGGGAACCACGGGTGTTTCGTTTGTAAAGCTTTCACGACGACTTTCATCATCAGCATCCACACTTCTTACCTCCCCGCCGTGTCCGTCAAAAATGGCAAAGATTGAAGGGTGGCTCCTGTTCACCAGGTCGGTAAGGACCTCAAAGCGGTCCTCCATGTGGTCTCTTCGGCCCTGTATCGAGTACACCGCTACATTGTTGTTCTTGAACTCCCATGTCTTGGAGAACTCCGCGTCCAGCACGTCCAGACCGCCGAGTCTGTCGTTCATCATCATCTCCGCCACTTTTCCCTTCACCATCTTCACGGCATCCCGGCTGGACTTAACGATGGTTTTCACCTCATCCGTGTGGAAGAAGTAACTCCAAAGGGCCAAGCTTATACATAACAGAAACAAGGTCTCTGGCCTGAGCAAGAAATAACGCATGATGCGACCCAAAAGAGACAAAAGCGTCATTGTGTCTCCTATCATCACACGCTCAAGACTGCACACGGGGACTGAAGTATGGGCTTCAAATTACTTCATTTGACCGATATTAAAGCCCATCTGCAGTCCGACCTGTGTGATTCCCCCTGAAAGCCCGAACACAGCGACGCAAACGCTCGAATGTCCGGTGGTTATATTATGAGCTGCAGATGGGGAGAGATCCCGGTGTTTTCAGTTGCAGTCTGACTCTGGTGCCCTACCGACGGGCTGCATATAACCGCACATATCCCATTACCCCCAACGACAGCGAACCCATTCCCTCCCATAAAGCCATCCGTGCCGCTAGCTAGCGTCTCCGCTCAAAACGGACGGTTATTTACTCGTTCGCGTGCGTCAGTGAGTTTTAAACCACTCTATATCGCAGATTCGTCGATGCACATGCTGCTGCTGCTGCTGCTGCTGCCGCTGCTCTCTGACGTCCTCCGCGCGCTGCGTGACTGACTGACTGACTGCAGCACCGGGTGGAACGGGAAAAGACACAAACGCTGAAGAAATTACATCATATCGGTCCGTTAGCTTGACAAACCTACGTCAGACTACATTTCCACAAACTGATTTTTGTACTACAGATGCCGCAACGTGACGTACCAGTCGATGACTGTGAAGGGTCGTGACGTCATGCGTAGAAAAACAGGGCCACACTCGTACCGTGTTATTGTTATGATATGACATTGATGACAATTGATATTAGTCTTTCAAGCATTTAATAATAATAATAATAATAATAATAATAATAATAATAATAAGGGGGCCACACTGACAGTGACACTGGCTGCAGAATTGAGGTTTTGTTTTGTACTTTGTAACAGTTGTTTTTTGGGGGGTAAATTTCATATGTCTTGTGAAATTTAAATTATTTTCAGTATTTTTTAGAACTTTTAGCAGTTTATTGTTGGGTTTGGAGAAGAATAGTTTACATAATAGCCTATTCCTTTCATTTTAGACTTTTTTTTTTTTTTTTTGTAAATAGGTTATAGTATTAATTTTTTTTTACATGCTGGAGCCAGTTTTAGAATATTTAATATAGCTGACCATTGTTTGTTGTATTTATTGTTCTTTACAAAAATAAATAGGCTATAGGCTATGCCTACATAAATATATGCCTATGGTGAAATGGCAACTTTAGCATCCCAAACCAACAAAACCAAAGCAAATGAAAATCCTAAAAGGTTTTGGAAGAATATTTAGGTAGTTGACATAAAATGTAAAGCACAGTTATACTAAAACATTTTACAATTTAAAATCTTAAACAATTTTTTCCTACTTTTTATAGTAATTTGCCACACTAAATTGAACATGCAAAGGCAAAAAAAAAAAAAAAAAAACTAAAAATCCTACTGTATCATATTTGATATTTGAAATTGAAAATTATCTGTTGTACACGATCTTCTACATTATCCATATATAATTTTCTAGAAAATTTTTAAAATGTATCAAATGATACAACAGGCTCTTGAGGAACATTTTTTTGCACCTTTCAATCATTCATTCACACAATCTTTCAATTACAGAGCTTTGATCATAAAACTAAGCATTTAAATATCATCTTACTTAGGCATTATTGGGAGATAGAGCAACAAACTGATATTTATGTGCATTTAATGTAAATAGTTAGTTATAGATAATAAAAAAATAAATCATTGATTTATGTAAATTAATCAGAATTTCATCTTTCCTTTTGGCAACATATGCACCAAACTGCATATTTTTTGTTAGTTTGGTCCTCTTAATAAAACCCACCCCACCTTCTATTCTCCTATATCACTATATGGTCCATAATAGCCTGATGTATCAAATATCACACTTTTTATTTATTGATTTATTGATTTTCTCATTATGTATCTTATATAGACATTTGGTCTTCAGGTTCAATAAACTGTTCCATTAAAAAAAAACCTCTTCCATTTTGTATGTATTGTGAAAAACTGGTGACCAATCATATGTCCTATAAATGTTAATGAAGAAGGAATGAATAAAATAAGATAATGAATGCCCATGTTGCTGGGCATGAACTGCTATATGCATTTTACACATTTGTTGATGAAAGATTGTTGTAAACCTCTTGCCTTTTGTAAAATACAACACACTTATGGAAATCCTTAACTTTTTGAAGTTATTTTACTTCATGCCCTGACATGAAGTTGCTTGTCCAGTGAAGAATCCATTTAGGGATGCAGCAAGTACATATTAATGAAAAAATTGATGCAATACGGTGATTCAGAAAAGTGCCTACCATACTGTTGGCCTTCTAGAGGCTGGATAATGGATGCACATCTTATTGATTTCATTTTCATAGTAGAAGTCTAATGGGATTTATTTTGTGGTGCAGCAGTACTGGAAGCTTAGTGAGTTGTAGAGAAATAGATCTTTGGTTTGACTAATGGTTTCCATTTTGCCTACCTGGCATCAAGGGCATGTCATTTAGCACAGGGCATTCGGGCCTCTTGAAGCTAATGCATATGGCCTCTGTAGCAGCAACGAGAGGGTTGGTATCACAGGCTCAAGTTACAGCATCCCCCCACACCTCTCATCTCATTCTCCCAAATGGTGTCCTTGTGTACACAGAAACAGTGTTAGACCAATCGAATGGGCACTGTAAGTGGAGAGGGTAACACCTGCTAAAACATATCACTGTTTGTTTTAGTGTTGTTTGCTAAGGAAAACATCACTATTACTATTGTTTGTAATAGTTAGAGATTTTAATAAACCTGTTTCCCTATCATTCATTGTCAGTGGCACTAGGAAAATATAGATTTTCTTATTGGCATTGAAGGTTCCATGAAGAATCTTTAACATTCATGGAAACTTTCCATTCCACAAAAGGTTCTTTAAAGAGGAAAAAGTGTCTTTAGATTATTAAAATGTTCCAAGAAAAAAAACCAACTATGCTAAGAAAAGAAGTGTTTTTTGGGGAACCCGAAATGGTTGTTCTGTGGCATTGCAGTGAAACCCCCTTTTTGTAACATTTATTAAGAGGCCCTATTATGCCATTTTACATACATTTTACATACATCATACATTTTACATACATTTTACAAGTCTTGATTTGATTTTTTTCCCTTTTTTTAGGTCTATTAGAATAGGGTTTGAATGTTTAGAAACACATTTTTCACATTTTTTACATTGCTGCAGCACCTCTCTTCACTGTCTGTCAGTAACTCCAAAGACTATAGAATAACACAAGACATGCCACTCCTATCGCGTCACTGCAGCGGCCGTTAGAAGCACTGGTTTCTATAGAAACAGTCAGACGCGCGCCATTTAGGTTTGCGCATGCGCATTAGCTTGATCCAGCCTGAAAAATAGTTTTTTTGTAATGATTCGAGAGTTTGGAAAAAAACATTTATGAGACAGTTGTTGTCAGATTTCATTGGTGATTTCAAATATGAAATTTAATCGTAAGGTTGGCGAAATTTTGGAGAATTGATGTTTCCCTATTCAAAAAGATAGGAGCTGCATGATGCCCAGGATGCCCAAGAGGCGTTTCAAAGATGGCCGCCGAGTGAAATTACTTGTCTTAAAGGGACTTTGGTAACTCTCTGTTTAGTTCCTGCCTCTGTGAAGCCCCTCCTTCTGAAAAGCATCATGGGCTCTGATTGGTCGGCTAGGCCAGTGTGTTGTGATTGGTCAGCTGCTTTTTCATAAATATCACGCCCCGTAGGCTATCATAACCGTGAGTTTCAACACACTACTAACGCAACTCAACCAACTCACTCCCTTTTTATTCTGCATGCCTTGGGTATTAATTATTTAAATGAGGGATATTGTGACGTGTTCGTTCCCAGATGAAAACTTAAAGGGTTAGTTCACCCAAAAATGAAAATTATCTCATGATTTACTCACCCTCAAACCATCCTAGGTGACTTTCTTCTTTCAGACAAACACAATCGGAGATATATTTAAAAATATCCTTAGTCCTCAGAGGTTTATAATGATTGTGAATGACCGCCCAATTTCCGAAGACAACAAAAATGCATCCATCTATAAAAAAAAAAAAGAAGAATCCATATGACTCCAGGTGGTTAATCAAGACTTTCTGAAGTGAATCAATGCGTTTGTGTAAGAAAATTATCCTTATTTAAAACTTTATAAAGTAAAATATGGAGCTTCTGGCGCATTCAACGTACATCTAATGTACATCCTTGGAGGACTAAAGATATTTTTAAATATATCTCCAATTGTGTTTGTCTGAAAGTAGATAGTCATATCCACCTAGGATGGCTTGTGGGTGGGTAAATCATGGAATAATTTTCATTTTTGGCTGAACTATCCATTTAAGACTACAATCGAGTCATTTCAGGGATTTCAGAAACTGCTTACTGATATAGAGAATAACTCGCTTTGGAGTGACTTTGTGCTTTGTATCTTTGCAGACTTTTTTCATGCTCAAGCAGCGACATTACACTAAAGTTGAAAATCTAAAAAAAAAAAAAAAAAATGATAATAGGTCATTTTTAAGAGTGTACTGTTATACATCTTGCATCATGTGTGATATAACATGACAAAATATTTTTTTTTTTTTTGAGAATAGGCCTACTAAAAATATTTAAAAAATCTAGATTTAAAAGCAACGAAAGGGTTGAGGGTTAAAACAAGTTTTTTCCAACAAAAATTGTGTTTAATAACTAAAAAGTAATGTAAAAAAAATTACTTCCACCTTAAATACATCATTATCATTTTCAAGACAAAAATTTTTAAAATATATTTTAAGTTAAAAAGTGTTTTTTTATTCATAAATACTTACAAATAATTGTTTATGATAATTATAAATAGATTAATATATAAATATAAAAATATTTTATACATACATTATTTTACATTTATAATAATTCATAAATAGCTATTTTTGGGGCAAGTCACAAAATACATTTTACAGCCTGCCCTGAACTAACCTTCATAAAAAAGGTCACAGTGATAATTTAAAAGGCTTTGACCTGTACACACAGTTAAGTTGTTTTTTTCTTTTTCAAATATTAATAAGCAATTTTGTTAGAATACTATTTCTGTTACTAAGAAATAAAAAAGAGAATGCTTAATTGACTTTGACATTAAAAAAATCAAAATGAATGTCAGTCCAAAAATTAAAAACATGGTCCTAATGCTCAAATTGTGATGTTTTTTGCCTGACCGAAACACTATAGCAAAAAAAACCCCTAGCTTTGTGGCAGAAAGTTTCTTCTTAAAAGTTTAGATAAAACATACATTGTTGAAGAGTTTGACTATGCCCAGTTTAAGGTGTCATACCTAAGTCATGAACGCTTTAATCACACTCTACTGATCTGACAAACACTGGAGGTGTAATTTAAACGTTTTTCCTTGAATGATGTCATTGCACCGCTGGAACAGATCATATCACATCGAGAGGTATGAGATGAACATCTTAACTCTGGGGTTACTCTGGTCAGTAAGCCCCTGAGATATAAAAGTCACTAGTGCTGGATTTCCTGAAGGAGGGCCACAGAATGACTGCCATGACTTTGTTTCATGGGCCAAAGTCTCATTTGCTTTGATTATTTGGCTTCCCTTTGAGCTTCGGCCAAATGGACCAGTTACACAGAATTCAGGCCACATTTCTGTAGAAGGCAGTTTTGACCCCGGGTTTCTTCGTTCAAATTTTGTACATTTATACTGTTAGGAAGCAGACTGTGTGTCTGATGGAAGGGTTTGAAGGCGTCTAGGATACACGACCATTCGCCCCCCAAGTGTTAGTGTTTTCTCCACTGAGACCGTTCAAAAATCCCCCAAAAGTCTCTGATTCTCTTTGATCCTTGGGAAAATCATGACTTGCCCAACCTTTGTTTCACATTGTGGAGCACATAAGAGAGCATCAGTGTTCCTGGACTGATATCATCAGTTTAATATTTTTTATAATAAACAATATATAAAGATTTACACTATAATTCAAAGTTTGGGGTCTGTATGAATGTTTTGTGAGAGAAATTAACAATTTTATTCAGCAAGGATGCAATAAATTAATCAAAAGTGAGAGTAAAGATATTTATAATGTTACAGAAACTTATTTACACTGTAAAAAATGTCTTTCAAAGTTGTAAGTTAAAGAGTATTACGTTTTTACAAGAAATTACCATTTCTGTCTTTCTACCTTAAAAAATATGTTTAATTGTGTTATCTCCCATTTCTTTGTAATTATTTGTGAAATTTACTAGAGGTTTCTGAGTGAAAATTGTTTCCAAATAAATCATACAGCAAATTTTATTCATGTAAATTTACTTGCTTTTCTTTTGGACTTTTTATTAATTATCAAAGAATCCGGAAAAAAAATGTATCATGGTTTCCACAAAAATATTAAGCTGCACAACTGCTTAAACATTGATAATAAGAAGATCAGCATATCAGTGTATTAGAATGAAATCTGAAGGATCATGTGACAAAAAAACTGAAATAATGATGTTGAAATTCAGCTTCGCCATCATAGTAGTAAATTACATTTTAAAATATGTTAAAACAGTTATTTTAAATTGTAATAATATTTCACAATATACTGTTTTTGCTGTATTTTTAATGAAATAAATGCAGCTTTGGTGAGCATAAGAGACTTCTTACTGACCCCAAACTTTTGAACGGCAGTCTGAGCTCCTTTCTACGGAAGAGGATTATGGCCAAGCAATAATAAAAAAATAAAACCATCTCGAGATTAAAGTTGTTAAATTTCGAGAAAAAAGTCGAGATAAAATGTTGAGAATAAAGTAATGAAATTACGAGAAAAAACTTGTTAAATTTCAAGAAAAAAGTTGAGATAAAATGTTGAGAAAAAAGTCATTAAATTACAAGAAAAAAGTCGTTAAATTACGAGAAAAAAGTCGTTAAATTACGAGAACAAATTCGTTAAATTATGAGAAAAATGTTGTTAAATTTCGAGAAAAAAGTCGAGATAAAATGTTGAGAATAAAGTCATTAAATTAACAAATTTATTCTCGTAATTTAACGAATTTGTTCGCGTAATTTAATGACTTTTTTCTCGTAATTTTATGAGTTTATTCTTGTAATTTATTTACTTTATTCTCAACATTTTATCTCGACTTTTTTCTAGAAATTTAACAAGTTTGTTCTTGTAATTTAACGACTTTTTTCTCGAAATTTAACGACATTTTTCTCATTATTTAACGAATTTGTTCTCGTAATTTAACAAGTTTTTTTCTCATAATTTAATGACTTTATTCTCAACATTTTATCTCAACTTTTTTCTTGAAATTTAACGAGATTTTTCTCTTTATTTAACAAGTTTATTCTCAACATTTTATTTTAACTTTTTTCTCGAAATTTAATGATTTTTTTCTCCAAATTTAACAACTTTAATCTCGAGATGGTTTTATTTTTTTATTATTGCTTGGCCCTTATCCTCTTCTGTACCCTTTCCATTATATGATACTCTCATATAGTGACCTAAAAAGTATTTGGGTGCATAAGTTACACCTAAATGTATTGGTTTCATTGCATTGTATACAAAATACTAAGTGTCATGTTCACAGAAATAACACTTTCTGAGCCATTTTTAGTGGATGTACAGTTATGTATAAAGTTCACATTTGCCCTTGAAAAATGTGCTCTTTCTTTGTGTGAACTAAGTGACCAGATACATTTAATCAATTATGTATAATTAAATATTTTCTCATAATTTCCTGTTGATTCTTAGTCATATGATGAATGAAGAGGAAACATAGACAGGTATATGTGTGTATATTGCAAATTAATTGTCCTTCTACGTGATATAACACAGTAAGGGATACAGATGCATGAGAATGAGGTGGACTGATATGTTACTTTCTAAAGCCATCACATTAGCTTCTCCTCAGGTATCAAATCCTCGGGTCTGTGCCAAGTGTATGTCACCTGCCCATGCTGCAGAAAACACTCTCATTGGCTGGACTGAGGGGGGACGGGGAGGCACAGGTTGTTAAAAGGTAGTGATCTGGATGCTGATTTCTCTTAGAGAAGGGAACGGAGAAGTGGCACTGAAGTTAGATGACTAGGTAAGTATTAACTGTATGTTTTTCTTCATGAAATGCAAAGATCTATTTTATCAACAGCCATTTAGTATCCACTTCTGTCCTCGGTGTGTTTAGCTGCTGTTTGTGTGCAGCTATTGGGACAATGCCCAGTATTCTCCACCCATTCATCCTGCTGATGGCCTTGCTGGAGGTAACAACAAGGACTCAAGCATCACTACCCAAGACCACACAGTGGCCACGACTGAAACCCACTAAGAAGCCTCCGCCTCGAGATGAAGGGGGTCCTCCACAGCCGCCAGCCCGCTTGGGGTCTCATTCGATCACTACCACTGTGAGCCCCACCGCCATTGGCATCACAGAGGAAGTCACAGACTCCATGATGGATGCGTACTCTATTTCCCCCACTGACAGCACCACTTACTCCAGTGATGCTTATTCTGCTGACTACCACACGGAGGCCATGGTTCCTCCTGGGGTGGGCCCTGGGAACTACACGTTGGACTACAACGAGTGCTTTTTCAACTTCTGTGAGTGTTGTCCACCAGAGAGAGGTCCTCCAGGACCGGTAGGAGAAAAGGGATTGCCGGGTAAGAACACGAGTGGTAAATGCCTAGCTGATATCTGTACCAAATGCTAAATTAAACTTCATACTTTATTTGTAATCTTGCAAGGTATTCCAGGAGAGAAGGGGGAGATGGGACCTCCTGGACCTCCAGGTCAAGATGGACTCACTGGCGCTCCAGGGCCACATGGAGAAAATGGTCTGTATGGTAATGTCATGTGCTTGTGTTCAAACAAGACGTAAATGTTGTGTAATTTACATTTTAGACACAATATTGGCAGTTACTTGTCTGTTTTTGGTCCAGCAAAGAAAATCGTTCGATAGCAAACCCAAAGCAGAGTTAAAGGAACACTCTACTTTTTTTTGAAAATAACTCTAGGGGAGTTGGAAAATGAGCCTAAACAGTTGAGTTTTACCGTTTTCGAATCCATTCAGCCAATCTCCAGTTCTGGCGGTACCACTTTTAGCATAGCTTAGCATAGTTCATTGAATCTGATTAGACCGTTAGCATCTCGCTCAAAAATGACCAAAGAGTTTTGATATTTTTCCTATTTAAAACTTGACTCTTCTGTAGTTACATCGTGTACTAAGACCGGCGGGAAATGAAAAGTTGCGATTTTCTAAGCCGATATGGCTAGGAACTATACTCTCATTCAGGCGTAATAATCAAGGAACTTTGCTGCTGTACCATGGGTGCATGAGGCACAATTATTACGCAGCGCCTGTGAGCCCCTGCTTGCACAGGGAGCGTGCCTTGCAACCATGGATACATTTGTGAGAGACGCTGAATAATATCATTGCGCCTCATGCACCCATGATACGGCAGCAAAGTTCCTTGATTATTACGCCTGAATGAGAGTATAGTTCCTATCCATATCGGCCTAGAAAATTGCAACTTTTCATTTTCCGCCGGTCTTAGTACACGATGTAACTACAGAAGAGTCAAGTTTTAAATAGGAAAAATATCAAAACTCTTTGGTCATTTTTAATTGCGATGCTAACGGTCTAATCAGATTCAATGAACTATGCTAAGCCATGCTAAAAGTGATACCACCAGACCCGGAGATCGGCTGAATGGATTCGAAAACAGTAAAACTCAGCTGTTTAACTCTAGGAGAGTTGGAAAATGAGCCTATTTTCAAAAAAGTGGAGTGTTCCTTTAACTGTTACATCTCTGAGCAATGAACAGTAGTTTCTTAATAAACCACTGAGCTTGAACGAATTTGGTTGAGTGAACCATTCAATAACCATTCAATTCACCTATTTTAGGCGCATTTGGGATATCACAGCAAAAAAAAAAAAAAAAAACGCTGGATGGAAAGGCCACGATGTGTATAAGTTCTAAAAATTCACATAAAAAACGTATGAGCTCAAATGAGTGGAATACATTTTTATCCGATAAGAAAACCTGCGCATAAACTTAGATGGAAACACATTTACTGATTAAATTCTTTGATGTTCATAAAAAAAGACATGACTTTGTGATGGGACGGCATAACTTGTCCAAGCAGTGGACTGATCTCATTACACAGCATCTGAAAATGTTGGTTATTCTGAAATGCTTGAGCAAAGTCTGTCATCAAAGTGGTTTAGTATAATTACCTCCCAGAACGGTCTTGCACAACATCTGCATTCCCACAGAGCAGGAATCCACCTCCAAAAAGCGCTCTGAGGCACAAGTAATTAACTATATAAGTAAATTATTATATACAGTGTCTTCTCCTACTGCAGCAACTTCCATTTTTTCCTTAGTGATATTTAGCAACAGTTTATTGATTTTGTTCTTGTTGACTCACTGGATGGAAACGGCGCTTTATTCACAAATATTTTATGCAATATTCCAATTTGGTGCACAAGTTAAATTCGAAACTTTGGATGGAAGCAGCTAATGATTCACTCATAATACATTTGATTATTTCTGAATAAATTAGTGACTGCATCTGAAATCGCAAACAATTGCATACATTTAAAAAGGAACGAACATTGCGACCATTAAAAATGTACGTTGAATATAGTATGAACGAAATCCTCACACCTAATGCATCAGGTTTCGCTTCACTGCCATTCACAACTCCACTCCTGTGGCCTCATGGGATTAAGTGTCAAACAAGAAAATACAAAGAGTGAAAATTCCCAGTGTAGTTGTACTGTTATTTCAGCACTTTTCGAACATTGCTTGACCAATCAAATAGGACTGGAAATAACTGTTGTATAAAAGATATTACATGTTATAATCGTAAGTTTTACATTTAAGATTTAATATAAAGGAGTCAAAAGGAATTAAGGCAAATACTGTTTACACAATGACCTTTTTCCCCACAACTTCCATATATAGAAGTTAGTCTATCCAAGGTTATAAACAAAGGATTATGGACATTATCTGTTGATTATGTATACACATATCATTGTTTTGCAAGGAGGAAAAACATTTCAGAAATCCTAGACCTTAGCTAAGGAGAATTTCATGGAGTTTATGTGTATTTTCAAGGCTTCTCTCATGTCCATATTAGAATGAACAACTGCCACGCCTAGATCAAACAGACTGAACTTTTTCCTTTCCTGTAGTACTGCATGCTCTCACAAGTTGGCAATACCTACAATTTGTCTCGAAACTGGTAACGCTAGTTCCCTGAGATTGCACAAAAGGTTGTCTGCCAAATTGTGAAAAAAAAAAATGTGACTAGAGCTCTCTATCTCTGATTCTTCTCTCTTTCTATCCTGAGCAAGCAGGAGTAACCACTCACGTTAATAAATACACCAGTGTTTAGGGGTTTTGTTCTCTTGTAAACCTTTGTGTATTCTTAAGGATTGAGATCTATTCTGATTAACTGTGTCAGCAAAGAGTAGACGTGCAGATCATTTGTAGACAGATGTCCTTTTCTCCTTCAGGAGAGAAAGGTGATCCTGGAGTGAGTGGGCTACCTGGGATTCCCGGTGTTACTGGGAAACAAGGAGAGAAAGGTACATTCATTTGTGACAAAAGCTCTAACCCAGTCTTTGATGCACTTTATGTTATGCTTGCTGTGCTGATTTATGGACTGTTCTCAGGAAACGGTGCCTTGATTTACTACTGCTAGAAAAAAATCTGTTTAGTATGTAGGAATTTTAAGAGCATTCAGAATTTGTTTTTGTCCCACACATTTTCAACCCTGTTATGCTTCCACCCTTTAAAAATAATGGCTTGATAAATATCTATTAGTATTTTGTTTTTCTAAAATACTTTGTTTTTTAATCTACAATTTGTACTCGCTTTCTGTTCCACCCTGTTGCGATGTGATATTTCCCCCCTTTTCAAAATAATGCTTTGATCTTTTTAACATATTCAAATGAGTATGATCACATCACTGATGACCCTTTGACCACATGATTTTAACAGATATAGGTTTCTTTTACAGTCTTTATAAGTATTCAATTACGTTTACATTGGCCGCATCAAGCTCAATATTTCAACTCTGTTATGGCGAATCCCCACAATGGGTTATGATGATCTTTTTTAATTAGAATGTTTAATTTCTTACTAGACACACTGAAACTGAGCAGTACTATCACAATTTACTCAGTTATCCAAATATAAGTATTGTTAGTGAATTGTGAAGGTGGTTGAAATAATATAGAACGTTAGGGTTAGAAGTAACTACTGGTATTTATTATATCGTATTCTTCATATTCAAAGGCATCAGAGTCGTTTTGACCACATGTTTCTAAGTGATATAGGTTTGTTTTACAGTCTTTATAAGCATTTCATTACATTTACATTGACTTTATCAAGCTTGATACTACTTCAACTCTGTTATGATGAAGCCCTAATAAGGTTGATGATTGTTTCTTTTTAATTACAGTGTATAATTTCTTACAAGGCACACCAGAACTGAGCAATACTATATTATCTAAATATATTCAGAGCTGGGAAAATGTAAATGTTCACAAGTAGTCTTTTCAAGCAGTTAATCAGCAATAGTTTCCTGAGAATTGGCCTTAAATTTCGAATTCTAGTTGATGTTAATGTGTGCAGGTGAACTGGGCCTCAAAGGAGACAAAGGAGATACCGGTTTACCCGGCCTGAAAGGAGACCCAGGGGACAGGGGAGAGCCCGGCTGGAATGGAACAAAGGGAGAAGCGGGTGAGCCTGGCATACAAGGACTGACTGGCCCCCCCGGACCAGATGGCATCAAAGGGGAGAAAGGTGACAAAGGAGACTGTCCATTTGGAGAGAAAGGGCAGAAAGGCAGTATGGGGGAGCCAGGGCCTCAAGGGCCAAAAGGAGACATGGGCGTGCCAGGTCTGAATTGCACAGATGGGCTTCCTGGGGCTAAGGGGCTGAAGGGAGACCCAGGACCCCCAGGTAAGCAGGGAGAGCCTGGTCCTCCAGGACCCCATGGACCACCAGGGCAGAGGGGGATGCCAGGGATGAAAGGCACACGAGGCCTAAAGGGAGCACGAGGTGTCCGGGGATTCAAGGGTCTTAAAGGTGAACCTGCCGTTCAGAAGCGTTCAGCATTTAGTGTCGGTCTTTTTCCTAGCCGATCGTTCCCGCCACCTGGCCTGCCTATCAAGTTTGACAAAGTCATTTACAATGAGGAGGGCCACTGGGACCCCCATGCCAGTAAGTTCAACTGCACTCATGGGGGAGTTTACGTCTTTTCCTACTACATAACTGTGCGTAATCGGCCCCTGCGTGCAGCCCTGGTGGTGAACGGCATTCGGAAACTGCGAACTCGTGACTCCCTTTATGGCCAGGACATTGACCAGGCCTCCAACATGGCAGTGCTTCGTTTATCATCTGGAGACCAGGTATGGCTGGAGACTTTGCGGGACTGGAACGGTGTTTATTCCAGCAGCGAGGACGACAGCACATTCTCTGGATTCCTGCTCTATGCCGATGCAACCAAGGACTGATGGCCAGGAATCGCATTGACCTCTGGATGAACCATTTTAGACCTATACTTCGATTTTTAGGGGTGAACTGGAAGCCACCTATATTACCTAAAGTACTTGAGCCCTGAATTTAGATTTGTCTACTAACACTAAATTGTACAGCCACTAATTATTATGCTATCTGTTTTATTGCCAGAACAATCGTTGCTTGATTGCATTCATTTTTTTTAATAAGCTGATGATTTGTGACCTCTTAACATATTTATACAACTAAACTGGCAACTTATGCAATAAAATTAATAATGCTTTATTTTGGTCTTGGTTTCTTACCTAAAGGTCACACTATGCTGTGATTTTTTTTGTAATGTTAATTTCTTTTTAATAAATGCAAGTGTTAGTTCTGTTAATTATAAGTGATATTTTTTTCGTTCATGTAATCACTGGAATAATTTTTTCCAAGGATTTTTTGTTGTAATTGAATTAAAACATATCTATTTATATCCTTTAATTAAAATACTTAATGCATTATGGCCTAAAATTAAATGAAATCACACACACGGTCAAAAGTTTGGAGTTGGACACATTACATACTATTTAAAAAACAGTAATATTGTGAAATATTATTACAATTTTAAATAATGGTTTTCTATTTTAATATACTTTGATACAAAGCTAAATTTTCATCATCATTACTCCAGTCTTCAGTGTCACATGATCCTTCAGAAATCATTCTAATATGCTGATTGATACTCAGTTATTATCAATGTTGGAAACAGTTGTGCTTTTTTTTTGGGGAAACTGTGATACTTTTTTCAGGATTCACTGACAAATAAAAAAATAAAAAGAACAGCATTTAAATCTTATAAAATCTTTTCAAACAATATAAGTCTTTACTATCACTTTTTATTCATTTAACACATCATTGCTAAATAAAAGTATTATTATTATTTTTTTTAAAAAAGTAAAACATTTACTGACCCCCAAACTTTTGAACGGTAGTGTATATTGTTACAAAATATTTCTATTTTAAATAAATGCTGTTTTTGTTTTTATTTATTTTTTACTTTTTATTCATCAAAGAATATTAAGCAACACAACTGTTTCTAACATTGATAATAAATCAGCATATTAGAATGATTTCTGAAGGATCATGCGACTCTGAATTTGATAGAATGATACCATGTATCTGAAGAAGATGTCCAGGACCTCCAGGAGAAAAATAGGCCCAAAACATTAAAGATCCAACAGTATATTTAACCGTGGGCATGGGGTACTTTATATCCATGTGTGCACCAAACCCATCTGGTGAGTTTGCTGCCAAAAGCTCTTTTTTTAAGTTTCATTTGACCATAGAAGCCGGTCCTGTTTGAAGTTCCAGTCGTGTCTGACAACTGAATATGCTGGAGACTGTTTCTGGACAAGAGGAGGATTTTTCTGTTGTCCCTCCCGAACAACATGTGGGGGATGTAGGTGCTGTTTGATCATTTTTTTTAGGCTCTCTGACCCAGAGACAACTATTTTCTGCAATTCTCCAGCTGTGATACTTGGAGAGTCTTTGGCCACTTAAACTCTCCTCCTCACTGTACATTAGGACGATATAAACACAAGTTCTCTTCCAGGCAGATTTGTAACATTTCCTGTTGATTGGAAATTTTTAATTATTGCCCTGATGGTCTTTTTCAATGCTTTAGCTATTTTCTTACAGCCACTTTCTATTTTGCGAAGCTGAACAATCTTTTGCTGCACATCAGAACTATATTCTTTGGTTTTAGTGATGAATGATTAAGGGCATTTGGCTTTTGTGTTTCCTCATGTTTATATTCCTGTGGAACAGGAAGTCATGGCTGGACAATTTCATGTTCATGATCACCCTGGTGTGCTAAAAAAAATGTATGAATGGGAATATACTTCAGAGATATTTTACTCATAAGAATTTCTAGGAGTGCCAGTAATTGTGGCCAACATGTATTGGAGAAAAACATTTATTTCATAATGTTAGTTTTTCCCTCCACTTTCAATTATTTTACTTTAATGAAAGGTTAGAATTTTGTTAATTTTTAAATGAAAGATCAAAAGGATAAACATTTTCACAGCCATATTTGCTCATATTTACCAAGGGTGCCAATAATTCTGGAGTTGATGTAACAAATGCTCTGCTAAATGACAAATGCAGTCACTTTAGAACTGTTTTTGTCCAATGTTATTGAAACCGGATGTTTGAACCGGACATTTCAAGACATTAAAGAATTAATTCAATCAATATAAAATAGGCTTTACATCTCAGCCATGAATTATGATTTGATGATTGTTTGTTGGAGGAAAATTCTCATTATAGGGAGGATTTGATTGTATAACAATCTCTGTAGTGCTTGATGAGTCATTACTTTTAGAAGAAATACTATAAAATTTAAATGCATGTTTTTGCTAAAGATGGCTTTGGAACCTATAACGATATATAATATATGATATTATATATAAGTGAATATATGTTAAACACAGAGACAAAAGTTCTAACTTTGATTTCAATATCCTTTAAATAATTGTTTGGTTAACATCTGACTATACTTCATAGGGAACAGTGAACAATGACTGAGCGATGAAAAGGCAACAAAAAATGCAAAATGTTCAGATGCCAGTTGGCACACCATCAATTACAAAAACCACAAATGTATTTATCAAGGGGAACCGCCACAAAAAATGTCAGGATATAACCAGCCATGACAAGCTGATTCAAAGAGGAACTGTGATCAGTGAGTTAAGTAAGAGACTCACTGACAAAGATAGATGGACACCACCAGTTGCTTATCGCAAATGAAGCACAGGCTCAGAGATTACAACAGAACTGAATCAGTGCCATTGTGACTGCATGTCATAAACTGCACTGGAAAACCACAATTTACAGCATTATTTGCATTCTGCCCATTCACAATTCAAATTTGTTCACTCCAAAGCTTGCACAGTCCTATACCTTGTCCTTGGTCGACATTTCAGTAACGTTAGGCAGTACTGATTTATATGTTTGATAATCATGTTATTTTACATGTGCATAAGCAATGCTTATATCACTCGTTTCTGCTGCTTCTTTGCCTGTGTTTTGATTCTGAGAGATTCTGCATTCTTTCAGAAAATGCATAATAGGCCATAAAACAGTGAAAACATGGACTGCTGGACAATCCTGTCAATGGCAGGGAAAGAGCTAAAGGATTAGCTCACTGTAAAATGAAAAGTGCATCCATTCATTATAAACATACTCCACACAGTTCCGGGGGGTTAATAAAAGCTTCCTCGTCTAGCGTCCACCAGACCGCCTTATGTATTCAACTTACAAAGAAAGTGTAAAACTCTCGCAGATCAAAACACTTATTATGTCATGGCCCTTCCGTATTGAAAAAAAAAAAAAAAAAAAACTCAATATGGAAGGCGGTCTGGCGGAAGCTAGATATGTTACTTTATAACTTAAGTATATATATATTTTTCTTACACAACCACATGGATTTCAGAAAGAAGAAAGTCATATGAACCTAGGATGGCTTGAGGGTGAGTAAAGCATTTGGTAATTTTCAATAATCCTTTAAGGTAGTTTTATGAAATAGGCCACAGCAGTACAACACCACATGACTTCGGTGAATGGATGCACAAAATAAAGTGACAGATGGGGTTTTTCTTTTGTTGAACTAGGAAACATTTTAATTTCTTTTATAAGTCAACGATAAAAATAAAACAATGGAAGAATGAAAAAATTAAATAAAAAATTACTATTTATTATTTCAATGCAACTAACATCGTAATCACATTTGTATTATAAAACTTAAAAACTAGCTTTTTTTTTTTGGAAAAATTTAAAGTGCAGAACAAAACGAGACCTGCAAATTTTGGTTTTAAATAACTAAATTAGTTTATAAATGTACATACTTTTAAATGACATCTCTGAAAAAAAATTGTAAACATTTATAAATTAAAGATAGAGAACTATAAAGTGCAGAGGTGTAAACCACAGTTCAGAGGACAGCAGCATTATTCTTGACCGAAAGAAAGGGTTGACTGGCTACGGTCAGGGTCGTTGAGACGTAGGATACGAATCATGTTGTTTAACGGAAGAGAACTGGGAAAAGGAAAGAAGAACAGTACATTATTAATCGTAAGAATAAAGCAATAACAGAATCTAACTACAGTTTTGCATTAACACCAGAGAAGCTCTTTACCTCATGCTCTGTGGTGTGAGGAAAATAAATTGTCTGTAGCGCTGGCTGGCAGCTATCTTCAACATCATGTCCATCGAAATTCTCCTGTTCACCATGTCCTGAGAGAGAAAACACACAATAGAGTGACTGCACACTCTTCTTCACGACTCCCTCACCTGATTCTCATCAGTAGCCATGACAAATGTCTTTTTGTATTCACACAATGCTCTTTAGACTTATTTCAAATTCATTTTGATTTAAATGTAAAATCTTTTTAAGCATGACATTAATTTAACACGTTACTTGACATATCAAGCAGTGACAGCAGTGTCCTTCAGTGTGACATACTATTTTTAAAGTGCTCCTTTTATACTTTTTTGAATATTCCCTTTCACACAGTGTGTAATATAGCTGTTTGTGAATGTAAAAGGTCTGCAAAGTTGAAAGATGAAAGTGCATGGCAACGTTATTGTCTCCTAAAAGAAACAAAGAATCGATTCTGAACTGCAATTCAGCAATTCCAGTCTCACTTCCTGTTATAACCAATGGTCTTCATTGGCTGTCTAACTTGGAACTTTTACTTTGATCTGCCCTCAAAAACTGTAGTTGTTGATGAGGCCTGAAATTTGGTTTGTGTTGTTCATGTTGAGAAGATGCTGTTTTCAGCACTGTGAAAACAAATCCAATTTGTATGCACTTCAAAAGGATGAGGACTCGCACTGGAATTGATACGGAAAAACCAACGGCATCGTTACTGTTCCTATCACTGTGTGTACAAGTGCTGAGGAAGAGCTGAAATTCAGGTAATAGGCATTTCATTTCTGACACACAGTGTAAGTGGGCAATCTATCACAACAGACTGGATCATCTGACCAATCAAAGCAGAGAAAGCTCTCAAAAAGGAGGGGTATAGGGAGACTGAATCTTGGAATTAACCATTTTCAGACTCTTTGAGAAATTAGGTGATGCTGCAGTGTATATTATTAGAAAATTAGAGTGTTTTTTTTTTACCTTGAATGCATGTAAACAATGCAATGTAGGAGACCTCAAATACAAAATAATAGGGGCACATTAATCCAAATACAACTATAAACTTTTATTTCTACTTTTATAATTATGTATACAGACTTTACAGCCACCTATTAAACTACATTAATTTTAACATTGTAAAAGATTTTAAATGAACAAAAAAAAAAAAAAAATCTAAATGGTAAAAAAATAGTAACCAGTTAAAGCAACTATACATTTACACAGAATTTAAAAAAAAAAATTTTTTTTATTTAAATCGGTAAATATTACCTCCCTGAGAATATGTTTTTCAGCAAGGTGTTATTTTCAATATACTCGTTTCTGTAGTGAAAACAGGACTGCAGAAATGCCGAAATGTATTGAAACTACGGTTCAAAAGTTGGGTTTGGTAAGATTTCTAATGTTTTTGAAAAAAGTCTCTTATGCTTAATAAGGATACATTTATTTGATCAAAAACACAGTAAAAACAATAGTAATGTCAAACATTACTACAATATATATATATATATATATATATAAAAAATTATATATATAAATATATAATTTTTACCATATAGACGTCAAATTCGTCCAAGGCCCGGAATGGAGCTTCAGCTATGGCCCACAGCGACAGGACGAAGCACACAGTAGAAAACGAACGCTCTCCTCCAGACAGTGAGCGCATGTCACTCAGAGCAGCCTTACCACCCTCTCCTGGCTGAACCTGAGGAAGAGACCAATGATGATCATAAAGGACAAGTATTGTCACGGTTTCATGCATAGTAAAATAATCTATGAGAACATGGGCTATTTAATAAAATTAAATTATACAAGACAGCATGCATCTATTAAAGGTGCTCTAGAACTTTTTTTCAAAAGATGTAATATAAGTCTAAGGTGTCCCCTGAATGTGTCTGTGAGGTTTCAGCTCAAAATACCCCATAGATTTTTTTCATTCATTTTTTTTAACTGCCTATTTTGGGGCATAATTAGAAATGAGCCGATTCAGGGTGTGTGGCCCTTTAATTCTCGTGCTCCACGCCAAAAGCTCGCGCTTGCCTTTAACAACAAAAAAAAAGTTCACACAGCTAATATAACCCTCAAAATGGATCTTTAGAAAGTGTTCGTCATGCAGCATGTCTAATCGTGTAAGTACAGTGTTTATTTTGATGTTTACATTGATTCTGAATGTGTTTGAGGCTATGCTCCGTGGCTAACAGCTAATGCTACACTGTTGGAGATTTATAAAGAATGAAGTTGTGTTTATGAATTATACAGACTGCAAGTGTTTAAAAATGAAAATAACGACAGTCTTGTCTCCGTGAATACAATAAGAAACGATGGTAACTTTAACCACATTTAACAGTACATTAGCAACATGCTAACGAAACATTTAGAAAGACAGTTTACAAATATCACTAAAAATATCATGTAATCATGGATCATGTCAGTTATTATTGCTCCATCTGCCATTTTTCGCTGTTGTTCTTGCTTGCTTACCTAGTCTGATGATTCAGCTGTGCACAGATCCAGACGTTAATACTGCCTTTCCTTGTCTAATGGTTTGAACATGGGCTGGCATATGCAAATATTGGGATCATACATATTAATGATCCCGACTGTTACGTAACAGTCGGTGTTATGTTGAGATTCACCTGTTCTTCGGAGGTCTTTTAAACAAATGAGATTTATATAAGAAGGAGGAAACAATGGTGTTTGAGACTCACTGTATGTCATTTCCATGTACTGAACTCTTGTTATTTAACCATGCCGAGGTAAATTCAATTTTTGAATCTAGGGCACCTTTAATATTTTATCCGAGTCATTCCGTGCTAATTCATCAAGAAAACAACTACATCCATTATGTTATCATCATGCAATGACTTACTGATATGAAGAGAGTCTCATTTTTGTGGTCAAAAGTCATCTTCCCTATGTACCCTCTCTGAGAAAGCATGGAATCGAAGTAGTACTTACAGCGTACAGAAAGATACCTGGAAACACACAACATCCTCATTAAAATGCACAAGCCCTTTGATATGTCCCACTGCAAATTATTGTTTTAATAGGAAATCTGTCAACACAGAAAAATAATTGAATATGTCACATAGTAACTTATCCTTATGACATTAAAACATAAAAAAAACCCCATTATATTGTTGTTTTGAAGTTTAGGTGTATAATACATTTATCTATTTAAAACCATCACAGATCTGTAGTGTTTCAACAGATCAAAAAACTCAGATCATATTACCTTTTTTTGTCACTTTAAGACCTAATGAACAGATCCAATACAATGATACACATCTGAGCTATTTCTCAATTGTTTACATTCACTTGAGACTGTCTACATGAGAATACTTGCCGAGAAGGGTATTTTGGCAATTTTGTGTGTATGTTTCCGTTCAAGCACAAGGACATATAAAAGAGGAATCAATTCAGTGTTTGCGCACTATCTGAAACACACCTCTTTTTGTGTATTTGCGTGCTTCGGGTGCGTGTGGCTGTGCATACAGATAACAGCACACAAGTACCGAATTGAGTTCCTTTTTGCTTCTTCTTGCTCTGGAATGGTTTAAAAACCACTTGAATGTGTAAACTGGCAAGACGAAACATGTGCAAATGATAAACTTTCACTTGATGATGGTTAAACTTAATCCACGAATCACATGCGTGCCGAATCGTGGGGCCTAGTGCGTACAGATCAACTATGATTCGTTTAACCCTTACAAATCAGTCAGCAAGAATCAAGAGCCTGTAATGAATCAAGAGTAAAACTTACATTCTCATTTCAGCATAGACATTGTGTCTGTTGTTCATGATCTCAGACAACTGGCGAATGAAAGCCTCCAGACCCTTTACTTGTCGGGCTATATTATTGAAGGTTTCCTTCGCTTCATGGTACTGCCTAGAAGTTTTAATGACCAACAAATTCAGCATTTTAACATCATGGCAAATAAATCATACCTGCATGTAGATGCACTTCACAAATATGGAGGCAAAATAACCCTTACAAAAAAGTACTGTGGCAGCACTAGGGCTGGACGATTATGGCCTAAAATCAAAACCTCGATTAATTGAACATTTTACCTCGATTACGATTAATGAACGATTATTTTGTTTGTTTGTTTTGCCCCCCTAGTTCACTGACAAGGTTTGTAGGCTACTGTAAGTATGCTTGACTAAAGGTGGGATATTTTTTCCTATTGAAAGAGTGATCTGATCAGATAAAGATAAATTAGCACAGTACCAGTACGAGTGATTGTGTGTGTGAATTAGTCATACTGTCTCTCTATTAATTGTGAAGCTGTGGGTTGTAAATAGTTCCTTCAAAAGTAGAAAAATATATGCTTTAATAAGTTTTGAGTTTTAAGCTACTTTAGTGATAAATCACAGGACAGCGCTGACAACTAGTTTCTGTGTTCAGACAGAGTCATGTGGATACACATGCTATGTTTTTAAGGGGGAAGGATTAAAAAAATGAAATAACTGACATGGGAAAATTACGTCGGTTAGGAGGTTCTGAATTTCGGTTTCGATTACTTTTCGATTAATCGTCCAGCCCTAGGCAGCACCATAGAACAATCTCAGATAATACCATGGAAATCTGAATGAATACCATGGTATTAACATAGTTACCCAAGATACTTCAAGGAACACCACAGCACTTTAATGTTACATGTCCAAAAACATGTTCTTACCTGAGACTTTTTGCTACTTTTGTTAGTTTTGGTATTGTTTTCCGATATAACATTCGATATAACAAAACATTCTTTACAGGGAGTGCATGTTAACATTACAATTTAGAGTAATCTGTTATCAGAGTTGACTGTGTCCAATTTATGTAATTTCAGAAAGGTACATATAATCACACAGTTAGGTAATAATGTAATAATTTAGGCAATTTAATTTACAGTCAGTGTTAGCAAATTAATTTAAGGTAGAAACAATGGGCTAAGGGAAGTAATGAACATATGTTAACAAAAATTAGGATAAATAGCAATATATTGAAAATTTTAACTTTTTGATAGCGTATTTGGACATGGATAGATTTATTTAATATGTATAGTAATGCATGTTTGAGAAAATAGTTTTATATACGAATTGGTTCATTTTAAGAACGGAGGGGAGAATCTGAGAGCATGGGTGTTTAAATGACCTGCAAATAATGTCACAGTGCAACAGATCTTAACACTTTTAAAAACAAGCTTCTGTTTACATAAAGAATGTAAACTATGATTTCTTATTTCTTTCTTTTGATTAGGTGAAATATCATCCGGTCACATTCTTTTGAAATATTTTGTTAGATTTGCCCAGGAAATGGGTATATGTACCTGACAATAGTGTCTCTGTGTCCTTGTTGGTCCTGTTGCGTGTTAATCTTGTGTTTGAGGCGGCTGATTTCACTGTCCAAACTCTTCGCAGTCCTCCTCACATCCAAACGCTCAGGGCAGATTTCTGAGGCTTTTGCTATGGAAGCCTGTAGAAAAAACAAATTTAGTCAAAAAAATGCTAATCTTTCTTAATAAATCAGTGTAAGATGTCCATGTTTGGTCACCTGTAACTCCTGCTCCTTCACATTCAGGTCCCTCTTTAGTGTCTCAATCATTTCCACATGAGTTTTGCGTTTGTCTTCATAGTGTTTTTTGTGGTGTTTACTCCTCGTCACCTCCTGATCGCTGTTGCTCAATTGCTCCTACACTCAATCACATAAAACAAAACTGTTTACTAGATTGGATTAGGAGTGGACGATAGACAAAATTCTTATTTCACAATGTGAGAAATTTTATTTAACGGTAACAATATATATCACAATACAGTTATTTTGTGTTATTATCTCATTTCTGTTATTAAAAATAAGAAAAAGGAAGCAAATTACAAACAATAGGAAAAAAGAAATATAACAAAAATATGAATTAAATTAAGTTTTTCAGGTACAATAGGTTTATTTAACATGTAGTTAGAATTAGTACAGAAATGTAATAATCAAATGTACAAATAAAATATTGCATTGCATGGCTTTTTTGCATACACTTATGCTATGTGTCAGTCAGCGCGTGCACCTAATAGAGTTCTTTTACACTGCTTAATAACACTTTTTAAACACTGAGCACATGCCAAATTCACGATCACCTTCTTAGAGAGGCATGTTTTTGTGTGCGCAGTGTGCCAGTCAGCACGGAGTATACTTATAACACTTACAACTCTTTTTAACATCAAGCATGTCCTGCTCTTTACATTCTCGTTCATGCATTTCATCACTCTGAAGTGTCAATAGTGCTATATATTTACATACCGCGATATACACAATATAGCAAAATCTGTAACATTTTACAATATTTTGTACAACATCTTCACAAACTGCATCAAACTTGTGTGGTTGGAACAACAGCTCTCGAGCCGTGTTATGGAAGCATAGTTTCTTGTTTTTATGACATGTGGACTTACATCCTTATCTTGAGCAAAATAAGCAAGCTGACATTAAGTACAATGTATATCTTTTACTTCAAATATATACAAATGTAATTTACATATTTTATTTTGTCCAGAGATTTTAAGCACCGTCTCTGTGTGCTCTAGTATGTAAGAACAAGCCTATGATTCATTTAAAGAAGTTATTTTTCCACCACCTGCGTGACATCATTTACCAACGTGGTTGAACGACAGGTTTGCGACAATACGGTTTTGTGAAACAGTCGTGACTAGCTAGTTGATTTGTTCAACTATGCATCGTACTATGGTAGTGAGGCAGCGAGTTATGTCGTTGTATGGGAAACGCACTCCAGAGCGCTACTGACATACTGTGAAAATAGGTGCTGCAATAAATAAATATGTGAAAAATAATGTTTTTTTTTTTTTCATTCATATAAAACATATTCTAGAAGACTCCAAAAACAAAATCAAGACTTTGATGCTTTTGAAGCTGCCATATTTAAACATTAGCTGAGAGGAATCTGGTGGTTAAAAGTCATCCAGACGCGGTTGATCAGGAGGAACTAATGATGTTACACACACTCTTGAATAAAACTTCAGACCTTAATGGGCTCAGCTTCCTCTGCGATGCTGTTAAAAGCTTCCCTCTGCTGCCGGTAGAGCTGCTCGGCCTCCTCATGTTCCCTCTTGTGTGTCTGCGTCTGCTTCCGCGCAGCTTCAAATTCCACTTGACATGCACTTATCCGGCTGCTGAGCTCCTCCAGTTCCTCCTCCTGAACACAGACATAATGAGAGACAGAAATCCACCATCACACTTATATTCATGAGTGAATCTGTTTGGTACCAAAGGTTTCAAGTCCTCTGACTGTGGTTCCTCAACATTCTGCAATTCTGTCAGCTCTGCCTGAAGCTTCCGACAATGCTCCTGTTAGACAAAATAAACAACAACAACAAAAAATATATATATTAGGCCACATTGAGTTAAACATGATGATGTGGTCTGTGCACGGCTGGTATTTAGTGACCTGGGCCTTCTTTTGGTCTTCATAGGCTCTGCGAAGAAGAGTTTGGTTCTGTATTAAGTCCTCATTTATCTGCTGCATTTCCTGCTGAAAGTGATCCAATTGTGTTCTCTGGGAATGTAAGGCAGACTGCAAATGTCTGCAGAACAAAGAAAAACGGTTTTGATTATTCTTTATTGTTTATAAGCTCAATAGAAAACAGTACATAAGAATATCAATTCCAAATCCAAGTCAACATCAAATGAATGAAAAACATCCAAGTAAAATAACAACAAAAATGTGCACACACACACAGTTCATGACAAGATCTCAGTGCAAAGTCTTGTTTGAAGAGAATTTTGAAAACAGCTGTGCTGCTTAATATTTTTGTTGAAACATTGATATATATTTTTCAGGATTTTTTGATAAACAGAAAGTTAAAAAGAAAATCATTATTTAAAATATAAATCTTCTGTGACATTATAAATGTCTATACTGTCACTTTGACCATTTAATCTATTTAATATACCTATACTGTATATATATATAAACTTTTGCTAAGATATAGATACACAAAAGGTCGAGATAGTGTTGCCTCCAGGCCCCGCGCTTTAGTTTAGAATATTTAAAAATGTAGAAATTTTCATCTCAAGTTTGGGATTATTAAAGACCAAAGACTAGGATAAACAATTAATTTATTTTTAGCCATGCACTGAAACTAATCCATACATCTCAAAAATGAGTTTAATGTTTTCAAACCTGATTTCCTCTTCAACATCTTTGGTGAGGTACTGTGCTCGGTTCTGTTCGGAGGAGTAGTAACGGTTATTGTAGACCTGGTCCCCCTCACGTGTGAAGGCCTCCCTGCAATTGCGTGGTGGGTGTCCACCCTGCATGACCCTTCTCGCTTCTGCAGCGTTCTGTGGGAAAGATGAACAGAGCTCTTCACTTTACAGGATGTGGAAAAGCATCATGAACAAACAGTTAAATGCTCGTGGTCCTCCTCTTGGTCTCACCTTGATGAGCAGAATGGTTTCAATTCCTCTCATGTCTATCAGGCAATTGGCCACAACTGGATTCTCAATGTCAAGGGCCTGGAGCACTGTTGGGTATTGAGGGTGACTGGCAGCCCTGAAAACAAATGAAAAAGATATATATATTATATATACACTTTGTGCTCACATAATGTATTTTAATACAGCCAAATTCCAAATAAAATTGTTTCATCTATATATTTTTCTGTTTTGTTGTCCGACAATATGAAATACTACATACAGGGCTCGACATTAAGCCTTGTCATGTGAAATCGGTCATTCACTTGTCTGAGTAAAACAGTTGCTTGCTTGTCTGGAAAAAATAGGAATTTTTATTTTATTTTTTGGTGTAAATATAAATTTATTCTGCAGCAATATCCTTTCAGAATATTTCAGCTTTGACATATATAAATCTGCATATTTGTGATATTTACACTGAGGGCATTTTTTTATTTACCTTTACAAGGGGCAATTTCCCCTGACCCAATCCTGTATGATTCATTTAAAATGTATGATTCATCTTTTATTTTAAATTCTTAAATTTGCTCAATCATTTCAATTAGAATAAGACACTAAGGGCTGTTACCAATCAAATCAAATCATTTATAATAATAAAAAAATTACATCTGCATTAAATAATGTTATTGGATTGTTTTAAATATTTTTTTGAAAATTCAAATAAGAAATGTTGGGGGGAAAGTGATACTTTTAAAAATGAAACTAAACCACCAGTAGGTGGCAACAAGTAAACGTCTTAATATGTGAGTCATTGAGTCATTCATTCAAACAATTCATTCCAATGGCTGATTCATTCAAGAATGAGGCAGTTGAGTATCATTGCCTGCATGGATGTGCATTCTATCCATCATGAATAGTATGTAATAGTAATATTCAATACTATTTAGGGCGGATAGGATGCACATTGGGATGCTTGACTCAATCGATTCGTTAAAAAACACTGAATCATTTCATTCTAATAAAAACAAGGCTGCACGAGCAACCTTGTAACCGTCAGTCCATTATACAGCCTATTATTATCCATTATCGATCGCTACTTACACTAAATGTAATCAAATCTGTCATTCTTGCGTTTTGGTGATTCAGGTTAGAAGCAATAGTATCTATTTTATATGCTCTCTGACAGAGCATACATCCTCAACTGAATGTGCTGATCTTCTCAAGTCACTCACTGAACAGAACAGACGCAAAGACAGGTGCGCCTGCAGCAGCAAAGCACAATCTCGCACCCCCCTGTGCAGCAGATAGATAAGGTTTCAACAAGTCGCTATATTTGTCACAATGCGCTTTCTTTGAAAAAAGTCGCTAAGTTGGCAACACTGATGCAGCCTTCCGTCTCCAGGTCCAAGCCGGTAAACCACTATCAAAAACTGCGTTACGGCAATTTTGCACTGGCCGGAGGCAATTACCAAACTGGTTCCACGTGTGTATCACAATGTACATATTTTGCGACAGCAAATCAGTAAGTTATTAAACTGGTAGTACTATTTTTCTTCAAAACTAAAAAAACTGAATGCCCATAGGAACAAAATGTAATGCTTTTTAATGCCATTTAAGGCCTTAATTTTCACAAAATCCATTTAATGACTTTTAATGCTTTTTAATGCCCCTCGGATACCCTGTTTTACATGTACACTCGTAATGTGATTATTATGAGATTTAAGCAATATTGCTCATAATCGTAGTAACCATAATGAAGCTTCGAAGCTTTATGAATCTTTTGTTTAGAATCAGTGGTTCGGAGTGTATATGAAACTGCCAAAGTCACATGACTTAAACGAGGCTTTGTTATAAGTGTCTTGAAATGTCAATGGTTCATCACTGGGGTGCGTGACTTTGGTAGTTTGATACACACTTTGAATCACCGATTCAAAACAAAAGATTCGTAAAGCTTCGAAGCTTCATGAAGCAGTGTATTGAAAACGCCCATCACTAGATATTGTTGAATAAAGTCATTATTTAGTTTTTTTGGCACACAAAAAGTATTTGTCGCTCGGTACTCGACGCTTAATAACATTAAAGTTGAACCACTGTAGTCACATGAACCGTTTTAAATTTGTCATTTTCATATATCTGAAAGTGTTAATTATCTTGCTACCAATAGAGGCCTCACTGAGCCATCAGATTTCATCAAAAATATATTAATTTGTGTTCTGAAGATGAACAAAGGTCTTACGGGTGTAGAACGACATGAGGGTCAGTAATTAATGACCGATTTTTCATTTTTGGGTGAACTAACCCTTTAAAATCGAATGTATTTCACTGGCAAAAGTGAGCATGTGCTTGTGATGTACAGATGACGTCATGATGTGCACATTCGTAAACAAAGCAGTAAAGGCACAAGAATTTTTTTGGGTGCTGAAGAAACGTTCACGTTGTGTGTGAACTCAGACGTGTAACTGAAAAATCCAATATGCCCATAGAAATGTGTTTTCCACTGGATATAAGTAGATTAAAACAGTGGCCAGTAACACACCTACTGTATGTGAGTTCATCATTTGTGCTGTGGATTGAGGTAGGTGAATAATGGTGGTAAAAATAACCACAATTGTTTGTGAATAATCAGAATAATAAAAACCATGTAAACAGGAGTGAAGAGGTTTGCCCGTGGCAAGGGGGGCGTGGTTTAGCAGAGTCTGCCGTGGGAGAGCGGATCAGGAGACGAACTCCTATAAAGGGGGAGTGATTACGGAAACAGCCTGGGAGTAAGTGGGCGAAGTGCAGAACCACTAATACCTGTGTCTCATTGCAGTAATTGGCATGGGGAGAGAATAAAAGCGGCTGGCTAACACACAAGAGAGAGAGACTACCGGTCAACTCGTCAAAAGCTGCCTTACTGTGTTGATGTTTCAGCCAAGAAGAGATGTATTGTTTAAGTGTAAGCCACGGTATTGTTGTTTGTTTGTTTGGAAAAGTGTTCATAAAGAGACAAGTTCACCTCAGCCAACCCCACCTTCTTCTAATTTCTGTCACAATCTTACTGCGCTTAAGTTCTAACTCTGATTATTGTAAATAATCATTACTGGTGCACAAGTGACATTAAAAATAAAAGAAATCCAGGGTGGGAGGTCAGTGTGTTTTTTCCTGCAAATATTACCTTTTATAAAAAAGCACCCCAAATGTGTAATTACCATTATATTAAAAACATTTAATATGCTCAAACCAAACATACAGGGAATGAAAATAAAGCAGAAATAGACAAATTACAGAAAACACTGGCAACCATTCCTAAATAAGATGGCAGGTCAGGACAGGTGTTCACTAGCTACCTGCTGCTGACATTGTAGAGTGTGTTGGTAAATGTGCTGACGATGATCTGAGGTCTTCTGCCATGCTGGAAGCAGCGACTCATGATTCGCTGTAACTCTCTCTCATCAGCGTGGTTATCGCAGCAGAAAGCTAACATCAGAGCCTTTAGACAGCTCTCAACTGCAAGACCCAGCTCTGGATCCCGCAGTCGGATGCAGAATCCTAGAAACAAAAGACCCTTTGAGCAAAATTCTATACAACATTGCTTTTCAGTTTTAGCATATGCATACAGCTGAACACATAGCCTTTTGAAGTATACTCCATTTGTATTTACTCCATTATACTCTAACTAAAGAGTTTCATCCTTGTCTAGTATTTGTGCTTTTTCTCTCCAGGAGTTATGACCAACAAAACAGTTTGTACTTATTTAAACTAGAGTTGCAGGGTATCTTTTGATCCTTTTACATAAGCGCTTGCTATCACTGGCATCAAAAATAGAAAAATAAATAAAATGAGCGAGCTGAGTGTACAGACTATGCATAAAATTAAGTATACCCTGGGCTTAAGAGCTAAACTACATCCTGAAATGAGAGAGAAGAAGCTTATCCACATTGTAAGGTTACTTACCGAGCGGTCCAACAGGTTTCCTCTTGAACTGACCCCGCCGGTCAGCCTCATCTATAGCCCTCAGCAGTCCTGGCATTTGCTCACCAAAACGACAAATTTGGTTATTTCGACTCTCTTCCATAGCAACCAATTGTCGTTGCTTAGACTCCATCGCATGCAGCAGGTCCTGCTTTTCACGGCTACAGAATGAAAAGAAACAAAACATTGCAAAACAGACAAAGTGAGACATGTCAACAGACAAAATAAGAATCAGAAACAAAAAGAAGCATTTGTTGTACATTCAAGATCCAGTGGAGGCCATTTTTCCCCCCAATTTAAAACATCATTTCATTATGAATTATATGGTCAGAATAAAAAGCATGAAAATATGCTGGGATTGTCTGTACAAAGAGGTCTTATGGTCAATGTCAGTAACAGAGACCAACAGTCCAAGTCCAAGTCAAACAGAGTTGCTTTGAGCTATGAGGCTGTTAATAGATGGTAAATGGTTCTGTTGAAGCCATCGGCCTACGTTATTTCAACTTATTTTTTAAATAACTGTTCAAAATCAGAATTCCTCATGAAACCTTGCATAACTAACCTACATAACATTATCTCCACCAATCAGAGAAGCAAAGGAAAGCCACACCAAAATAACTTTTTTTGGGCCCACTAACCACTAAAGCGAATGACGTAGTCTCCTACACGCTCAAGCTACTTTAACATTAGTATGCATTAATATATCAGGGTTCCAGACTATGCGCATATGCGACCATTTTTTGAGAATGTGCGAGTTAAAATTTTGATGTGGTAGCATTTTTGCGAGTACAACAGTACTGCGTTGTATTAGCAACTGCTGCAGTCTGTAACTTTTTTATATAATGAACGAGTACATCATGAATCCATTTTCCAAACCGTGTTTTTGTCTTATCCTGAATCACTATGGTACGCCAATAATAAGTGTTTATATTCTGACTATTTTAGACTGGTCTGGTCGGCACCGCTGCGGAGTAGCACAGTACCTGCGTGACTCGTCATAGACATAAACAGAGAGAACTAGCTCCGGCTACAATGTTCTTTTGCAAAACACATGCAGTTCTATTTATTAATCGCTAGAAAGTGAACGTACATGCGCATTGCACAATGATGATGAAACGCACCAATTAGGAATTCAGGAAATAAGCCATATTAAATTGAAAAGGTAGCTGAATACTTAAAAAAGCAAAGTTTGGAGGTCAAGGATGCTGGTGGAAAGGACGAGCCAACAAGCCAGCATACAGACACGACTGATGACGAAGATCACAGGTGTGTATAGGGAGGAACCAAGTGAGGGAAGGAGAATGAAAAAAACTTCCAGCAGCAATGGCTTAGGCTCGCCAACCATAATCTTTATCACTGTTCCAGTAGCTCCTGAAAATAACAGAAATATGAGTACAAAAATACATTACATGTCTCCAGTGTCTGTACTGTTTTTTTTTTTTTTTGTATTTATTTTTCTGTTATTTTCGGAAGCTACTGGGACAGTGATAAAGGTAAATAGCCCACATCATGCTTGAGTCTGTAAACGGCTGTTAACAAGAGGCCAGAGACGCTGAAGATGGACACAAAGAGGAGAAAATTCTTTAGCAGGCAGAGCAGCTCACTGTTCACAATGCTCGAAATATAAGAAAATATAGATATAGAATTGGGGGTGAGGGCTTATATGAATCTATCTCTGAAGGGAACTTGCTGTCTACAGAAAAGTTTTGATGGTGATGGCATTTGATTTTCATCTTACCTCCGAATAAAGTAGCTATTTATAAGCGCAGTGCTGCTTTGTTTACAGCAGCAAATAAGGAAAGGCTATATCACTGATCTTCCATAAGTGCCACCTACTGTCAGAGAGTGAATTTGCATCACATTCCACCGGTCTACTTTTTTTTCATGCTTATGTTGTGTGTAGCATATAATATCACAAAGATAAAGTCAGACTGTGCTGTTTTTGACCAACAGTTTTTTGATTTGATAGTTAAAAGATTAAAACATTTTGCCAACATGAGGTCTCATGTCACTGTCAGTCTTTTTACATCAGTGTAAAACTAAGGTATGCAGATTAAGACGACTATTCATCGGCATGCATTGATTAATCCCATGTTGTAGCAAAAAAAAAGGTGTGACAAAAACATGCTGGTGTGACCAACTGAGAAAGTTGGTAGCACCAGTGCAACCAGTGAAAAAGTTTGCCTGGAGCCCTGTATATGGTTTGCAATAAATGTTAAATATATTGTTTCTATATAATCAAAATCTGTTTTGTATTTCTCCATCTTTTAATGCAATTATAGAATTTGCGATGCTTCAGGGGATTGCAGTTCTTTTCCTCATTAAAGCCATTAGGTACAGTCTTGTCCCTTGTACCTTTGTCTTTTTTGTTCAATTTTAAAATTTGCTCCAAATTAAAGTTTGCAATATTGTGTTTTTTTTCTTATAGCTGGTTGGTTGGGTTCATGTCTTAAAATTCTTAAACAAAGACTTTTTCTTAATGGGAAAAATATTTCCTGAACCAAGGCCACTGAAAAAGTGTACTGGCACTCTATAGAGAGATTCCAGTACCACTATTTAACAACATTACTATCATATTTTAAAAGATGCTAAAAAAAAAAAAAAAAGAATATTAATACACCATTTACATACTTTGTTATAGAAATATCCATGAATTTTAAACTTTTATATATTAATAAAAGTTTACAAAATCCATTTGTATTTCACTATTTCTATTAAAAAATAAATAACTGGTGTGACTTTTCCAGACAATTATTTATTTTATTTTTTTTTTACATTTCTAGGCTTATGGAAAATGTTTATATAGAAAAGATGTTTACCAACATCTGCACTAACCTCATTCTACCCAGCCTTTCTTTAGCAGTGGCACAGGCCTGTTTAAACTGATCGATCTGCTGAGCCAGAGTGGAGTCCTGGAAACTCAGATCTTCCAGCTCAGCCTGAATGTGATTCATCTTCTCCACACGAGCCTGTGTGTCAGCTGAGTTCGCTTGACTTATGCTGGACAGAGAGGAGGGAATTGGTCATAATGAAACAGCTGGAAATGGTACAAGGATAATGTTGTGTAACGTTGTTTCCTTTCGCTTCACTTTTGAAGTACCTCTGTTTAAGTTCTTGGATACGCTTGTTGAGCTGATCTTTATCCTTCTCAAGGTCTCTTAAGTTTGCTTTTTTCCGATGAAGTCCAGCCTAAGCCCCCCAAAAAAACAAAGAGAATTTCTCCTCCATCAGCCAATCACCACTGAGATGTGAGTTCATACAGGCAACTGTTCAGATCCGACTTGTGTGTCCTGTTTCATTTAGCAAAATATCTGCATTTGATTCAATGACAATGTGTTGGTAGAAGGGCTGGGTAAATTCCCCCCGATTTCTGGATTTAATTGATTCTCATTTTGAAGAACTGATACTGATATATTTTATGTATAACTTAAAGGTGCCCTAGATTCAAAAATTGAATTTACCTCGCCATAGTTAAATAACAAGAGTTCAGTACATGGAAATGACAAACAGTGAGTCTCAAACTCCATTGTTTCCTCCTTCTTATATAAATCTCATTTGTTTAAAAGACCTCCGAAGAACAGGCAAATCTCAACATAACACCGACTGTTACGTAACAGTCGGGGTGTACACCCCCAATATTTGCATATGCCAGCCCATGTTCCCAACATTATGAAAGGCATTAGACAAGGGCAGCCAGTAACGTCTGTGCAGAGCTGAATCAACAGAATAGGTAGAGCAAGCAAGGACAATAGCGAAAAATGGCAGATGGAGCAATAATAACTGACATGATTCATGATAACATGATATTTTTAGTGATATTTGTAAACTGTCTTTCTAAATGTTTCGTTAGCATGTTGCTAATGTACTGTTAAATGTGGTTAAAGTTACCATTGTTTCTTACTGTATTCACGGAGACAAGAGCCGTCGTTATTTTCATTTTTAAACACTTGCAGTCTGTATAATTCATAAACACAACTTCATTCTTTATAAATCTCTCCAACAGTGTAGCATTAGCTGTTAGCCACGGAGCATAGCCTCAAACTCATTCAGAATCAATGTAAACATCAAAATAAACACTGTACTTACGCGATCAGACATGCTGCATGACGAACACTTTGTAAAGATCCATTTTGAGGGTCATATTAGCTGTGTGAACTTTTTTTATGTTGTTTAAGGCAAGCGCAAGCTCTTGGGGCGTGGAGCACCAGATTTAAAAGGCCACACACCCTGAATCGGCTCATTTCTAATTATGCCCCAAAACAGGCAGTAAAAAAAATCAAAAAAAAAAAAAAATCTATGGGTTATTTTGAGCTGAAACGTCACAGACACATTCAGGGGACACCTTAGACTTATATTACATCTTTTAAAAAAAAGTTCTAGGGCACCTTTAAATGTAAATAGTGGGAGTGCAACGGTTCTCTGCAAAAATTTAACCGTACCGTTCTCCACCCACAGTTCAGCAAACACTTGCATTGCGGTAAACCTTAAATATGACGACACATCTATAATATGGTTTGTTGAAAATAACAATGTCTAAAACAGAGACAGAGTTTGGCTAATGTATGTTTCTGTCGATGGATACACATTCTGGCTTCCTAAAACGTTACAACAGCAAAGATAAAAAAACAAAAACAAAACAAGGACAAAACAGTCATTTAAGCCTTGCCAATTTAAACATTTCAGCTCAGGAAGATGCAAAAGAGAACTTGCACATACTGTGAACAGATTTGTGCGCACTCATCTGAAGCACACACACAGAAAGCTGCGTCTCAGACAGCGCAAAAATATTGAGTTCTCTTTTAAGTCTTGCACTTGTACGAAAATTTCAAACAAACATAGTAGGTTATGTCTTAAGTGAACAGTCCTGGAAAGACAACACACATGTATCAGTATCAGTATTTTGGATCCATGCATTATGTCTTAAAGTGACAGCAGCTTAATATTCCTGTTGGTGTTTTTAATGTTAATCAAAAAAAAAAAAAGACTCACTCACTTCTCTTGACTGAATAGTATGGAAGCCTGTTTCCGCCACAAAAAAAAAAAAAAAAAAAAAAAAAAAAAAAGCCACTAAAAAAAAAAAAAAGATTAATTGCGACTTTTTATCTCAGAATTGCGAGTTATAAAGTCAGAATTCTGAGATATAAAGTCGCAATTGCATGATATAAAGTCAGAATTCTGAGATATAAAGTCACAATTGCGTGATATAAAGTCAGAATTCTGAGATATAAAGTCACAATTGCGAGTTATAAAGTCAGAATTCTGAGATATAAAGTCACAATTGCGTGATATAAAGTCAGAATTCTGAGATATAAAGTCGCAATTGCGTGATATAAAGTCAGAATTCTGAGATATAAAGTCACAATTGCGTGATATAAAGTCAGAATTCTGAGATATAAAGTCACAATTGCGAGTTATAAAGTCAGAATTCTGAGATATAAAGTCACAATTGCGTGATAAAAAGTCAGAATTCTGAGATATAAAGTCGCAATTGCGTGATATAAAGTCAGAATTCTGAGATATAAAGTCGCAATTGCGTGATATAAAGTCAGAATTCTGAGATATAAAGTCGCAATTGCGTGATATAAAGTCAGAATTCTGAGATATAAAGTCACAATTGCGTGATAAAAAGTCAGAATTCTGAGATATAAAGTCGCAATTGCGTGATATAAAGTCAGAATTCTGAGATATAAAGTCGCAATTGCATGATATAAAGTCAGAATTCTGAGATATAAAGTCGCAATTGCGTGACATAAAGTCAGAATTCTGAGATATAAAGTCGCAATTGCGTGATAAAAAGTCAGAATTCTGAGATATAGTCACAATTGCATGATAAAAAGTCAGAATTCTGAGATATAAAGTCGCAATTGCGTGATATAAAGTCAGAATTCTGAGATATAAAGTCGCAATTGCGTGATATAAAGTCAGAATTCTGAGATATAAAGTCGCAATTGCGTGATATAAAGTCAGAATTCTGAGATATAAAGTCGCAATTGCGTGATATAAAGTCAGAATTCTGAGATATAAAGTCGCAATTGCGTGATATAAAGTCAGAATTCTTAGATATAAAGTCGCAATTGCATGATATTAAGTCAGAATTCTGAGATATAAAGTCGCAATTGCGTGATATAAAGTCAGAATTCTGAGATATAAAGTCGCAATTGCATGATAAAAAGTCAGAATTCTGAGATATAAAGTCACAATTGCGTGATATAAAGTCAGAATTCTGAGATATAAAGTCGCAATTGCATGATATTAAGTCAGAATTCTGAGATATAAAGTTGCAATTGCGTGATATAAAGTCAGAATTCTGAGATATAAAGTCACAATTGCGTGATATAAAGTCAGAATTCTGAGATATAAAGTCGCAATTGCGTGATATAAAGTCAGAATTCTGAGATATAAAGTCGCAATTGCGTGATATAAAGTCAGAATTCTGAGATATAAAGTCGCAATTGCGTGATATAAAGTCAGAATTGCGATATATAAAGTCGCAATTGCGTGATAAAAAGTCAGAATTCTGAGATATAGTCACAATTGCGAGTTATAAAGTCAGAATTCTGAGATATAAAGTCGCAATTGCGTGATATAAAGTCAGAATTCTGAGATATAAAGTCGCAATTGCGTGATATAAAGTCAGAATTCTGAGATATAAAGTCACAATTGCGTGATATAAAGTCAGAATTCTGAGATATAAAGTCGCAATTGCGTGATATAAAGTCAGAATTCTGAGATATAAAGTCGCAATTGCGTGATATAAAGTCAGAATTGCGATATATAAAGTCGCAATTGCGTGATAAAAAGTCAGAATTCTGAGATATAAAGTCGCAATTGCGTGATATAAAGTCAGAATTCTGAGATATAAAGTCACAATTGCGTGATATAAAGTCAGAATTCTGAGATATAAAGTCGCAATTGCGTGATATAAAGTCAGAATTCTGAGATATAAAGTCGCAATTGCGTGATATAAAGTCAGAATTGCGATATATAAAGTCGCAATTGCGTGATAAAAAGTCAGAATTCTGAGATATAGTCACAATTGCGAGTTATAAAGTCAGAATTCTGAGATATAAAGTCGCAATTGCGTGATAAAAAGTCAGAATTCTGAGATATAAAGTCGCAATTGCGTGATATAAAGTCAGAATTCTGAGATATAAAGTCGCAATTGCATGATAAAAAGTCAGAATTCTGAGATATAGTCACAATTGCATGATAAAAAGTCAGAATTCTGAGATATAAAGTCGCAATTGACCATCAGCATTACTGATTTGTTATTATTATACATTAAATAGACCATCAGGATTGCTGCTTTGTTATTTTTATACATAAAATAGAGGACATCATAAAGGATTATTTTTAGCGCCGATTTACTAATAAATAAATATTGATTTTACTGGAGGAGACACATAAAGATTAGTCTCCGGACATATGCATTATGCAGGAATATGCATATAAAATGTTTCCACGGTAACCTTGTACACAGCGTTTCAAGGAGAAAAAACAGCTTTTACTGCCATCTAGTGGGCTTAATACTAAAACAACCAATACCTATCATGTTTCATTAACTTTGCAACTCAAGGGTAGAATCATGCAATTCTGCAAATTACAGTCGAGGTATTTGGACAATAAAAGTTGTTTTTAACAGAATGGATACACTAATGAATTTTGCACGATAATAACAATATCATAATCATAATAAGAAGAATCAGCTGTGGCGGAGGCGCAATAAATCAGACAAAGCTGAAGTGGCACATTTTATACACCAACAGCTTCAGACTTCACTGCAGCACAGCTAACGTTGGATGCACTGTTATAGACAGAGATACTGACCATCAGTTTATTGCGAGAAAAAAAGTCAGAATTCTGACTTTATATCACGCAATTGCGACTTTATATCTCAGAATTCTGACTTTTTATCACGCAATTGCGACTTTATATCTCAGAATTCTGACTTTTTAATCACGCAATTGCGACTTTATATCTCAGAATTCTGACTTTTTATCACGCAATTGCGACTTTATATCTCAGAATTCTGACTTTTTAATCACGCAATTGCGACTTTATATCTCAGAATTCTGACTTTTTAATCACGCAATTGCGACTTTATATCTCAGAATTCTGACTTTATATCACGCAATTGCGACTTTATATCTCAGAATTCTGACTTTATATCACGCAATTGCGACTTTATATCTCAGAATTCTGACTTTATATCACGCAATTGCGACTTTATATCTCAGAATTCTGACTTTATATCACGCAATTGCGACTTTATATCTCAGAATTCTGACTTTATATCACGCAATTGCGACTTTATATCTCAGAATTCTGACTTTATATCACGCAATTGCGACTTTATATCTCAGAATTCTGACTTTATAACTCGCAATTGCGACTTTATATCTCAGAATTCTGACTTTATATCACGCAATTCTGTGATAAAAAGTCGCAATTAATCTTTTTTTTTTTTTTTAAGTACCGTTTTTTTTTTTTTTTTTTTGTGGCGGAAACAGGCTTCCATAGAATAGCTTTTATAACTTTAATAATTAAATAATTAAAAAACTTAAGAAGATAAGATTAAATGCAATGTTATTTTACATTTGACTACTTTATTCAATTTCTGTACCTGAAAACTACTGTTAGATAAAGTGTCACAATAAAGCAAAGCGAAACTAACCAAATACATCATAAAATATAACCACAGCTAAGTAACAGGTGCCTTAGAGCTACAATTAGCATCAAGCTACACATCACAATTTATGAGATTATTACTGTTTTTGCTCAAACCCACTTTAAACCATCTTTAAGCTTGCAATAACTTCCAATTGCGATCTAAAGTAAATTTTGATAATATAATTGGCAGACATGCATTATTTGAGGTGTTTTATAATGGACTGAATGGTACATCTGCTGCATTTCTCATGTAAACATCCTTACATGAAGTGCGAAAAAAGTGACAGTGAATAGGATTTCAAACCACATATGATTGTAGCTTGAATATGATTTGTAAAAATCGCATTTTATGTTTTTTACCCTTGCTGTTCACACTTGCTAAATATGATCCGGATTCCAATCGGATAGACACAAAAAAATCGGATCTGGACTGACAGTCTGAACAAGGCCTACTTATTATGTTGTGCATGCATGTTTGTCAGCATGTGCTGTGATTATGCACCTCGGCTGTTTTGAGATGTCGGTTGCACTCCTGTACTCGGCTCTTTAGTTCAGCACACTGTGGCTGCAGCTGCCGCATCCGCTCCGACACACCCTCCAGCTGATCCTGCAACTGTTGGGATTTCCGGTTGGCCTCCTGAACTTTCCCCTATAAAACAAACAAAACCCAAAATAGACATACTGCACATTACTATGAATAAAATCATATTAGATTTTCATCAAGATTTCTTCTCCTGGTGAAAGAACTACTAGGGTTGCTGCCAGTGCACAACTCAACAGAGCTCTGTAATAATGGCAGAAAGCTTTGAGGCTTGTTGCTAAAAGAAAGCAACTGGAATATCGATGAGATTACAGTCCTGATGTACTGTGCCCAAGAGCCAAGACCATGGTCTCTACTCCATGCCATTATGAAAAATTTCACATTGTTATCAAAACACAATAAGAATAAGGAAATCCTGGTCTGCCAAACCTGATTGTGATCTTTAAAGAAAAAAAAAAAGGGGGAAAAAGCACTTCAGAAAAAACAGAAGTCATGTCAGTCATTGTGATTATAAATTTGCAGCCCATTAGAAAAAAGTGCCTGTGCTCTCTCCAGAGGCTTTGTGTCAACAAACTTATCTTATTGTAAAAACTAGATGGAAAGAAATGGCAAAAACAGGCTGTGTCAATCTTATTGGCTGGCTTTAGGAGAAATTTAAAGGGTTAGTTCACCCAAAAATGACAATTCTGTAATTTATTACTCACCCTCATGCCATTCCACACCCGTAAGACCTTCATTAATCTTCGGAACACAAATTAAGATATTTTTGTTGAAAACCGATGGCTCCATGAGGCCTTCATAGGGAGCAATGACACTTCCTCTCTCAAGATCCATAAAGGTACTAAAAACATATTTAAATCGGTTCATGTGAGTTCAGTGGATCAATATTAATATTATAAAGCAACGAGAATATTTTTGGTGTGCCAAAAAACAAAAACAAAATAACGACTTATTTAGTGATGGCCGATTTTCAAAACACTTCTTCAGGAAGCATTGGATCATAAATGAATCAGTGTATCGAATCTGCTGTTCGGAGCGCCAAAGTCACGTGATTTCAGCCGTTGGCAGTTTGACACGCAATCCGAATCATGATTCGATACATTATTTATGCTCCGAATCTTCCTGAAGCAGTGTTTTGAAATCGGCCATCACTAAAGTCGTTATTTTGTTTTTTTTTGGTGCATCAAAAATATTCTCGTTGCTTTATAATATTAATGTGCTCACATGAACTGATTTAGATATGTTTTTAGTACCTTTATGGATCTTGAGAGGGGAAGTGTCATTGCTCCCTATGGAGGCCTCACAGAGCCATTGGATTTCAACTAAAATATCTTAATTTGTTCCGAAGATTAACGAAGGTCTTAAAGGTGTAAAACGGCACGAGGGTAAGTAATAATTTACAGAATTTTCATTTTTGGGTGAACTAACCCTTTAATAGCGGCATTAAATCTTTGAATGTTATACATGCTTTTGTTTGACGCACTTTGTAGTAAGTTAACTTAAAATCATCTCCACAAATATGAAGTGTTTTCAGTACAACCATGTGACTGTTGTGCCATGTGACAAATTCAATTTGATTACACCATTTATAAGGTGCAAAAAATTGACTGAATAATATTAATCAACAAAATGTACAGTATTTACTATATAATTAGAGTTAGGTTTAGGATTAGTTGCTTGTAACTATGAATAATTTACTGTTATTACTATAGTAAGTACATGTAAGATGTGTAACAAGGACACTGGACAAATAAAGTGTTACCTTCATTTTTTTCATATCAGTCTATGGACCTCTATGCATCAGAGAAACAAGAGTGCAGCCATCTTTAGAATTGTGTGTCTGAACTTCCATTTTTTGCGTTAGCTGTTTATTTCTATGGCATCGCTGTTGAAGAGTAATTAGCTGGTGAAGTGGATTTAGTTATTGTAGAGTTAATGAACGTTATCATGAGCATTGTAACGTTTAAAGCGGATGTCATAACAAATGTCAGTAGACTGGGAAGATGCCAGGCAAGAACAAACTCCCACATTTGATTGGGAATAACAAAACTGAATAACAAACCAAATCATTGTGTACTATTTGGTCTTTTCTTTCTCACTGTTATTTTATCAAACTTTTTTGTTTTGTCCATAATTTATTGTTGCCAATGCTTTATCAATGTAAAGACTTCTTATCATGCCAATAAAGGCACTTGAACCTCAATCTATATCGTGGAATAACACATTTCAGATAAAACTGACCTTGAATTGTGAAAAAAAAAAAAAAGTTGTGAGTGATGGCTTTAAACGCCATTCACATTCTTGCCAAAAACCGCCTACTTAAAGACAGGAAAAGCTGAAATCTAAACCAGACTGTATCCTGTAATCAAATATCTATCTACATGACGCTAGAGGATACTAGACCACAAAAACTGCAAATAATATTCATTCAATCACCTCCCACTCTTCCACCTTCTGGTCATATTTGACGGTGCTTTTCTCTTCAGCTGTGATTCGCTCTCTCATGGGCTTCACTCCCTGCTCCACCTCTGCCACCTGATGTACACAGACATACATTTCAATATTAGGTGACAATGACAGCAAAATCAACTCACAATCTTCAGTCACATAAGAAATTTAAAAAGGACCTATTATGCTTTGATATTTTCAGCTTTCTTTAGTGTGTAATGTTGCCGTTTAAGCATGAAGAAGGTCTGCAAACATAGCACACAAAGCACAAAGTCACTTCAAAGGGATTTATTATTTTTATCAGTGCCCTGAAAACACCTCGATTGTAGTCTTGAGTTTTCTTCCAGGAACAAACATATCCCTCATTTAAATAATTCCCACCTAAGGCATATGCAAATTTAAGGTGGGTGAGGCCCGGTTGAATTGCGTTAGTAGTGTGTTAAATCTTGCGATTATGATAAGGGGCGTAACATTTATGAAAAATGCTCTAAGTGGTTGACCAACACACTGGTCCAGCCGACCAATCAGAGCACATTGCGCTTTATTGAAGGAGGGGCTTCATAGAGAGAGGAACTAAACAGAGCATTACTGACAGACTGTAAAGAGAGGTGCTGCAATATTATTAAAAAACCTATTCTAGTAGACCCCAAAAACAAAAATCAAGACTCTGGAAAAGGGCATAATAGGTCCTCTTTAAAGCATGAGTATCCTCTAGGAGTGAGAACCATAAAAAACATATGATTCTGGATCTTTAACAAGTGGTGAGTGAGTTGACAGATTCAAACAGATGAACCCACGAATGGAACTTTTTCACAGATTGTGATGATGCGTTTTAACGGTCATCAGCATTGTAAATATTGCATTTATTTTTTATTTTTTAATATATGTACATTTATAACTCTATACTTAGTATTGTATTACCTTTTATCAAATTACAAAAAACTAGTTAACATTGCTGTGAGGGTGGGTTTCTAATACAACGGCTATGGGAGAGACAATGAAGTTCTCTCTTCTGACTGCCATATCAAGCTCTCTCAATTTTTTAATCATCTTTTTGAAAGTTGTGAAAACACTTGAGTTTTTCATTTGCTACTGGGAACATAAAAATATATTTAATGTATTCTTTCATTCACCCCCATAGACTTTTACCCAACTATGACAACTTCTGCTTCTGAGAAACCAGGAAATGCGAAAAGGGTCTATTAGAGTCTTTCTGACTGATTCATTAAAATTAACAATTTTTTGTAGATGTGTGAAACTTCATAGAAATGTGATGTTATAAGTACAAAAACTACTTTACACCATAACAAAATTACAAAGCCATTTCAAATATAATACGATTAATAAATTGATGAATGCGTTTTGGAATTTTGATTTGATTCATGCATTCAGAGCTCATGTTGTGCTGGCGGTGATTCCTGACCAGAGCCCAGGCCATCTGATTCTTCAGCACATCCAACTTCTGCTGCATTTCATCGAGTGAAGCCAGGTTTTTATAGCGTTCTTCTTTCTCGTGGTACTTTCTCTTTAGTTCTTGTAGAGTCTGCGCAAGAGGAAAGGGTGTGTCAGAAATAAGACTGAAAAAAAACAACAACTATGAGGTCGTCTTAAAAATAACTAGTTTAGCAATCCAAATCACACATTGTTTCCAAAGCTGCTCCACCTAAGATATAGAACAGCAAATATGTAAGCATGATTGTTTTAGCACTCGCCTCCCTGTGTTTCTCCACTGTATTCTGGGTCATGGTCTTGGTCTTCATGATGTAGCTGTAATCTTCCTTCATCTGATCAAGCTGAGTAGCTTTCATAAAAAACTACAAAAAAAGAGCAAAGCAAATTACAAGTTTGCCTTAGGCTTAAGAAAAACAAATACACACACACACACACACACACACACACACACACACACACACACACACACACACACACACACACACACACACACACACACACACACACACACACACACACACACACACACACACACACACACACACACACACACACACACACACACACAAATATTAAGACTCACTTTGTATTTGTCCCCCTCTCCTTTGGAATGGAGAAAGTGTTTACTCATTTCCTGGGTAAGGATAGAGACCGGATTGTCCACCTGAGGATGGAAGAACCAAACAGATGCATCAAATCAGATTCCTTAAATAGTTTTGTGACCAAGCTTTTTGAAAAATGTGAAGATTAGCAATACCTGGATGTTAAAGTGATCCAAAATAGAGATCAGTTCTTCCTTTTTGGATGACACTAGGTGACCTAATTATAAAGGGAGGCAAATCATGAATCAAATTTAACTTCTGTGCCAATTCAGCTGTCATGTGGTAGAAGCTAAGCAAATTAGGCAGATGCAAACATGGACAGGTTACGTGAATGCCCTTGTACTCAAAACCTATGAACAAAACAGCAAGGTAAAAAAAAGAAAAAAAAAGAAATACAAATACAACAAATACAGGTTGACTATAAACATGGTCCGTACCAACCACAGTGTGTTTTCTGCAGTGAATCATTGAGCATGAAATCACTGAATTTGGTATGATTGGCAATTTCGAAGCTGCATTGGTACTTCATATTTAATCTAAAGCAAAACCAGTGGAGCAGCACAGATGCCACATATGTTGTGCATATGTGCACATCTGACTCGACTGGCTGTCGATTACACATCAGGAAAGAATTAAATCCTGGCTTTAATTACGAGCGCCTCAGCAAATCTTCACTTTTCTTTGTCACGATAGCACATACCTGAAAAGTTCAGGGCTCCATTATTTGGAAAATAATAAAAATAAAATTGCGATTTTTATGAAACAAACAAACAAACAAACAAAAAATTTAAAACAAAAACAAAAATTGAAAAAAGCTTCAGGTTTGCTATGCTTGTTTGTAAGGCTGCAAAATCTGATGAAAAAGTTTGTAATTATACATCAACATGACTCTAAATCAATGATAATACATTTTATATTTTTAGTAGCAAATAAAAATATGTAATATTTTACAATAAAAATGAGCATTAAAGAAAAAAGTATATAATTAGGATATTTTTACGTAACAGTACAAATGTAAAATCACAATAAGAATATTTATGACTGTCTAAATATCTTTATTTCAAATGTTAAACCATCAAGCTTTTATTTGGGTGGAAAACCAGGAGCAACAAAAAAAGCTTTTTTTTTTATGACAACAGCTGGTTTATGCTGTAACTGTTCCTCATTATAAGTATGGGAAGATGATTGGCGCATGTTGCAGTCCCAAATGCATGATATAAGTGGCCCAATCTCAGAACAATGCAGAGATGAGCTCATGTGGAGCAGCATTTACTGTAACATGCTGAAAAAACAGACTCACGAAAATCACACTAAGCCATAATGGCAATTTTGGTTTTATTTTGATTTCAGCACTACTTATCAGTGCTTAATACTTCTAAGCTATTCTGGGTCTTTTTGACCCCAAAATGACATTTGCTGAAATGAAGTTCCCTTTATCCAAATGGCATGAGACTTTGTAACGCTGCCAGCACTTTCTAGATCTACACAAAAATCAATAAAATAAAAATAAAATAAATAAATAAATTCAAATGATATCTGGTTTTATGTTTGTGTGAGGAAAAAAGTCACTCAGGCTGTTCTTACATATTGGATAAAATTTGTCCTCAAAATCAGAAAAGACACAGAACACACAGACAGAAATGAAGTGGCAAAAATTTAAAACATCCACAATGCAAAATGATCATGCTCACACACACACAAACAAACACACAGAGGAATAAATTAGTGAGTCAACAAAAATTGCTCTGTTATAATTTGTCAAATAAAATCAGCCAAAATGCACAGTCATCACAAAAATAAAGTGGTGACACCATGACACATCCAAGATGGAGAACAATGCACACACACCCACAGAGAGAGAGAAAGAGATAGAGAGATGAGAGGATGAAACAAAAACATTTAGCACAAGCTTCAGTACAAACTTCAGTAGATATGAATCCAACCGTAAAAACTTATGAAAAGATGTCAATTAGACAAATAGCATTTCAAATAGCAATATGTGGAGCTCTATAGCCATCTACTGGTTAAAGTGGTAATTTTTAGGGGCCAAGCCCCTTTTGTAATTGTTAGTTTACTTTATTATTAATCCTCCCTAATGCCGATTCCAATCACGAGTCATTTGTCATTTTCTTTGAATGTACCTGTCCGCCATATTGAAGTAAATAAAAAACAGTTTATTCGCTACTCCTCCTACAAATTTTGTCCAAAATCAGCTCAGATGATCTTAGCTGCACAAAAATGACTGAACAGATTTTTGATATTTCGCTATCATTCCTGAGAAATATCTTTCCAAAGCTAACTCTGCCTGTGTTTGTGTCCTTATGTTAGTTAGCTTAGCATGCTAAATGGTTATTTTGTAAAAGTTTATTCTGTTACAGATACTGAATCTTTCTGAGAATGAAATAAACTGAAATTATTTAATATAACATGCATTGCATTTTTATAAAATTCTTCAGTTTGAGTTCATTCTCACTTGAACTACTGAACTTCGACAGGTGTGTGAATGTGTCTGTCCAGTGGTGCAATGTGATGATTGATAGGCATCTAATCCAGATATTGTGGGTTCGAGTTCCGTGTAAGACAACCTTTTTAAAGTTGTGTCAATTGAATTCCTTTATAATCCCAATAAGCATTGTTCTTGTCTACCTCTAGGATTAGAAGTCTGTGTTTGTTCATTCTGTGTTCATTCACATCTGAACTTCTGGTCATTTTGAGTTGATTCTCACTTGAACTACTGAACTATGGCATCTGTGTGAACTAGAGATGCACCGATACTAAATTTCTCTGCTGATACCGATAGCCTATAATTCACATTATCGATCCCGATAGATTTTTTTTTTTCAAGAAAAAACCAACTCCTAAATAATGTTGCAAACTATACAGAGAACCCTCTCATTTGGTACGTTACAATATAAGAGGTTACAGTTAACAACAGAGGTATTATATTCAGCTGCTGTTTATTTTCAGATATAATAATTACACTCAAAAACTGAAATGTATAAAACTTAGTATCACATAAGGTAGTTTTCATAAACACTTGTTGTCTTCATGGCAAATTTACACAAACATATATTTAACAGTAAATAAGCTCCTCTCTAGTGTTTTTTTATGTATCGATAAGTAAGGAACTGTGAACAACATTCCTGAGGTAAATGTGATATGATGTGAGACATTGTCCACAAGCTGTTTCATTGATGTCTTTTTACGTGGTTGAAACACAAAGTGATTACATGAGACATGATACATTCCGGTAAATTGTACTGTATCTTTCAACATACCTTTGATGTTCATGTATATTTGTTTTCGAGATATAACTTGTATTGAAGAAGAAGAAAAGACTTGCGCTCCACGCTGCTGAAATGAGGCGTTACAGCGATCTGACACGTCACATTTAAGAGTGCCAAAACGCCATTTATTGTTTGAATTTCATGATCAAATGGACAGAATTTGAAAACTGAAACATTTATGCTTATCAGAAGTAATAAATAATATTGGATGGGAGGCGCTACAAATAATATTTGATGTAGAAAAAAAAGCAGACCTGCCAACCCTGGCTTGAACTACGGGTGATTCATAGGGTCAAAAAGAGCCTGCTTTAACATCACCATTTTTAAACTGTTAATGCGTTCAAATTCAACAAGAGTGATTTTCTTTGTATAGTATGTATGACTTGCAATCTGAACATGTCTTTCTGCACCCTTTTGATTGACAGGATATAATTGGCACTGATCATCGGCAGTGTTTAAACAATCGGCCGATGGCCAAAAGTGACAATGATAGCTTTTATCGGCCGATATTGATTGTTGGCTGATACATCGGTGCATCTCTAGTGTGAACACATGTCTGCCCAGTGGTGCAACAAGATGAGTGACAGGCACCTGATCAAGAGATTGTAGTTTCATGTCCCGAATGCTTCGCATTGTGGGTTTGAAACTCAGTGATACATGTCCAGACTGCAAGAGTCACTGAATGAGTTACTGTGGCAGGAAATGTTGCAGAAGTTGCATCTGTTCCTGGCATTTTGTATAAGAATGAGCTCATTTGAAGCTATCAAATACAACATGCAGTGCATTTGTGCACAAATTAATTGTTTTTCTTCTTCCCGAATGGCAGTTCTATGAACCATAAGGAAATTATTACATTTGGCACACTTGTAGTGATGGTAATTAAAAGTAATTTGACCAACTTTGAAGCATCTAGGACCAACTCTATATTGCCACCACCAGTTCAAAGATTCACTTTTGTAAAGATTATAACTTTTGAAACCTTTTAGAAAAATGAAACTTAGTACAACCAATCTCTCTCTTATACTGATAACTTTCAACATCTTACATTATGACTCCACTAAGTACAGTAGTGGCCATTTTGAAAAGTACAGTATTCCATTTTCTCGCTACTCCTCCTTCAAATTTTGTCCAATTCTGACCAAACATTTTTTTTATTAATCTTTGTTCAGAAGTTATGTTGCGAACTGTGCTGTTCTGCTTGATGTGCTGCTCTGCTTGCTGTACTGATATTAGTGCTGGGCGGTATGACCAAAAATTTATATCACGGTATTTTTCAAATTTATATCGGTTTCACGGTATATGACGGTATTTTTTCCCCCTATGCATGACTGGCCGTTAACCACATTTTCTACTGATTGCGAGAGGAAATAATGCAGTAGATTGACTCGAATGCCCTGTTTTACTGTCATGAGTGAATATTGTAGAAAAATTCCACGCTAGAGTTAATACAGGTTTACAAAGCCCCACAAAATGATGCTGTGGGGAGACAACAACCAATAAAACACAGACCTGCAACACACTTATTACAGACACATGAATATTAAAATATGACCATGGAGACAGAAAATAAAAGAGTTGAGGGAACCTTAAGCATTTTAAAAATCTAACGCTATATAACAACAAACTGCCAAAACGAGGGAGAAACGCGGAAGAACATTTAAACTGTCTAAGGATATTTTCAGTACATTTAAGAGCACTAAAGTCTCTGAACAAATGACATACGTAAGTTTAACACAGAAAGAATAAAGCAGTTAAATTTTTGCCCAGTCTATTTATTAACTTACATCGTCTTCTGTGTAGCAGAATAACCCATCGTGTCATCACGGTCGTGATCAGACGTAGGCCTACAGTTCAGTGTCCTTTGCATAACGTTACATTTCATTTGAAGACGACGTGATGAAATATGTGCGCATACACGCTGCTGGCTCTTGTTTAGAGCACTAGAGTATATGAAATAGGTCCATAAAAAACTTAAACACGCTCGCTCTGGTCTATATATCCATGTGGAGAAAGTTTATCTCATCACGGCGCTGCGCGCAGAAACCGCTCTCTCGCGTGCCGCATGTAACTTAGTTTGAATTCTCCGCTGTAATCAAGGGCTGAATCCGAAATCGCCCCCTATAACCTCAAATAGGGCATTATTTGATCCGAAACCATAGTGGACATTATTGAGTGCACTCATTCAATCTCACATTGTACCGCAATAACGAGTGTACAGCCGATGAACACACAACGGCTTTCCGAATTCACTCACTCGTTTTCATTCACTCTTTCAAGTGAACAATACAAGTGGATAACGTAAGAAATTGTGAATGAGGCTTTAGGGGGTGATTTCGGACTTACCATAGGCTGTGATGCGATCTCAGCTGTGCTCTCACTACAATGCTACAGTGAACCGGGACCCCCCTCAAACAGTGACGGGCTGCGCCACGTTCCGAACGTTGGTTAAGCGACACATACCATAACAAAATCATATCATAACAAAAATAAATACCGGCATTCGGTATGAACCGGTATACCGACCAGCACTAACTGATATGCTTGATGTGCTGCTCTGCCAAAATTTGATCAGATGATCATTGGACTGAGCCACACAGAAACGACTGAACAGATTTTTTATTATTAATCTGTGCTGCTCTGCTTGCGGCGCCTTCGGGGCATGGCCCCGCATTGCTGCTTGCAGCTATATTTTTTACTTGTATCTATTTTCCAACAGATGGCAAAAATCTGAACATTAAACCATGGCAAATTGCCCATGTTATCTCCATGAATGAAAGTTAGAAATGTCTGTCTTTTTTACATAAATGGTTGTTATTTTGGTGAAAAAATAAAAATAAAAAAATAAATAAATAAGTATACCTGTTTTATTTCTTAATTTATAAGTCCGCAGTCCCTCACTGGAGATACGAAGATCTACAATGATGGATTGGCCAAAAACTTCTGGTTTATACGCATCACGACCCCTGTTCTTCAGAGTGATAGACACGTCTGCAGAGCTTGACATTAAAGACACAAAACCAGCATTAGAGACTATTTACAGACTGTGATTACATGCATAAAAAACAGGATAGGTGTGCTGTACCTCTCTCCTTCCTTAACAAATCCTTTGAGCGAGGAGCCTCTGTTGGTGGTGTGAGCCTTACCACCCAGGGCCACAATCAGAGCCGTCAACACTGCACTTTTCCCACCTAACACACAAATACACAAGAAGCCTCAAAAGCTTGCCAGAATTAAATGACAATGTAAAACAAGCTTTTTACAAAGCTCATAATAGGTTGTTTTATTATTATTCGCACTGATAGGTCTATTTATAAATCTATGGTTATGTAGATGTCTTCACATTTGGTGAAACTGTAGTAAACCATCTAATGATTTTAAATTTCCTTTTTTACCAGACATTAAAAATATGTATTTGTTTATTTTAAAAAAGCTGTCATTTGATTAAGGTTTAAACTCGAGACCTCTAATAATTAACGCAAGAAACATTCCTAAGAGCCACATTTCACACTTAAAGAGCTTCTGTTCCTCAACCAGGGGTCTGGTAGCCCCCTAGTGGTCTGGACTGTAGTATCCCTATTTTACACAAAATTAAAATTCTGTTATCATTTACTCAGTTGTTCTAAACCTGTATGAGTTTCTTTGTTCTGTGGAACTTAAAAGAAGATATTTTAAAGAATGTCAATACCAAACAGTTTCTGGTCCACATTGACATAGTATTTTTTATATATACTATGGAAATCAATAGGAACCATCAACTGTTTGGTTACAGACATTCTTCAAAATCTCTTCTTTTGTGTTCAACAGAAGAAAGAAACTCATATCGGTTTAGAGTGAGGATGAGTAAATGATGACAGAATTTTAATTTTTGGGTGAATTATATAGAGGCTATAACTATAACTATAGAGGCTACATGTTCATTTTCAACATCAGATGAGTTCAATAAGTGAAGAACTTGTCAGACTGATTCAAACCAGTTTTTTAGCAGTTCATTTGAAGAACCGACTCATAAGGTAGGCATGTAGTATATTTTTTAATGCCATAAGTAGCAAGAGCTTTGTTGTACATTTTCTACCAGTTACATTGATGTTGTATAAATACAACAACATAACCAGAAAAATACAATAAATTAAAATGACACAAGATGTTTTAAATTTATTTTACATATAACAATAAAATCGAAACATTTTCTAGAAGCATTTTTTCTTATTTTATATTTAAAGCAGAGCAGTCCAATAAAATACATTTAACAAAAGGGGGTTTGGATTTTTGCCTTTCAGCAAAAACACAAGTATCAACATAGATTTGCATGTGAACCTGTTTACGCAACAGAAAGACATGTATTTTCTTCACATCACAATCGGTTACTAAAACTACACAAATCAGGGAAATTGCCACGGCTTGTTTTTTCCCCCCCATACTGTTACAGTTACAACCAACAGAAAAAGAAAAAAATAATCTATTATCATGTCAAATAAAGGGTTAGTTCACTCAAAAATGTAAATTCTGTAATTTTTACTCACCCTCATGTCACTCCAAACCCACAAAACTTTTGTTTATCTTTGCAACACAAATGAAGATCTTTTAAAGAGATCTGACAGATTTCTGTCCCTCCACTAAATGTCTATTTATACAAAACTCAGATGCTTTAAAGCGCTCATTCTCGTGCGTCACTCCATCATGTTTGCGCTTTTGCAAGAACCAGTGGAGTTTGTTCTCACACGTCAAGCAAATACGGTTGAACTTCTGTTTACCATATTTGATGTGCTCTATGCATGTTTGATGATCAATGTTTATACGTGTATAAAAGTCTAATATATATATATATATATATATATATGTGTGTCTCTTCAGAAGACTTGAATTAAACCGCATATGGATTTTTTTAAAGATCTCCTTATGAACATTTGGAAGCATCTGAGTTTTGAGTGAACAGACTTTCAATGGAGAGACAGAAATTTCTCAGGTTTCTCAGGATTTATGGGTTTGGAACAACATGAGGGTGAGTAATTGATGACAGAATTAAAATTTTTGGGTGAACTATCCCTTTAATGGCATTACAAAAAAAAAAAGAAAAAAAAGAAAAAAGGAACGAAGAAGAACTTACTTCCATTGTTTCCCACAACAAAGTTGACATTTGGACCAAACTCAAAGGGACCAAGCAACGAATGACACATGAAGTTCTTTAGAGAGATACTCTCTATGATGCCCACCTCACCTGTGACCTGAAAATAAACATAGAAAAAGTCTATGCCAGTGTGCATACTTATGATCAGATACAGCCATTATTAGCACACATTCTCTTATTAGGACAATAAAGTACACATAGAAGAAAAAAAATAATCAGTTAAGACACTTCTTGTACTCTGCTGCAAATGTCTTACACTCTGTGATGAGTTTTTGCCATCTCCTGAACTGAAGAAGCCCGATTCCTCTTCCTCCTCGGGTTCAGGTTGAGATAATCGGCTTCTCTTATCAGGAGTGAGTCCTGAATTACTGCTCTTCCTCTTCGACATGCTCTTCCTCTACAAACATCAAGCATTCATCATTGGCAATAAACACTCAGTCATATACTAACTTTATTGTCATTACACTTCCATATCATGAGTCAGAGCTTTGGGGAAAAAAAGACTTTCAGTTAGGCATGTTTCCATCCAAAGTTGCGAGATTATGTGCAAAATAGGAATATTTCATAAAACATTTGCGAATAAAACACTTTCTATGTGTTCAAGAGAACAAAATCATCACTTCCTGGGAAATCAGGGCAAAATATCTGTAATAAAAATGAACGTTACTGTAATTAGGGAAGCCACTGTGGATCTTCTACATCATAAATGACTTGCCTCTTAGAGCGCGCAGACGAAACGCACTAAACATTGTCATGCGCATCTTACATCCGACATTTTTTATGCAACATCCCAAAATTCATATGAAAATAGGTGTATGGAAACATGGCTAATGGAGGGATCAAAATATCTCAGATTCAATTAAAAATATCTATGGAACAGCATGAGGTTAAACTGACTACACAATTTTCATTTTTGGGTGAACTAACCCTTTAAGAATCTTTGACCAACAGCCAGAACTTGTAGGATGGATGTAATTTTTATAAGAACGAACAGGTTAACTGTAGTTTTGATTACATCATGGCAGATTTACAGGTAAAACAGCTTATGTGTAGTGTAGTTTAATGCAGTTAGTAAAGTAGGACGACAAATAAGGAAAGCTGAAAAAGAATAACACGTGATGTGGCATGTTTTGGCATTAGTCTAGTTTTGAGCATTCCTTTCCATACAGAACTGGCAAAACTGATCAAGGTCTCATAAAAACCAAGACAGTGAAACCACTATAAAAGGAAATGTGACATAACCACAGAAAACCATTATCCGCTTTCATACACCATGACTCATGTAAAAAAATGGTTTAATTACGAATACTGTGATCAGACAATACATATAAAACATTTATTTAAAATCACAGACACTTTGAGTTCAAAATGAAATGTAATATTAAATCCAATTAAATCAAATCAAATCAAACCAAACCAAACCATGAAAACGAAACAAATTGTGACACTGGTAGAGGCGAGTTCGGAAACTTTAATACGCCAAACTTACAATGTGCAATGAGACTGGCAATTGAATTTCTTTCGTTTTATACATAACTGTGTCACGTTGAAATGTACTTTTTGCTAAAATGTTAGCGGGCAAGGAAAAGACTTTAAAAGTTGAAACCATTAGTTCCTCATAAGCACCGCAGACATGACCACTAGACGAGCAGAAGCTATGTGTGTGAGTACGGCGTTGCTGTTGTTTTTTTAAACATAAGTAAATAAGTCAAGTGTGTAAAACAGACGCAACATACCAGCAAACCCTCCTGCTACTCCTCGTCCTCGCGCGCTTTGAAGGCTCTGAGACAGCGATGGCGTCACACTGCTTCCGGTTTGTATCCACCAATCAGATAACAGCCAAGCGACCGGCGGTTGACCATGTGGTCTGAACCCATATTTATTTAAAACAACATCATAACCTATTAACTAAAACGAGTAGAAGTGTCATGGAAATTCAACCCTAAAAATCAACAAATCATTAGATTTATTGTCAAAAAATCATTAGACTTTCTTCTTCTAAAAAAAAAAAAAAAAAAAAACAAAACAATAACAAAAGACCCGTAATTTTAATGTCATATAGAAGGACTTATTACATATTTGTGTTTGCTTGCTTGTATTTATAAAGGCTCATTTACAGTTAAAAATTTTTTTTTTTTACATGTTTAACAAAAAGTGGCCTACTTTACCTGCATTCATCCTATTATTTCTTGATACCAACAAAGTATCCAGCCTATAGATTCTCTTTTGCCTTCACCCTTGTTTAGGCCATAGATGCCCTGATGTTTAGAAAAATTCAGCAGTTATTTATTGTGCTCATCTTGGTGCTGTTCAAGATTCGGTTACAACTTGCAGTGTTAAAAACCTAATTCATATAATTTATTTTCATTAACACAAACAATAAATTCTGTACATTTTTAAAACTATTCTCAAAGGGTAAAATTTAAATATTCTTACTGAGTTAGAACTGTACTATATTAAAATGATCACGATAACCACAGGTAAAACCACATGGCACCTCAATACCATGGTAGAAAGAAACAATATGGTTTTATGGTATCTAGTTGACTTTTTGGTATTTAGTCTATGAACACATTTAGAATAAATACAAATGCACAAAACTATAGCTTATAATAAGTTTCTGTAATTTTCCAAATATTTCATTAATACTTCTACAACATTAATGGAGTTTGTAGTCACAGTTTCATTTGGATCCTTTATGTTAGATATGACTGAACAATATTGGGTAGCCTACATCTTGGATAAGAAAAGATTTTTGCACCTAATAAAATTTTATTTAATAACAGTAGTCATAATAAGCATATTTCCAGTATGTGCCTCAGCATTGTGTCGTCAACTCACTCATAAGACTCCTTGGTAATCCTTTTCGTGGCAGATTTGATGTTTCTTTGTCCCTTTGTCCCGATCTGGTCTCGAAGAAAAACTTGCAGAGTCGAAGTTCCAGGTCTCAGAAGTATTTAACTTTATTGTCAAGCAACAAAGTGAGATGCCAGCTCCCCATCTGAGGCTCCCTTAGGTGGGGCTCAGTTTTATACATTTTTCTTATCTCTTAAAAAAACACACCAAATTAATATCATTGGCTTTTTCTTATCTCTTAAAATACACCAAAGTAATATCATTGGCTGGTAACAGTTATTTTCCATGATATCATCTACGGGGCCCTTCTCCCACACCTCCTTCCCATGTACTCCCCGACCTTTCTGCCATAGTAATTGCAGGTGTTTCTTATGTAAGAGAAATTTCTTAGTAAGGGGGACCAGCTTCCAGCTACTGTACATCTTTTGACTTCATTTCTCATGGGCCTTCTGCCAATTTGATGGTCAACCCTTTTCCCATTGGCCAAATGAAACATTGTATCAAAACAGTCAACACTCCCCGGAGGCAAGAAGCCTTCACATGACACCCTTAAATGATGGTCTTGTTCATTTTGCAGCCACCTGTTGTCTGGTGGAAAATTACCAACAAAATATGCTCAAGTAAACTTGTTTGACCCTTACAGTTACAAAGGCCAAGAGGGCCTCACAACACTTCTAGCCTTTATAGTAAGCAACCAAATTCTACAATTGTTTTCTATTGGATGGATAAAATACTCCATCATCCTCTGCAAGCTTCAATAGTTAGTTGAACCTGCTTGTTCGGTTCTTTTTGAGTCGGACGTGCTACTTTGGCTGTGCTTCTTTTATCATCAACCCGGAACTACAGTTCAATTAGTGAACCGGCTTGACCAGTTACTTCCTGAGAAAGAACGATTCGTTCAAGAATCGAACATCACTACTGAATGCTTTATTTGTAACTCTTACGGAGTAGGGTGCCATTTTCTTTTAAGTCGTGTGACCACCAAAGCAGTTTTAGCCAGCTGAAAATGCTAGGCACTTCTGAAAGCTGAAAACACCTAGCTGTGAGCGCTTGAGAGTGCTTTGGCAGTACAGTGTTTTTTTCTGTTGAGATGCTTTGTTGCTATGATACAGAACATCTGTTACTTGTAACTGATTTTGCAGATAATTTGTTTCGGAATAAAAATGTCAGCACAGAGTACTTGCTCTGGTCCTTGCTTTGAATGAAGGGGTGGCTGAACCACATAGCCATCAGAGCCACAGTTTGACATGCAGCCCATCCAGTGAGTAGGCAGCAACAATGCCTCTAAGGGAAGCACTAGAAATTAGGCAAAGATACACCACGTACTTCTCCTCTCCAGCAGGTGAAGTTGCATGGCAGCATTCTGTCATCTAATGCCTCATAATGACTCCCACCACCATCAGGACCACTGCCATCAGTAACATCAGGACCACCACCAATTTTATCAAAAAAGGCTCTTTTGAGCCACCTTAGAAAATAAGCATATTTTCTTTCGCTAACAAGCTACACATTACTACTAAAATAGTGGTCTAAATGAAGATGAGAATAAATGACTGGCAAAGATGAATGCTATGTTATTTTAATGATCAATTTTCATGTACAGATTCATAAACAAATCAAACTGTCATAAAAAAGTAATTATAAAAAAAAGTTACTGATTGTTACATATGTATTAATTTGCTGTCTCATTACAAAGGGAAATTTTGTGTGTGTTTGTGTGTCTGTATGTGAGTGTTTTACTGATTGTTATATTCTGCTTCATGTAAAATCTGTTGGAATTTCATTTTAACTTCAGATCGACTGCATGGAGGAAGGCGTCTCAAAGCCCCAACTAAACTTAAAAGAAAATGTTCTTCTTCATCGTACTTGTTACTAATGTTGATCAGGACACAGCGCTGATAGTCAGTCATATCTGGCTCAGCTCTTTTCGGAGCAAGAGTACAGCGAGAAGCTTCAGGTGTGCAGAGTGGTGGCACACCAGGGGAATCAGGAGATCCGGGCTGTGTGGTGTTGGCCTGGCTTTGGGTCAGGGACTGTGTGCTTTCATCTAATGTCTGTGAGGGACAAATCAGAAAATTAATTTTAAAAAATACCAATATACTGATAAAGTATACTACTTTCTAAAAAAAAATGTCTGTTTATTTATCCATGTCTTTTTAGATAACTGGTATCAATCTCAGACACTTAGAGATTGTTCCACATTATTAAGCAAGTCACATTTCTCATGCAATATGGGGAGGAAGAAAGATCTTTCTGAAGATTAAAGGTATGAAATGGTGTAATGTTGTGCAAAAGGCATAAAAACAACCAATATTGTGTGAAACTGAATGGAGATTATAGAATTATCATAAGATTTGTGAGTGATTTAGAGCACAGCAGAACTCAGTCAGATAAAGGCTTATTAATGAAAGTTCCTGTCAAAAAAATAATTGTATTAAAAGGGCAGCTATAAATAAAGCCAGTGTTGAGCAGCAAACAGGTATTTGAAGCTTCTGGGGTGCTTCTCAATTCTTATTTGTGCATCCTCGTTTCCTTTCCTTGCTTCCTTTCCTCGCATCCTTTCCTCGCATCTTAGCTCCACCCTTCCAGGATGCGAGGGAAGGACGCAAGGAAAAGTCGAGAGGACGGAGCAATTGAATCAAGTGAAATGATAAATCCTCGCTCCCTTTAGCGTCACTTCAAAGCATCATCAGCTGCGCTCGAGGGATCTACCCACATATTGTTAAAGTTTGGTTATTTAAAAAAATATAATAAATATTAATAAAGCAAGATGCCTAGTTGAAATATATGAGATATAAAGTTTATTTAATCTGTAAAAGTAAAGCATACATGTAAATTATTGTGACAGATAAGAAGGGGGAGGAGAATTTATGCGTGCGTCACGTTTCTCAATGAGAAAGACTTCCGCAAAGAATGCACCTGTGTATATCCTCGCTCATAACTCCTCAGGAAGCCTCCTCACTCCTTGTTCCTCGCCTCTTCGCGGTGCAATTAGAGAATTGAGATGTCCTTCAAGATGGCTGAGCTCGATTGTTTTCTGGGTCATAGGATGGAGGACGGAGGAGCGAGGAGACGAGGAGGGATATTGAGAAGCACCCCTGGTGTCTCTGGAGTCTCAAGAAGCTCTCCATGCTGACTTGCAGTTGTGCGTAAAGATGCATTTCAGCCACTCCAAACCAAAACTCACAAAGAGAAACATTTACAGTGGGTTTAGAAATACATGAAGACTCATTTTTAAATAGTTTTATTCATTGACGAATGCCGTACTACAATGGATGGATTTCTGGATGGTTGGTGAATGGCCACTATGTTCCAACAAGACTGTGACATCAGCAGGGAGCTGGCGGGTGATGATTTGGGCCGGAATATTGGGAAGTGAGATGGAAGGTCCCTTTAGGGTCTCTGAGGGTATTAAAATGACTTTTGCAAGATATGTGGAGTTCATAGCCATTCATGGCCATTTTCAGCTATGGTATAAAAAGAAGGATAGTGCCTTCTGAAATACAATGCACTATCCCATGCTGCAAAAAAACACCACAGCAATAAAACTGTTTGAAAATGTATTTCTACACCCGCTGTAAATGTTTCTCTTTGTGAGGTTTGGTTAGTGGTGGCAAAAATGCATCTTTACGCACAACTGCCAGCCTGCATGGAGAGCTTCTCAAGACTCCAGAGACACCAGCAGCTTCAAATACCTGTTTGCTGCTTAACACTGGCTTTTTTATAGCTGCCCTTTTAATACAATTAATCTTTTTCACTTTCATTAATAAGCCTTTATCTGACAGAGTTCTGCTGTGCTCTAAATCACTCACAAATCTTATGATAATTTGATAATCTCCATTCAGTTTTCACACAATATTAGTTGTTTTCATGCCTTTTGCACATCATTGCAACATTTCATGCTTTTCATCTTCAGAAAAATCTTTCTTCCTCCCCATATTGCATGAGAACTGTGACTTGTGTAATGTGTAATGTTATTGTGTGGTACACTGTTAATTGGTGTTGCACGTGGCTCAGTGCCATCACCAGAACTGTTACTTTGTGACTGATAATGGGGTCTTTGGCATAGCTGTCAACATTGAATGCTGAAAATAAGGGAGATTTCCCGGAATCCATCCCCAAAATAATTTTTTTTTTTTCTTCACGATTATTACGTTGGCACGGGGGACAGAGGGTCAGGACCCCTGCAGTTTTGAGAAGACAGACATCGACCCCTGCACTTTTGATAAGGGCTGCTTCAATCAGTTACACTATATCAGTGGTCACCAACCTTTTTAAGCCCAAGATCCCTGACCTTGACCTTTTTGAAAGACAAGATCTACTTGATAGAAAAAGACAGCCCAGATTGTATTTAGTATTTTTTTCTGTAGATTCTGATTTATTTATTTATTTTTACAAGCAAATTGGTCGATTCTGATACTGGTTGCAGATATTCATTATTAATATTATTATAATAAACAAAAATACATAGCCATTTCAAATTGGGAACCACTGCTTTTTGATCACAATCCAAACAAAGATACTACGCACGTTGCATGAGCAGTTATTTTTATTTTTTAATTAGATTTAATTTCTGGATTTAAAGCAGAAACAGAACAGTCTGACTTTATCTTTGTGAAATTGTAATTTACAATTATGCTACATACACAAAAAAACATGAAACAAAAACGTAAATTCAACAGCAGGTGGCGCTTATGGAGCAGCAGTAATACAGTGTTTCCTTTTTTACTGCTGTAAACAATACTGAAATGCGCTAATAATTAGCTGCTAATATAGGTAAGAGGAAAATAAAATGTCATTGCCATCGAAATCTTTCTGAAGATGATCTCCTTTTAAAGATGCATTCATATAAGCCCTCACCCAAATTCTTTATTTATATTTTCTTCCTATATTTCGAGTATCGTGAACAGTGAGCTGATCTGCCTGCTACAGAATTGTCTCCTCTCTGCGTCCGTCTTAAGCGTCTCTGTCCTCTTGTTAACGGCTGTTTACAGACTCAGAAATGATGTGGGCTATTTACCTTTATCTGTCTGTCCCAGTAGCGCCCAAAAAATAAAATAAATACAAAAATACAGTACAAAGACTGGAGATATTTCTGTTATTTTCACGAGCTACTGGAACAGTGATAAAGATCGACCGGTCGATCGCGATCGACGGGTTGGCGACCACTGCACTATATCATCTTTTAAATTAGGATATTTTCTTTCAAATGAGACCATTTTCATTTTCACGTTTCTGTGAGCTTTTGTTTGTCAATAAATCAACGGAAATGCGTTCTAGAAAGAAGAAACGCGATCTCCAAACCATTGATCAAATCGTGCTAACGTTTTAGGACAGATCGATGGTATATAAATCATGCCTGAAAGTTAGCGTTTCTAATCAAGCCAATATTTGAAGACGTTTGAAGAAGTTTTCGTGAAGATTTATAGTTTATGGACTGTTTTGATTTCGGTAAATACATCTAGAAAGGTAAAAGCATTGATGGCATCTATAAAAGAGATATCTGAAAGCGAAACGAAAGTGATATTGCCTCGTCAAGTGAGGAGGACACACGAGAGGAGAACTGCGCATTTAATTGGCATGTGTATACTATAATACTATAATACTGCATTTACAATGCTTATCAGTGGTGTGCACTTTGATCGTGAAAGTGAAAGTGCCCTTTGCAGTCGCATCGCGGTGCCCCCGTGTTCCCATTTCTCGCGATGTCCATTATAATTTATATACGTCATTTCCCACGAGCCTTTCAAAGAAACTCCATGAGCGCGGAAAGACGCGTTCGGCACATGCATACGTGCATCGCCCGTGGTCAAGTGCAAGTCACTTCACGACACAGATAGTTGAGTGTTCTGAGTTAACACAATCAGAGTGTAAAAATACAGGATATTTTACGGGAAAATACTAAAACGGGAAGACAGCGGTAAAAGAGTTAAAATACGTGAGAAACCCGGAAAAAAACGGGAGGGTTGACAGCTATGGTCTTTGGTGTTGGAGGGACGATACGTGGCCAGAACATGATATCACGTGCTCTCTACTTGCTCTTTTCGATGCCCAGGTGACTGACATATATATGTGACAGCAAGTCTGAGCAAAGTGGTTTATTTTCCCGCATACTTTGCACACTTTCCCTCTTGCAGGACAGTAAGATCGGTCAGCATGCAGTTTGTTTCCACAATATCTGCATAGTTTGGGGCTTGCTGGAGTAGCATTTCTAGGTTCTCTCAAGTTTTTACTGCATTTCTTGCGCAAAATTGCATGCACTGCATGTTCACATAAAGTACTCATGCTGCTTGAAATAGTTTTTAACTGTGCTTGAGCCAACTCCTGAGATCTAGTGACATCTATCGCTTTTTTGAGTGTTAATTTGAGTCCACATTTAAATGTTTCTCTCTCACTTTTGGTGAATGTATCCCGAATACAATGTGGTCGAGGATCATCTCATCACCGTTTGCATAATTTTGTTAGCAGTTTTTGACAAGCAGCCATAGGTCTGTCACAAACTATTTGAAAGGCTCACGTTCTCCCAGGACCTAGAGGAAGCATCATCATTTCTGACAACCTTTAACACGCCCATTTGTAGATTGATGTGGCTTAGGCTTCCTTTTGGCCTGAAATGTGCACTAGAAATCTTTCAGTGTATTATGGATGAGATGCTTGAGGGCATTAGCGGAACAATAAGTGTCATGGACGACATTCTCATCGCAGTACCCTCAGCAAAGGAACACGATGAGACCCTCCACAAAGTAATTCAGAAAGCAACAAGCTACAGTCTGAACTTCGACAAATGCCACATCAAGCAATCTTCTGTGCCCTACGTAGGACACTTGATAACATCAGATGGTCTGAAGTCAGACTCAGATAAAATAGAGGCTGCCAAGTCCATGCCAACAACAACAGACAAAGATGGATCTATCTGTCAAAATTCCTGCAAGACCTCAGTGAAGTCGATGCCCCTCTAAGACAGCTCCTGAAAGCTTATGCATGGCAACCAGCACAACAACAAGCCTTGACAAATTCAAGGACTTAGTCCCCAGTGCTACAATTTTTTGATCCATCCAAGCCTGTCAAGATCTTCTGTGATTCCAGCAGCAATAACTTTGGTGCTGTCTATCAACAGGACAGTCATCCAGTTGCTTTCTCATCCAGGTCACTGACAGATACAGAAGTGTGCTACGCGCAAATTGAGAAAGAGATGCTCTCAATAGTTCATGCATGTGTAAAGTTCCACAATTACATATTTGGAAACCACATCACAGTGTACATTGACCATAAGCCTCTGGAAGATATTTTCAGAAAGCCACTGCTCTCCACCCCCATGCGCATACAGAGAATGCACCTCCGCCTGAAGTGGTATGATCTGACTGTTAAGTACAGATGAGGAAAGGACATGGAACTGCCTGACACACTGTATAGAGCTCAGTTACCGGAAAACAAACCAGAGATAGAAGGCTTTGAGTGTGTCTCTCTATACTCAACTTTGTTTCAATAAGTGAGCAGAAATATTCAGAGCTCCAGGACCGCACAAAGAAGGAGCTCAGCGGTCTTCAAGAAACAATCCAACAAGGCTGGCCAGACCACAGGCGTGATGTGCCTAATGCTGTACAGCCATTTTGGGACTCACAAAGCAATGGAAAGCTACTTCTCCACCTCTGGTCTACTGGGGAAGACAGTTTTTAGAAGACCCATGTGCAGAAGGAAAGGCAAACTCAGAGGCTCAGATAACTCTTACTTGATCTTGGTTTTCAAATACAATGAAAAGGTCAGTCATAGTTTAAAACAAAACAATGTAGGCCAAATGGCAACATCACTTAACTGTTCTAGAACTCAGGTAATCCATACTGAGTAGGCTCAAGACTGAACACTGCTCAATTAAACTGCCAAAATACAGGACAAAATACAGTTAAAAAAATTAAGCTTTGCATTGTTTCTGAACTCCCTGAAACGCCTTCATTGTAGTCTTCTTGAGTTTTCTTGTGGGAACGCAGATGTCACAATATTCCTTATTTAAATAATTCTCGCCCAAGACATAAGCAAAAAAATGGGGTGAAGCCTGGTTGAGTTGCGTTAATAGTGTGCAGTGGTTAAGGTAAAGGGGTGTGACTTTTCGGAAACACGCTCAAAGTGGTTGACTAATCACAACACACCCGTCCAGCTGACCAATCAGAACACATTGCACATTTCAGAAGGAGGGGCTTCATAAATAGTGTGTTACTGACAGACTGTGAAAAATGTGCTGCAATAATTTTAAATATGTGAAAAATAATGAAAACATTCTAGTAGACCCCAAAACAAAATCAAGACTTTGAAAAAGGGCATATGGCCTGAAGCTGCCTATTTAAACCTTAGCTGAGAGGAATCTGGTGGTTAAAAGTCATCCAGAATCAGTTGGTCAGGAGGACGTAATGAAGTAACACACACTCTTGAATAAAAGTTCTCAGACCTTAATGGGCTCAGCTTCCTCTGCGATGCTGTTAAAAGCTTTCCTCTGCTGCCCGTAGAGCTGTTCGGCCTCCTCACATTCCTCCTTGTGTGTCTGCGTCTGCTTCAGTGCAGCTTCAAATTCCACTTGAGATACGCTTATCCGGCTGCTAAGCTCCTCCAGTTCCTCCTCCTGAACACAGAGACATAATAAGACAGAAATCCACCATCACACTCATAATGAGCGAATCTGTTTGGTACCAAAGGTTTCAAGTCCTCTGACTGTGCTTCCTCAACATTCTGCAATTCCGTCAGCTCTGCCTGAAGCTTCTGACAATGCTCCTGTTAGACAAAATAAACAACAACAAAAAATGCATATTAGGCCAAATTCAGTTAAACACGATGATGTGGTCTGTGCATGGCTGGTGTTTAGTGACCTGGGCCTTCTTTTGGTCTTCATAGGCTCTGCAAAGAAGAATTTGGTTCTGTTTTAATTCCTCATTAATCTGCTGCATGTCCTGCTGAAAGCGATCCAACTGTGTTCTCTGGGAATGTAAGGCAGACCGCAAATGTCTGCAGAACAAAGAAAAACAGTTTTGATCATTCTTTATTGTTTATAAGCTCAATAGAAAACAGTACATAAGAATATCAATTCCAAATCCAAGTCAACATCAAATTAATGTAACATCCAAGTAAAATAACAACAAAAATACAGGGACACACACACACAATGTTCATGACATTTACAATGCCAAGAACTGTCTAACACCATATTATAACACGATGCAATGTGATAAGATTCCAGAGACAAGGAATTTGTCTGTCCACATCAGGCATGACGTGATGGGATGTGACAAATTAAATCAAAATGTGGGTGGAGTCTCTCTACAAGCTCATTGCATTCACAAAATGGATACGTACATAATCAAATTCATAAATATTATACCATGCTAACATCATTAAAAATACATACTGAGCAACTGTTAGTCTTGATCATAGAATTGTAACGATCAGTCCAACTGTAGGCGAGTTAATGAACCCATGTGCAGTTTATTGAATAACAAACAAAGCAACCACTTGATTTGACTTGAACATGAGCAGACTTGAACATGACACTCACCAACAGCAGGGTTACATTATCAATACACATCAAAGTAAAATGGAGAACAAGAGGCTTAAATACATGAACTTAGTGAACACACGACTAAGACAAACAATGGGCAATTGACACAAGGAACAAGGGAACCAAAGACAGAACAGAACTCAGAAGCACATGACCATAAACAACCAATCAGAACATGACACATTGACTAAAGGAACACATGAGGAGCAAGGGAAGCATGACACAAACAAGCAACATGAATCAAACTACAAAATAAAAGAAACGAAACAAGAACATAAAACATAACTCTACATTACAGATTCCCCCCTCTGTGGGCAGTTCCCGATGCCCAACAAAACAAAAAAACTAAACTATACATGACTAGAAAGTCCAGGTGGGTGATGGAGCGGAGGTGGTCTTGGGGGAGGGATGGAGGGCATAGGGTCAAGGAGCAGAGTTGGACCTGGTCCATGGAGCATGGGTAGACTTAGACCTTGGAGCAGTGGTGGGCCTGGATCATTGTGCAGTGGCAGGCTGTGGAGCATTGGTGGACCTGGACCATGGAGCAGTGGTGGGCCTGGATCATGGTGCAGTGACAGACATGGGTCGTGGTGCAGTGGCAGGCTGTGGAGCAGTGCTCAGGTGTGGCAGCCATCTTGGCTGAGGGCTCAGGCATGGCAGCCATCTTGGCTGTGAGTTCAGACATGGCAGGCATGATGTGAACAGACACTGACCTGGCTGGCATAACATGAAGAAACTCTGGCATAGAGGCCATCTTGTCTGAAGACATAGGCGGAGCAGCCATCTTGTCTGAAGACACAGGCGGAGAAGCCATCTTGTCTGAAGACACAGGCGGAGAAGCCATCTTGTCTGAAGACACAGGCGGAGAAGCCATCTTGTCTGAAGACACAGGCGGAGAAGCCATCTTGTCTGAAGAGGTACTGACCTGGCAGGCATAACATGAACAGGCCTTGACTTGGCAGGCATGGCGTGCACAGGGCAGTAAAAGGGCAAAGTCCATATACTGGGCAAGAGTCCATGGGACAGTGCTCACAGGCATTAAATAATTCAAATGGTCTGTAAGACCATTGCGAAAAATGCCCTTAAGGGCAACATCATTAAAGCCCATCTGATTAGTGATGAGACGGTTGATACCGGGCTCTGATGCTCCGACACAGTTTTCAAAGCACTACTGTATCACACACTGTACCGATGCTTGTATCGAAATGACAATACCACTGATAGATGATGTTTGAAGCTTCGGACGCCATGCAGCAGTGGTTCCCAAACTTTTTAGCTTGGAGTACCCCCTGAAGGGATTACCATCCTTCTGCATACCCCCTCTCTTCCACTTTGACTGCAGTCACACCTTTACCATTAAGGGACAATATTAGCCCCCTTAACTGATTTTCCAGTGCATTTTTTTTACCTTTATGAATAACTTTATAAAAAATAAAAAATGTTCAATAGAGAAAAATGTAATGATGGTAAAACTAAGTAAAACTTTTAAATATTAAACTAAAACCGCCAGTAGGTGGCAGCAAGTCACTGTTTTTATGAGTGAGTCATCGAGTCATTCATTCAGTAACGAAGCATGTGGCTGTGAATGAATCATGGGCTGCGTCCGAAAACTGGAAAATGCTGCCTTCTGAGGACATATTTCAAGGTAGTAAGGCATCAAGGCACATCCGAATACAATGTTAGCTTCACTTCCTGTCTCATGAGATGCCTTCCTCAGATCGATTTTTGAAGGAAGCATGGATGTATCCCTAGCTGCCTTTGATATCCCACAATCCTGTGCTTTCCATTCTGTGAAAGTTGAGCTAGAAAAATAAAGATGGCGTCCGAAAGTTGCATTTGCTGCTCATTTTGTGTATACATGTACGATTTTGACCATCATATTTCAATTTTGATATCATTTCTATCGAGAAATTACTACTGTAATAATTAAATATTTGTTTAGTTCTCATTGGATTGGGGGTGAGGGATTATGAATTCATCTCTAAAAAGGAGATTAGTCTTCAGGAAGATTTCGATGGCAATGGCATTTATTTTCCTCTTACCTCTAAATAAAGTAGCTAATTATTAGTGCATTTCAGCTTTGTTTACAGCAGTAACCAAGGAAACGCTGTATCACTGCTGCTCCATAAGCACCACCTGCTGTCAGAGAGTGAATCGTCTCGGGTTACGTCTGTAACCCTGGATCCCTGAATAAGGGAACGAGATGCTGCGCAAGCGCTTTGGGAACGCCTCTGCGTGTTACGTCTTGAAGCACTCGTGAAATCGAACCAATAGTGTGACGGGACGTCAGAGCGGGTGACGTCAAGGACCAGGAAACTATAAAGCACCCTTGAGAACAAAGAACGCCAGCTTCTGAAATAGGGATGAAGCAGACGCTCACAGGCGTGCTGGGAGTATGGCTAAGCTACGCAGCGTCTCGTTCCCTTATTCAGGGAACCAGGGTTACAGACGTAACCCGAGACGTTCCCTTTCATGGGAACATCGACGCTGCGTAAGCGCTTTGGGAACGCTATCCCAACTAGGCCATAAGACCAAATGCATGTCTGTTATCTTTCAGGACGACAGTACTGAGGACCCTGGAGTGGAGCCCAAGTCAAGGTTATAGAACCTAATAAAGGTATGCTGAGACGACCACCCAGCAGCCTCACATATGTCATTGAGGGGGACCCCCAACATCAAAGCCTTTGAGGCAGCCATACCCCTGGTGGAATGTGCCCGGACAGCCAACGGAGAAGGCTGCCCGGAGGACTCATAGGCAAGCGAGATGGCCTCGACCACCCACTTACTCATTCTCTGCTTGGACGCCGGACCTCCTTTGTTAGGAGATCCGTAACATACAAATAATTGTTCAGATTTTCGCCACAGGGCAGCTCTGTGGACATAAGCGTCTAAAGCCCTCACTGGGCAGAGCAGATTTAGTTTTTCCTGATCCGCATTTGCAAAAGGTGGAGGACAAAAGGCCTGCAGCACAATCGGCCCCGGGACACTTGTAGGGACCTTGGGAATATACCCAGGTCTAGGATGCAGAAAAGCCTTGACCATTCCAGGCGCAAAGTATAGACATGACGGAGCAACGGAAAGTGCTTGTAAATCTCCAATTCTTTTGAGAGATGTTATGGCCAGAAGAAATATGGTTTTCAAAGTGAGAAACTTCTCAGACACTTCTTCCAAAGGTTCAAAGGGAGCCGCAGCCAACCCTTCCAACACAATGGCTAGGTCCCAGGACGGAGTTTTTGTGCGTACCACAGGCCTCAGCCTCTGAGTACCACAGAGAAAACGTATGACTAAAGGGTTTCTACCCACAGAAACGCCTTCTATTTTAGCGTGATAAGCAGAAATCGCTGCAATATATACCTTCAATGTAGAAGGGGTTAAACCATCCGAGAATTTTTCTTGGAGAAATTGCAGTACATGACTGATGGAAGAGTGGAACGGATCCACCTGTAAACGGCTACACCAAGTAGCAAACAGCTTCCACTTATACCAAAAGTTTTCTCGTGGATGGAGCTCTGGAGTGGAGAATGGTCTCTACAACCTCAGTTGAGAGACCGGATTCTATGAGCTCGGCCCCCTCAGGGGCCAGGCCCACAATTTCCATATCTCCGGGCGGGGGTGAACTATTGAGCCGCCCGCTTGAGACAGAAGGTCCTGCCTGATTGGAATCTCCATAGGGGAGCCTTCTAAGAGGGATACTAGATCCGTGAACCATATCCGGGTCGGCCAGAACGGGGCTACCACTATTAGACGAACCCCGTCCCGTCGAACCCTCTCCAGAACTCCGGGGAGCAGAGCAATCGGGGGAAATGCGTACAGGCCAGAGGGGCTGGATGAGTCAAAGAATACCACAACGGGCAATGAGACGTCTCTTTCGAGGCAAACAAGTCGACTTCTGCGCGACCGAAATTCTTCCATATCAGCTCCACCACCTCGGGGTGGAGCCTCCATTCCCCGGGCCTCGGCCCCTGCCTCGACAGGATGTCTGCCCCCACATTTTGATGTCCCGGGATATGAGCTGCTCTCAGAGAGAGAAATTTTTCCTGGGACCATAGGAGGATCTGATGTGATAATTTGCACAGCTGGCGAGACCTCAGACCCCCCTGATGGTTGATATAGGAGACCACTGACATGTTGTCTGTACGAACTAACACATGATGGCCCCTTAGGTCTGGGAGGAAGTATTTGAGTGCTCGAAATACCGCCATCATCTCCAGCCGATTTATATGCCAGGAGCGATGATGGTCCCCCCAAAGACCCTGAGCTGGGCGACCACTCATGATCGCTCCCCAGCCTGTGAGAGACGCATCCGTCGTTAGCATTTTGCGACGACAAGGAGCCCCCAGCACAGGACCTTGGGACAGAAACCAGGGTTTCTTCCACACTGCCAAGGCACGAAGGCACCGCCGCGTGACCTTGATTGTGCGAAAAGGATTTCCCCTCGGAGAAAACCCCCTGGTTCTGAGCCACCACTGTAACGGTCTCATGTGCAGCAGACCAAAAGGTATCACGTTGGAGGCGGCTGCCATCAGACCTAACAGTTTCTGAAACTGTTTTACAGTGAGTGACTGGCCTAATTTCACCCCTTTCACGGTTGAGAGAATAGAATTCACCCGGGCAGGAGACAGATGTGCCTGCATCGTCGTGGAATTCCAAACCACCCCTAGATAGCTGGTAGTTTGAGCTGGAAGAAGCACACTCTTCTTGGTATTGAGTCTCAACCCTAACCTTCTCATGTGTGACAGAACTACATCTCGATGTTGAGCTGCCTGTTACTCTGATTGAGCCAGAATCAACCAATCGTCGATATAATTCAGCACGCGGATGCCCTGGAGTCTCAGCGGAGCCAAAGCCGCATCCACGCACTTTGTGAAGGTGCGGGGTGAAAGAGATAGGCCAAACGAAAGAACCTTGTATTGGTAAGCTTCGCCCCCGAAAGCAAACCTGAGGAACTTCCAATGTGAAGGATGGATTGACACATGAAAGTACGCGTCTTTCAGATCTATTGTCACGAACCAGTCCTCGGACCTGATCTGTGTAGTGATCTGTCTGAGTGTAAGCATCTTGAACTTGAGCTTTTGTACTGAGCGATTTAACATGCGTAAATCTAGAATAGGACGCAACCCTCCATCCTTCTTCGGAACTATGAAGTAGCGGCTGTAAAACCCTGACTGTTTGCCGGGAGGAGGAACCCTCTCTATAGCTCCTTTTTGCAAAAGTGTCATAACTTCTTGTTCCATGACCAGAGACTGCTGGGGGCCCACCACTGTAGGGAGGACCCCGTTGAACTGGGGTGGGCGAGACCCGAATTGTATTTTGTAACCCTTTTCTATCATCTGCAGTACCCACTGAGAAATATTGGGAAGACGTTTCCATTCTTCCAAAAATTCTACTAAGGGAACCAACCTCTTGAGGCTGGTCTCTGGTGTTTTTTGAGCACTTGGCTCGACGCCCTGGAGCGGCGCGCCGGCAGGAAGAAGTCGAATCAAGCGCTGACCGGCCCTCCTCAGAGGGTCGGTGGGGACCGCTGCGCCCCGTAATGCACGAGACGGCGGGGTTGGCAGAACGGCCCCCTGAGGGCGCCGAAGAGGGGTTAGTATTATAGATTTTAATTTTACAAGACCCTCTCCGGAGGGGGCTGCCCTCAGAAGTCCTGAACCCCTGGCGTCAGGACTTCTTCGAAGCCTTCCTAGCGATAATGACAGTCCGCAGATCTGTCTTACCCCTGGAAGGCTTCGCTTGCGTTGCCCTCCCCGGTCCCCAAGATCTTTGCGGGGGAGTACGGGTGGCAACACTTTGTTTTTGTTGCGCTCTATGCGCAGTCGAGGAGCTTGTAGACGGCGAGGGAGGAACTTTTGGAAGGCCGCCGACTGTCTTTTTGCCTCCTGGAACCTCTCGACGACAGATGTAACCGAGTCGCCGAAGAGGCCCAGGGGAGACACAGGTGCATCTAGAAGCACAGACTTATCTCGCTCTTTTATGTCTGACAGATTGAGCCATAAATGTCTCTCCGTGGCCACCAGGGCTGCCACAGAGCGGCCTATTGATTTCACCGTCTCCTTGGTGGCCCGGAGAGATAAGTCGGTAGCCTTCCTGAGCTCTTGGATCGCATCAAAAGTCGCCTCGCCACTCTCGTCTATCTCCCCCAGCAGGTCGGCTTGATATGCCTGGAGGATGGCCATAGTGTGGAGACATGCGGCCGCCTGACCTGCTGAGGCATAAGCCCTGCCCACCAGCGCTGATGTTGTACGCAGGGGTCTGGTGGGCAAAGTCGGGGATTTTAGGGACGATGCCGTCTCAGGCGAGAGATAGCTCGCGAGCGTCTCCTCGACCTGAGGCATCGCCCCATAACCGTGCTCTTTACCTCCTACTATATTACTATATAGAGTGGTTTGTGGATTGTAAACACGAAATTGTGCTGGCTTATGCCACGATCTCGACACCTCAGTGTGGAGATCGTGGAAAAAAGGTAATCCCCGGGGCTGAGGCTGTGATCGGGCGGGGAGAAAGCGCTCATCCAGTTTGCTTTTTGTTTGCGCTTCTGATCTTTCTTCTGGCCATTCTATTTTTAACTTTGCCACCGCCCGAGTCACAACATCTAAAAGCTCCTCATGAGCTGGAGATGAGGATGGCGGGTCCTCATCTCCAGCCCCGACGCTCGCTACATCCATCTCCTCGGAGCTGGATAAGAGAAGCGCCGGTGCAGGTGCCTCTACCCTGGGGGAAGAAACTGCAGCGCGTGCTTCCGCAGCCAGGGGAGAGACACTGGGTCTGGCGGGTGAAGGCTGAGATAGGGCAGGACCCGTCTCTAGCCCCTCCGCCAGATCCATCTGTGAACCCCAGGACTGAAGCCGCCGCTGTGCCTCGGCAGCAGCGGGACCCGAGCCCTGGGGAACACTCGCCGCGGCGTCCTCTTTTTTATCAAAGAACGCGCGGCGTGATCGGAGTACACGGAGCGTTAGCTTTTCACAATGTACACAGACAGCTCCCTCGAGAGCTGCCTGTGCATGCTCCACTCCCAAACAAGCAACGCACATCTCGTGTGTATCCCCGCCCGAGATGAAGCGAGGGCAGGGATGAACACACTTAACAAACTGTTGCTTGCTTGAACTCGCCATTTGTGTCTTAATATATATATATATGTATGTATATATGTGCTTTGGTGAACTAAAATACTCTTGTCCTCGGACGAAGAGATATTTTGTTTGCTGTGTAAATATAAAGGGACAGACAACACCAAATAAGACACACGATAACACAGAGCGCTGCTGAAGACTTCAGAAGCTGGCGTTCTTTGTTCTCAAGGGTGCTTTATAGTTTCCTGGTCCGTGACGTCACCCGCTCTGACGTCCCGTCACACTATTGGTTCGATTTCACGAGTGCTTCAAGACGTAACACGCAGAGGCGTTCCCAAAGCGCTTACACAGCGTCGATGTTCCCATGAAAGGGAACTGCATCTCATTCAGCCTGCTGTTTTTGTTTCATGCTTTTTTTGTATGTGTAGCATTTATAATTTCACAAAGATAAAGTCAGACCATTCTGTTTTAGCTTTAAATCTTGAAATTAAATCTAATTCAAATAAAAAACAACTGCAACGTGCGTAGCATCTTTGTTTGGATTGATTAAAAAGCAGTGGTTCCCTCTAATTTGAAATGGCTATGTATTTTTGTTTATTATAATATGAATATTTTTTTGTTTATTATAATAATATTAATAATAAATATCTGCAACCAGTATCCGAATCGGCAAATTTGCTTGTAAAAATAAATAAATAAATCAGAATCTACATTGACCACGCAAAAAAAATACTAAATACAATCTGGGCTGTCTTTTTCTATCAAGTAGATCTTGTTTTTCAAAAAGGTCGAAGTCAGGGATCTTGGGCTTAAAAAGGTTGGTGACCACTGCTGTAGATCATTAAACTCTTACGCTGCCTCAGAAGTCTGTCCGAAATCAATTTCGTGAGGTACCTTCATGCACAAACGCTGCCGTACAGACGCAGCCATTGAAACTTACAATTCGTTCAAAGCATCAGAATTGTTCACGAAACAGACATGTGTTGTAGTTCTGCTGTGGTTTTCGTTAGAACTATTATTTCATTTCAAAATAGAGTAAATACTGACAGTACAGTAAGTTTTATTTTTTGACTTGTTGTATAATAATGTCATGTTTGCAGTCATGTGGATATTTGGGGAACAATTGCATTCCTATCATCATTAAATACAAGAACTCACACAAGGTATGTTTTTGTATCAGAGAAAGTTTGAGTCTTAAATCGAAGTTAATCCATTATCTGTGTCTATATTTGTTCTTCATTGCGAGTAAGTGCTAAATCCTTACTTTTACAAAGGAGAATGACAGTAATTTAGCGCAATGTAAGGCAGCATGCTGCACACAATCTATCATATGCATGCTGCTTGTGTGGATGCAGTCATTTTTGACTGCAAATGATGAGGTAATTTGATTAAATGTACTGGATTTATGACATTTTGGCAGTTAGAAATACATGCTCGATTTGACATGACACTCCCCAACAGCAGGGTTACGTTATCAATACACGTCAAAGTAACATGGAGAACAAGAGGCTTAAATACATTAACTTAGTGAACACATGACTGAGACAATCAATGGGCAATTGACACAAGGAACAAGGGAACCAAAGACAGAACAGAACTCAGAAACACATGACCATAAACAACCAGAACATGACACGTTGACTAAAGGTGCTGCGTTCACGGCACACCACCTTGTATTTTCCGAAATCTTGTGATTAGGGCTGCACGATTAATCGCATGCTATTCTCACGCGCATTTCGTCAGTAAAGCCGGTTCCCTGATTACCGCTAAATCGCCATCACCTGCTTTTAAACGGAGCGCCTTTTAATAGACAGAGGCGTAGTTCACAGACAAGCCACGCAATATCGCGTTCATTATCGCAGGCGATTCATCTGCGATATGAACGCGATATTGCGTGGCTTTTCAGTGATCTACGGCTCTGTCTATTAAATGCCGCTTCATTTGAAAGCAGGTGATGGCGATTTAGCGGTAATCAGGGAACCGGCTTTACTGACGAAATGCGCATGAGAATAGCATGCGATTAATCGTGCAGCCCTACTTGTGATGACAACACATGACGTTGTATTCTGAGCTGTTCACGTCCTTTGACTGGGAATTATGCATTTCTACTGTATGGCACCACTATCAACGCCTAAATGAATCTACAGCGATCAGGTGGTATACCGGCCATGTGGTACATCTGGGAGCTTTCAGAAAACTCCCAGCTTACAAGCTGTAATTACGAGCTCTACAAGGACGTGAAAGCTTTTTACAAGCTAGAATCTCGTAACTACAGGAATTACGAGGCTGCGTCAACACACCTAGGAGCACGAGGAGCAAGGGAAGCATGACACAAACAAGCAACATGAATCAAACTACAAAATAAAAGACATAAAACATGAACATTAAACAACTCTAGCATACTCTCGCAGTGTATCGTCATTGTGGCTGGTTAGGACAAAATTATTCTTTTACATTTAGGGAGATTTTTACAACTATATCTTTATGATTATAATTATCGCTATTGGTATGAACAGGCCTTTACTTTCTAAAAGTTCTGATGTAAAAATATCTTTGTATTTTTTTTTATTACAATTTTAGAATTTTAAATTTGAAAGACCAAAGACTACGATAAACAATTGATTTATTTTTAGCCATGCATCTCAAAAGTGAGTTTAATGTTTGCAAACCTGATTTCCTCTTCAACATCTTTGGTGAGGTACTGTGCTCTGTTCTGTCCGGAGGAGTAGTAACGATCATTGTAGACCTGGTCCCCCTCAATTGTGAAGGCCTCCCTGCAATTGTGTGGTGGGTGTTCACCCTGCATGACCCTTCTCGCTTCTGCAGCGTTCTGTGGGAAAGATGAACAGAGCTCTTCACCTCACAGGATGTGGAAAAGTATCATGATCAAACAGTTAAATGCTTGTGGTCCTCCTCTTGGTTTCACCTTGATGAGCAGAATGGTTTCAATTCCTCTCATGCCTATCAGGCAGTTGGCCACAACTGGATTCTCTATCTCAAGGGCCTGGAGCACTGATGGGTATTGAGGGTGATTGACAGCCCTGAAAACAAATGAAAATGATGCAGATATTTAATCATCTTCTTAATCATACAAGTTTCCTCTGGTACTTTGAGGGACAAACTAGTAGTGGGTTGAGATTTAAGCATTATTGCACTTAAACTTTACCTCATGTGAACAACTTTTTTTGCATATCAAACTGATGATTAAGCTCATAATCGTACTAACCATAAATCATAATAAAATATGTGACGTACACAGATGATGTCAAGCGCACATTCGTAAACAAACCAGTAAAGGCACAACATTTTTTGGGTGCTAAAGAAACTGTGTTCATGTCAACAATGTTGCGCGACATGAATATAATGTAGTATATGGATAGTCAAAAACATTTAAATGAAGACAACTGAGACGCACAACTGAAAAAAAAAAAAAAAAAAAAAAAAAAACGGCCATAGAAATGTTTTCCATATTATGCAAGTAGATTAAAACAGTGGCCAGTAACACACCTACTGTATGTGAGTTCATCATTTGTGCTGTGGATTGGGGTTTGTGAATAATGGTAGTACAAACAACCATAATTCTTAATGAATAATCAGAATAATGAAAACCATGTAAACGGGAGTGAAAAGGTTTGCTCGTGGCAAGGGGGCATGGTTCAGTGGAGTCTGCCGTGGGAGAGCAAGTCAGGAGACAAACTGGTGCGGTGTTCAAAATCACCCCCTATACCCTCATTCAATATTCCCTACATTAGTTCACTAATATAGTCCACCTAAAGAAGTAAATTAAAATGAGTCTCACAGTGCATTAAGGGTATTCTCTAGCCGTTGAGCGTACATCAGTTGTACACTCGTTATTGTGGTGCATTGTGGGATTAAATGAGGGCACTCTGTAACGTCCGCTATGGTTTCGGACACTACAAATTGCTGTCCCTTTAAACAGTGCCTTATTTAACGGTATAGGTGGTGATTTTGGAAACAGCCTGGGAGTAAGTGAGCCAAGTGCAGAACCACTAACACCTGTGTCTCACTGCAATAATTGGCATGGGGAGAGAATAAAAGCTGCAGGCTAACAGAAAACGGAGAGAGACTACATGTTGACTCATCACAAGCTGCCTTACTGTGTTGATGTTTCCAAGAAGAGAGGTACTGTGTGCTCCACATTTGGGAGTCACTCTGGTGCTCTTCGCAGTCAAAAGTGACCGGACCCCTAAAATTAATTTTTCTCCCTCAGCAAAACCAATGCAATTTCAGGTTAAAATAGAGTCTGTGCCTTTAAAATATTTTTCTCATATTTTTTTAGGGCCATCTGGTGAGAGTATAAAAAGAAATGCATGATACCATGGTGTAACCACTAGATATTTGTACAGCTCTCTATGTGTTACAATATGACCAGTCGGAAGACAGAAGATAGGTTAACAGGTTGTTTATTGAACACAAGCAGAGTATCAGGATGACAACAGGTGAGTAAACCGATGCAAGTTCGTGACTGATGAATGATATGGAGAATGACACAGTCCTTTTGTGGTTGCAGAGTGACAATGGAGAATGATACTTGCTGAATGGAGTAGATGACTTCAGACAACACTTCACACCAGAACGAAGATGAGGAGTAGAGCTTGGGTACACGGAGTACAGGTAAGTAGCAAGAGGAGTCCTTGAGGTAAGCATTCAGGTAAGTCCTTTGATGCAAACAAGACCGGACAATGTGACTGTGTGTGAATGTGTCTTAAGTAGTGCTGGTGACAGTGTTGTAGTCGAGTCACCAACTGTCGAGTCCGAGTCGAGTCTCGAGTCCCAGTGTTCGAGTCCGAGTCCAAGTCCGAGTCACCATTACCAGAGTTCGAGTCCGAGTCCCGTATTCGGGATTCGTATTGCAATTGTATTATTTCAATAATAATAATAATAATAATAATAATATGATATTAAAATTAATATGATAGTTTCTTCCTTGCATCTGCTATAATACAATATGTCTCGAGAGTATGTATATTAAATACGTGGATCCGGTGTTCAAAATAGATTGTCCTGATGGACAAGAGGCATTATTTTCGTTTAGCATGCAAGAGATTCTGGGTTCGAATCCAACCATGTATGATTTTCTTCTTTTTTTTTTTTTCTTCATTAAAACCAAAGATGTTCGTCAGTGATTGTATATCAACAGCAGAGACACGTTTATGTGTATTTTGTTTTGTGATTCGACGTAACGAGAGTCTCTGCAACAGTTAAGCGATAGATTGAAGCGCTCGTCCATGTGAACACTGCGTAGTGTGCACGAGCGCCAAGAGAACACTGTTGCGCCTCTGATAACAGTGACAACGAGCACTCAACATGATTTCAAAAACAACACATCCCAGCGCCAGATCGCCTATACACAAACTGATAATCATCTAGAGGTGTTTCTTTTGTATTAGATATCCGCGAGATGATTCAAAAAGTGGTGGGGACAATATCGACCCTTTCAAAAAGTGGTGGGGACATGTCCCACCCGCAAATTACGCCCATGTCTGAACCAGACATTAGACATCGTCGACGTCTGATGCCAAATTGTCAAACATCGCCCAACCCTAGCTTCTTCTGTTTATTATCATATATGCAAGTCAATAATAGTTTTTTTAAAAGCTAACGTTAGCCAATGGAAAGCATTTTACTTACTTTTCTGAGTGCGTCCGTGACAGGTGTCTGTTAAAGTTTGAAGTTGTCCCAGTCTTTTCCTCAATTGTGCGATTACACACAACATTTAGCGCTGCTCTTTCCAGCATTAGATGCAAAATTCGTGTAGGCGAATTTCACGATCCGGGGCACATCTTTCTGCATTTTCCAAATTTGAACATTTAGCCCGCGAATCATGCACGAGCGTAAAGTGAGTGACGTCAGTGAGTGTGTTGTCAAGAGAGCGAGCGGTAGCAGTGTCTGTGAGGAAAAAAAAATAGATCCCGGCCCGTCTTATATATTATATATAAACTTATATAATTTTTTATAACTTATTTAGTCAAAAACAACGTGATGAATGCTCAAGTCCGTTTTTATATATCCTCGAGTCCGAGTCCAAGTACGAGTCATCAGTCCGTGAGTCCAAGTCGAGTTACGAGTCCAGAGAATGGAGTCTCGAGTCGGACTCGAGTCCAAAGAATAGTGACTCGAGTCCAGGACTCGAGTCCGAGTTCAGATTCGTTCACGCCAGGCTCTGTGGGAAGAGGAACAGAAGGGTGGTGAGGTTTTAGGAGTGATACATGGAAGGTTGGGTGAATGCGATACTCAGGAGGTAGCTGAAGTCTGTAGGTGACTGGGTTGACCTGTTCCGTGATGGTGGATGGGCCAATGAACCTGGGACTCAGCTTACGGCAGGGTAGACGCATGCGGATGTCTCTGGTAGATAACCATACCATCTGTCCGGGCTGGTAAGCATGGGCTTCAGAGCGTCGTAGATCCGCGACCATCCTGCGTCTACGTAGGACATGTTGGTAGATTGGCGGAGGGAGTTTTGGGTGTACTCGGCCCAACCAAGATACTGGTTCCAAGAGTCCTGGTGGCCGTGGCAGAAGGTATAGATGAAGCGCCCAACTTCTTGTATCTTGCGTTCCGTCTGCCCGTTCGACTGCGGATGGTATCCCGAGGAGAGGCTCACGGTCACACCTAGGAGGGAGAAGGCGGCTTTCCAGACTCGTGAGATGAATTGAGGACCTCTGTCGGATATGATGTCTTCGGGGATTCCGTAGTATCGAAAGATAGTGTTGAACATAATTTCAGCCATTTCCATGGCTGTGGGCAGGCCTCTTAGAGGAATGAGTCGGCAGGATTTGGAAAATCTGTCTACGACCACGAAGATACAGGTGAACCCGTTGGAGGCTGGGAGATCCGTCACAAAGTCCACTCCTAGGTGTGACCAGGGTTGGTTGGGAACGGGCAGAGGAAGAAGTTTGCCGGATGGTAAATGGCATGGGCTCTTGGACATGGTGCATTCCTTGCATCCCTGCACGTACCTCCTGATGTCGTTGGCCATGTTGGGCCACCAGAAGCACTCTTTCATCAGCGAGAGGGTTTCATTGACCCCCGGGAGGCCAGTGCCTAGTGAGGAGTGTGCAGAGTGGATCAGTGGGGTGCGTCGTGCTCGGGTGATGAATTGCAAGCCTTGTGGACAACCCGGCGGAGTGTTGGTGGAGGCATTGGAAGGAGGGAGAGTTTCTTGAGACCAGGTGATAGGACTGACGATCATTTGTTCTGGCAGAATAGACTGAGGCTCTTCAGTAACTTCCTCTGGAGTGTGGATTCGTGACAGAGCGTCAGCTTTGATATTTCTGGAGCCAGGACGGTAGGAAATGGTGAAGTTAAAGTGTGAAAAAGAGAGCCCACCGGGCTTGAGCCTCTTGGCGGCTCGGAGGTACTCCAGGTTATTATGATCCGTTAGAACTAGGAATGGGTGCCGTGCTCCCTCTAACCAATGCCTCCACTCCTCGAGAGCCAGCTTGACGGCTAGGAGTTCCCAGTTGCCGATGTCGTAGTTTACCTGCGCCAGGTTGAGCTTGCGAGAGAAGGCACATGGATGGAGACTGCTCGGATTCTCCTGTTGCTGTGATACCGTTCCAACTCCGGTGGTTGAAGCGTCGACTTCCACGACGAAAGACTTGTCAGGGTCAGGGAGCACCAGTAGTGGAGCAGTCGTGAAGGCTTGTTTTAGGGTGTTGAAAGCTTCTGTGGCAGCTGGGGTCCAGGACAGAGACTTGGGCTTGTTGCGAAGGAGGCTTGTGAGTGGACTGGTAACGGAACTGTAGCTGTGGATGAATCTTCTGTAAAAGTTGGCAAATCCGAGGAAACGTTGGAGCTCTTTGACTGTAGTAGGTGTTGGCCAGTTCTTGATAGCTGCCACCTTCCCCTTGTCCATCCGGATGCCACTGTGGTTGATGTTGTACCCAAGGAACTGCACTGTGGGCTGGTGGAATGAGCATTTCTCAGCCTTGAGGTAGAGCTGGAAGTCCCTCACGCGTTGCAGGACCTCCGCAACGTGGCGTTGGTGGTCGGCCATACTCCGGGAGTATATCAGGATGTCGTCAATGTACACCAGCACAAACTTATGGAGGAACTCCCGGAGTACCTTGTGAATGAAGTCCTGGAATATGGAGGGGGCGTTGACCAGGCCATACGGCATGACCAAGTACTCATAATGGCCGGTGGGCGTGACGAAGGTGGTCTTCCACTCGTCCCCCTCACGTATCCGAATCAGAGTGTAGGCGCTGCGGGGGTCCTACTTGGTGAACACAGTGGCTCCGCGGAGGTGTTCCAGGGCTGCTGGGACGAGAAGGGGGTACCGGAATTTTACTGTGATGGAGTTGAGTGCTCTGTAAACGATGCATGGCCGCAAGCCTCCGTCCTTTTTCGCCACAAAGAAGCTGGATGCAGCAGGGGAAGTTGATGGTTGGATATAACCCTGAGCCAATGCCTCCTCGATGTAATCCACCATGGCCTTCTCCTCCGGAATGGATAAGGGGTAAATCTTACCCCTTGGCACTGACTCACCCGGAAGCAGGTCGATGGCGCAGTCCCATGGCCGGTGTGGAGGCAGCTTGGAGGCTCTCTTGGGGCAGAATACGTCGCTGAAGGGGGCGTGACAGGATGTCCACAGATCGTTTCTCAAGGGGACTCTCAACGGATGTGGCACAGACTGGAAGGTCGTTGGAGCGAGGAGACTTGGGAACAGGCAGGTCGGAGAAACACTCAGGAAAGCAGGTTTCGCCCCACTTTAGGACTTCCCCAGTGTTCCAAGAGATGATGGGGTTATGTTGCTGCAACCACGGATGCTCTAGTATCACGTCAGCGGTGGAACCCTCCAGAACCAGCAGTTGAATGTACTCGTGATGCAGCACTCCGACTTGAAGATGTACAGGTTTGGTGATACAGCTGACTCGTCTTACTCACAGGTTTGCCAGTTATTGAGTGGATCTGAGTAGTCGGCGTGTTCTTGGTCTTGATGTTGAGCTGATGACAGAGGGCGCCGGAGATGAAATTTCCCGCTGACCCAGAATCGATGAGGGCGGATAAACATCGTGGTGAGTGGCTTTTGCGTCTGGAGAGTAGAGATAATGGCACTCACCATGGGGTGTGGAGGACGTGTAGGACATGAGGAGAGTACATGTCCTGGTAATCCGCAATAGAGACATAAATTCTGGGTCAGCCTTCTCTGTCTTTCAGTTGGAGTCAGCCGTGATGATTATATTTGCATGGGTTCTTGGGCTGGTTCTGGGGTGCTGACGGATTCTGGCCGGCAGAGGACGGTGTTGTGGAGGCTCTGACCCTGGTGCTCTTCAAGACACGACTGCATACGATTGGCGAAGCGTATTGACAGCTGGATGAAGCGTTCGAGCCCGATGGTATCCTCGTATGCAGCGATGCAACCGCACTCGAGAATCCAGTCCTTGACAGTATGACGTCAGCAGCGCTTGTTCGTTCCATCCGCTCCGGGCAGCGAGCGTTCTGAACTGCAGTGCATATTCATTAACAGACAACTTTCCTTGTTTCAAATTGTATGGTTTCTCAGATTGGAAAACCATCCTGGGATTCATCTAACACTTCCCGGAAGTGTTCAATGAAGTCGGAATATGTCTGCGTCACAGGATTGTTATACAATCAGATGGAATCGGCCCACTGTAGAGCTTTGCTGGAAAGTTGTGAAATGATGAACGCTACCTTAGAGTAGTCAGTGGCGAACAGGTGCGGTTGCAACTCCAGGGTCAGAGAGACTTGCAGGAGGAAACCATTGCAATCCTCCGCCGAACCAGAGTAGGGCGCCGGTTTGGCCATGGGACTGGTGTACGCTGGAAGTGAGGGAGAGGTGATGGTGGATGCGGAAGGGATGGCGGGAGCTGGAGCTGGTGCTTGTGAAGGTGGTTGCACATTGAAAGTGCAGCGAAAAGCATCCACCAATTCCTGGAAGGGATCCGGTTGACTCATGTTTGTGTTCCACTGTTTTGGTCCGGTCTTCTGTTACAATAGGACCAGTCGGAAGACAGAAGATAGGTTAACAGGTTGTTTATTGAACACAAGCAGAGTATCAGGATGACAACAGGTGAGCAAACAAATGAAAGTTAATGACTGATGAATGATATGGAGAATGACACAGTCCTTTTGTGGTTGCAGAGTGACAATGGAGAATGATACTTGCTGAATGGAGTAGATGACTTCAGACAACACTTCACACCAGAACGAAGATGAGGAGTAGAGCTTGGGTACACAGAGTACAGGTAAGTAGCAAGAGGAGTCCTTGAGGTAAGCATTCAGGTAAGTCCTTTGACGCAAACGAGACCAGACAATGTGACTTTGTGTAAGTGTGTCTTAAGTAGTGCTGGTGATGAGTGTGCTGATGAGGTACAGGTGACAGTGATTAGTATTCCGGGGAATGTGTGCGCCTTGATTGGAGGGTGCTGGAGCCTGGCGTGTCTGTGACACTATGGAGAGGCTTGTGAATTCCCTAGTTGTTTTTGGACATATTTACTTTATTTTTTTAGGTTGAGGATATGAATATATATTTAGACTATTTCATATCAAGTTTTAGATATATTTTTGTAAGAAATATTGATTTGAAGTGTTAGTTTTTGATTTATGATTACAGTCAAACCTAAACATTGTGGTAGAAAGAGAATGCAAGGAAGCATTTTGTAACCCATTTTTTGATTTTGCATTCATAAAAAATGCCATGTGCAAAAAAAAGAAAAAAAGAACAGAACGATGCAAAGGAACAAGCCTGTACTTCCAAGAGCACAGTTCATCAGTGTGTGTGCTTGTGTGTGAGTGGGTCCTTCTATATCACACTCTTGAAGTTTAAGAGTGTCATTCCTTTACTGCTGTGTACTTTTTTCAGAATTGTGTAGATTGTACACACCAAAATTCTCAGAACTTTTGTGTTTTTGTCGATTTCCCATTCATTTCCTATGGTCGGTCATTTCTGACCGAAGAACACAAGTGTTTTTACGATCACTTAGACTTTGTGTCTAAATCACACTCTTGATGTTTTAGAGTGTCACCCCTTTACTGCTGTGTACTTTTTTCAGAATTGTGGCTGATTTGTAGATTGTAGTGTTTTTGTCAATTTCCCATTAATTTCCTATGGTCGGTCATTTTTGACAGAAGAACACGAGTGTTACTATTTTTTTTTAAGAACACTTAGAATGTTCGAATCATGCCCTAAATTTTTTGTGTGTTCACACACCAAATGCCTTAAAAATCACCAAGTTTCATACCATTCCGATGAAGCTGCAATTTTTAACATTTCAAAACAGAAACCTTTAAGTGCAAGCCACGGTAGTGTTGTTTGTTTGTTTGGAAAAGTGTTAAATAAAGAGACAAGTTCACCTCAGCTACCTTCTCCTAATTTCTGCGAACCTTGTCACATTCTTAAGTTCTAACTCTGATTATTGGAAATAATCATTACTGGTGCACAAGTGACATTGAAAAGAAAAGAAATTCAGGGTGAGAAGTCAGTATGTTTTTTTCCTGCAAAAACAATCTTTTACACAATAACTTAAGAAGCACACCAAATGTGTAATTACCATTATATTAAAAACATTTAATATTAGGGATGCACCGAATATTCGGCTACCGAAAATTTTCGGCCAAAAATGGCCAAAAGTGCATTTTCGGTTTTCGGCCGAAAGACTTTTATCACCGAAACAATACGGCCAAAATGTTGTGATGACGCAAACAGAAACCGCGAGATCAGCTCCTCTGATGCATCTGTAGCGGACGTTATTCCTTTAATTGCAGCACTAAAGCGTCTCCTAAGCAAAGTGGTTGAGACGGACCACGGAGTGAAAACACTGAAAAGTACACTCTTAGAGTCTGTCAGCACACGTTTCACTGAGATTATTCGGATCCTCTGCACTTCATTGCAACTGTACTTGATCCGCGTTATAAAGACCATTACTTTCATGCGGAAATAAAGTAGCGCGCACGAGAAATGATCCAGGCCAAGATGGATGCGGAGAACCCGTGTGGAGACGGAGATCAGAGCGCAGACTCATCTCTCTGCACCAGATGAGGGGCATGCACCCTCGTTGTCTGATATGTTCAGTGAAATCCTGCAAGAAATATTTACTAAAATGTTTAACTTGACCCCACTCATGTGTACATTAAATAATAATGTACAGGACATTATTATTTAATGTACACATGAGTGGGGTCAAGTTAAACATATTAGTTTGAATTTTATTTTATACTGTGCATTGTTTCAACGTGCTGAATAGATATTTGCATAATTTGTAATTGATTTATTCTTTGAAACTTTAATATTAATTTATGCAATGCCTTGATTATAGTAAAGTTAGTACACAGTCATAGCCATAAATGCAATGGTACTAATAATTGGCATAATTTATTTCGGTGTTTCGGTTTTCGGCCTTAGTTTCCTCTTTTTCGGTTTTCGGTTTCGGCCAAGAAATTCCATTTCGGTGCATCCCTATTTAATAAGGTCAAACCAAGCATACAGGGAATGCAGGGAAAATAAAGCAGAAACAAATTAGAGAAAACACTGGCAACCATTCCTAATTAAGATGGCAGGTCATGTGATTTCTAACTACCTGCTGCTGACATTGTAGAGTGTGTTGGTAAATGTGCTGATGATGATCTGAGTTCTTCTGCCATGCTGGAAGAAGCGACTCATGATTCTCTGCAACTCTCTCTCATCAGCGTAGTTATCGCAACAGAAAGCTAACATCAGAGACTTCAGACAGCTCTCCACTGCAAGACCCAGCTCTGGATCCCGCAGTCGGATGCAGAATCCTAGAAACAAAAGACACTTTAAGCAAAATTCTATATGACATTGCTTTTCAGTTTTAGCATATGCATACAGCTGAACACATAGCCTTTCGAAGTATACTCCATTTGATAGTGTGTGTGTGAACTAGGGGTGTCTTCGACTACGGATTTAAATAGTCGAATCCGATTGCCTATATTCGACTGATAGTCGAATCATATGGGGGGCGGTGTAATTTGAGCTTAAAAACAGCAGTCCACTAGATAGTGCGCACGGACTTTGAAAGGTCCACGCGCTGAACTGTGCACGAGTTGGAGCGGGACACGGAAAATGAAGGCCTGGCTATAGCCTACCCGTGGCTTAAGACAACTTTTATTTTATTTCACACACAGCACAGAGAAACATATTTCTAATAAACCGACCAAACTGCCTGTCAAGTGATAGACGAAACTGACAATGATTTTATCTTTTTTAAACAAATGAAAGGCAATGTGGATAAACATTCACAGCCATGATGTACAGAACACTCTCAAAGATATAGAAGAAAATAAATAAAAACATTTTGGATCAATAAACCTTAATATATATATAACTGCAGAAAGGCCACACAGATAGATAAAGGCTAAATTTCATATGTCAGCAAATCAAATTACATCGGCTAAATCTTTAACTAAATTGCTTTAACTAATCTACAGCACAACATTGATTCACCAAAAAGCAAAAAAAATATTATTTTTTATCAAACATTAATTTACAGAATTGAATTAGAACAGAATATACCATTATAATATATGAAAATAGTCTAATTAAAAAAATGAAATATGATCAAGTCAAAATGCAAAATGCCTGAAGTGTAGGGAACATATATTCAAAACACAAGCCACAAATAGTTAAATTAAATAACCCAGAGTGATCAATAAATAAATTAAAATTAAAGAAATTATTAAAACAACGAAAGTATAGCCAGAATTGCCAACTTATCTTTTTAACTGCAGTGACAATAAACGCTAAACTGGAGTGGCAGTCTTTTTAGCTAAACATTCACAACATCCAAACATCATATTACATCCGACTGAAATAGTTTGAAATCACCTGTAGCTACCCTACCTGATTGAGAGAGAAAAATCCAGTCTTTCACACGATCTGCCTGTGTCCTTTTGAGTCTTTTCAAATAGCGCACTATAGTCAGCTCGTTAATTGGCCGGCAGAAGTGCACCGCAGTGTTTGTCGTTGTTGAGTTCTAAGACATGAGCTGTTGGCACAACTTGCATCATACGTTTTTTTGATAATCTTTTACCATTTCAAAGTGCATCCAATTGTACACTTTATCCCAGACACTGTTGAAGATTTAATCCCTGCCGTAAAGATGCTCATCTGTTGGTCACGGATCATGGAAGTGAAACTTAAATCGGGCACAGGTTGGATTTATTCACGCACATTAAAAATATTTATTAAAAGCTTATTTCTTTTCACATTTTTATTTATAGTATTAACATAATAGGCTGTATATTAACCTATTGGGAAAGAACCAGTATGTCTATGTAAAATCAGATGTTAAGCGCCCCCATATCTCGTCTCATAACACCTCTGCGACGATTTATTAAAATATTTATTTATTAAAAGCTTATTTCTTTTCACATTTTTATTTATAGTATTAACATAATAGGCTGTATATTAACCTATTGGGAAAGAACCAGTATGTCTATGTAAAATCAGATATTAAGCGCCCCCATATCTCGTCTCATAACACCTCTGCGACGATTCGACTGTGAGACTGGTAGTCGAATCAGGCTCCTCCTATCGAAGATTCGAATCGTCGACTATTCTGGGTCACCCCTAGTGTGAATTAAAGAGTTTCATCCTTGTCTAGTATTTGTGCTTTTTCTCTCCAGAAGTTATGACCAACAAAACAGTTTGTACTCGTTTAAACTAGAGTTGCAGGGTATCTTTTGATCCTTTCACATAAGCGATTGTTAACACTGGCATCAAAAATAAAACAATCAAGACGCATGAGCGAGCTCAGTGTGTAAAGTATGCATAAACTATATATAGTCTGGGCTTAAGAGCTAAACTACATCCTGAAATGAGAGAGAAGTAGCTTGCCCACATTGTAAGATTACTTACCGAGCGGTCCAACAGGTTTCCTCTTGAACTGGCCCTGCTGGTCAGCCTCATCTATAGCCCTCAGCAGTGCCGGCATCTGCTCACCAAAACGACTCACTTCCATAGCAACCAGTTCTCGTTGCTTAGACTCCATCGCATGCAGCAGGTCCTGCTTTTCACGGCTACAGAATGAAAAGAATCAAAACATTGCAAGACAGACAAAGTGAGACATGTGAAGGCCAGGTTTCTTCAATGTTTGTGTCATTGAATCCCATTGTTGAATGTCATTGTTTATTTTTGCCATGTGCTCCTCTGTTCCCACCTCCTTGTTTTCTGTCACCACGCCCCCTTGTTTAGTCATTGTTCAGTCCTTGTTTGTATAAATATGCTCACCTGTCCCTTGTGTTCCCTGCTCCCTTACTTGTTGAGTCCTCGTTAGTCTGAATGTTGTCATCTGTTCATGTTCTTTGCCTCCTTTATATTGTGCCCTCTTTCCCTCATGTCTTTGCCAGTTCATTAACCATATGTGTCTACTAGCGTGTTTCTCAGTGTGCTGTTGTTTTCTTCCGTTTGCTACCTTATCCTAAAGTTTGTGTCTGGATACCCTGTCTTGTGTCTATTGTGCTTCTGTTTGTTCCAGTTCGTACAAGCTGAGCAGCAAGACTGGTGCAGTGTCTGATCGTGCCCTGTGAGTCTATCTACATGTGCTGTGTAACCCTGTCTGGCTAACACCACGGGAACACCACGTCTGCCAACTATGGAAGACCAATCGCTACAGTAATCAGCGAGTCCCGCCTCCCTGTATATAAACCGCAGCTACCTGCCATTTCGTTTTCCTCTTCTCCGTGCAGGACAGGCAAGGAGGGCAATGTTTGTGAGATACCCGGCTTTCTGGGGAGACTCTGAATGCCTCTCCCTCTTTTTTCCACAGGTCACATTGCTGACGCGTAGCTGTTACCATCACGCCGAACATGGCCTTTGAATCGATAGGGGCATCCAAAAACTCCACACATTCTTTGTCAGAGAGACCTGACAAACCCAGCCATAGCGCGGCCCTGCGACAGACCTCGAGAAGATCTGTATCTGTCTGCACAGGGGAGGGTCAGCTCTCACCCTGTGCACTTGGCGGACGCGACTGCATAGGGGGAAGAATAGAATCTTCATCATCGTCATCCTCGTCCTCGAGGATGGTCGACAATACTTCGTCATCATCATCTTCCTCTTCCGCTTCCCTTTCCTTCAGGGCTCGCAGGCTCTTTTGCAGTGGCCATGAAGCCGGCACTTTCTTCGTACGGTAAGCCCACCACAACGTGACAAATAGTAAGGAGCTTTGCTGCGATAGAGAGCTCTTTTCCTACTTTTTGGTGTGTGGTGAGCGCGCCAAAAACTTAGAAAATAAATAGAAAAACTTACAGCAGAAAACTCGCCTTGACGCGTTAGTTATTTTGCTCTAATGCCGAGTTCAGACTGCATGATTTTAGCCCCGATTTTGGCTCGCCAAAAGGTTTTGAGAAATCGCCGACAAATGCCCGAAATCACAGGCAAATCGGTGCTCGTTCACGCGAGTGACAATCACGCAGTTTGAATGAGCAAAGACGCGATCTGAGAAAATTGCCGAGACCCGTGAGATATTTGGCATGCTAAATATCTGGACCTGTCGGCGATTCAAAATCCTGCTGTGTGAAAAGTGTTCTGACTGAAAACTACATCGGCGATGACTGACAGTCAATGAGAGAGCAAGATACAGAGCGCGGAGTTCGAGGAGGAGTTATAGACCACAACATCAGCAAGCATGGCTTCATTCACATAAACATTACAATTCTATCAACTGGAAACAAAACACAAACATTTGCTTGACCATCCGCAACATCAGCACATTGAAAAGTTATTTATTTACCTCCAACTCTCGTTGCAGAACACACAATCCACAGTCTCCCCAACCATTTCCTCCTCCATATTTTTCTTTTCTTTTTCTTGTATTCGCAGAAAATCAGCGCACCAGCAATTCATATTGCAAGCTTCTTGCCGGCTACCATTTTTAATAATAATAATACCTCCGGTCCTGCACGCGTGATATCACGTTATTTCCTTGTCACATCTCGCGTCTGTTTGTTTGTGAAACGTAGTTTGCGTGCCAGACAGAGTTGTCGGCGATTCTTCCTATTGTAAAGTCATGCAGTGTCAAACCTTCTATCGCCGATCCATCGTGCAGTTTGAACACAGCAGTGACTGAATGCTGGCCAAGATAGTCATGCAGTGTGAAAAGAACAGTGACCCGACTACTTTGAAAATCGTGCAGTATGAACTCGGCTTAAGTAGCAAGTCATCCAACAAACGTTAAGAATATATTGCGTTTGGGACGTTACCTTGTGGCTCCGTCTATAAACTGTTTAGCAATAATTCCCAAAGTCTGCTGAGAACAACTTCCGAAATCTTCACGGGGAAGAGAGAGAGAAAGACGAAATAGCAGGTAGCTGCGGTTTACATACAGGGAGGCAGGACTCCCTGATAGCTGCAGCGATTGGTCTGCCATGGTTGGCACACATGGTGTTATTAGCGCTTCCGCGATCGGCCATGCCCTGAGGCGGTCCCATAGTGAGATACTGAATGAATGTTAGAAAGAGAACAAAGAAAAAAAAAGAAAAAATAATACACCATTTACATATTTTGTTACTGAAATATCCATGAATTTTAAACTTTTATAAATTAATAAATGTTTACAAAATCCATGGGTATTTCACTAATAAAAAAATATGTAACTGGTGTAATTTTTTCAGACATTTAAAATGTTCTTTTCTAGGCTTGTGGAAAATGTTTATATAGAAAAGACGTTTACCAACATCTGCACTAACCTCATTCTACCCAGCCTTTCTTTAGCAGTGGCACAGGCCTGTTGAAACTGATCGATCTGCTGAGCCAGAGTGGAGTCCTGGAAACTCAGATCTTCCAGCTCAGCCTGAATGTGATTCATCTTCTCCACACGAGCCTGTGTGTCAGCTGAATTCGCCTGATTTATGCTGGACAGAGAGGAGGGGATGGGTCATAATGAAACAGGTGGAAATGGTACAAGGATAATGTTGTGTAATGTTGTTTCCCTTTGCTGTACTTTTAAAGTACCTCTGTTTAAGTTCTTGGATACGCTTGTTGAGCTGATCTTTATCCTTCTCAAGGTCTCTTGAGTTTGTTTTTTCCAGATGAAGTCCAGCCTAATCCCCCCCACCAAAAAAAAACAAAACAAAACGAAAAAACAAAACAAAACAATCAGCCAATCTCCACTGAGATGTGAGTGCATAAAGGAAACTGTTCAGACCCGATTTGTGTCCTGTTTCATTTTTCAGAATATATGAAATGACGTGTTGGTAGTAGGGCTGGGTATAAAAAAAACAAACAAAAGAAGATTCTCAATTTTCCCTATCGTTCTGCAAGTAGAATAGGGAAGGCGTAGGACGTACAGCTTTTTGAAGAATACGGAAAGCGGAAGCAAGTGCAAGGCGATAATTTGTGTTTATAAAGCATATACAGTTGTAATTTTTTCGAAAATGACCGATCGTTTTGCTAGATGAGACCCTTATTCCTCGTCTGGTATCGTTTAAAGCCCTTTAAAGCTGCACTGAAACTGTAAATTTGACCTTCAACCGTTTGGAGGCCATTGAAGAGAACTATAAGGAGAATAATCCTGGAATGTTTTCATCAAAAACCTTTATTTCTTTTCGACTGACAAAAGAAAGACATGAACATTTTGGATGACATGGGTAAATTATCAGGAAATTTTTATTTGAAAGTGGACTAATCCTTTAAATCTCAAATCTGACAATGCATCTATATTATGGTTTGTTGAAGATAATGCATAAAACAGACAGAGTTCGGCTAATGTATGTTTCTGTTGATGGATACACATTCCTAATATGTTACAACAGCGAAGATAAAAAACAAAACGAGGACAAAACAGTCACTCTTTGTAAACTTTGTTCAATAGGAAAGCTTTATGCTCTATTACACAGCTCTGAGGAATACTTGATTTTGATTGGTCAGTCGAGCCATCCAGTGGTACTGTATGTTATTCCCCGGTAACAACCGCTGATAACAGATAACACAGGCTCATCCGGGTTACTGTAGTCAGCAGTGCTATATGCTTGCTAGGAATGGTTTTTCTTCTTCAAAGTTTTGCATTTGGTGAGCTAATAAAATATTAAATCTCAGTCAAATCAATCTTTGTATACAGTTATATATGTCATCCAGTATCCAGTAGCAGACTCGTTTCATACAAACGCAGCTACTGCCATTTTGCGACTACTGTTTTATACACTGTTGGATTATAAGATAACAAACAGGTATGATTTTAAAACAGTTTCATCCCAGATCAATATCTCTTATCTCTATAATTATTTATGTGGTGAAATGGTGTTTAATAAGTGGTGTGACTGTACAGTATATCCCTTAAATGTCCATCTAGTTTGAACTTGTCGCGCTAGCAACTGCTCTCTCTGCAGAAGCTTTGCGTTTAAAGAGCTAATAAAATATTTTGACTAAGATTAATATTTAGTGTCTAATTATTTACTTATGTGGCAAGTAGTCATGTAATAAGCGGGCTAATGTACATCCAGCTGGTTGTCATCTCAAAATAAACCCCTTCAGGCTGATACAAGCCCCCTCCACTTCGCGTTGGGGTCCTGATCACCCTGTCGGTTTTATTTTGAGATAACAACCGGATGGATGTACATTATCCATATATTATCCTTACATATGACCAGTTATTTACTCCATCATCACCTGTGTTTTGATAGCGCGTAAGCGCAGGGAAGACCTAAACAGTACACGTTGCTATCTGTGTTTAAACTTAACTTTAAATTTAAGCCTTGCCAATTTAAACATTTAAGCTCAAGAAGACGCGAAAGGGAACTTGCACGTGCTGTGAGATTTGTGTGTGCACTCATCAGATGCATGTACACATCTATAATCTTTACCATGATTATAAGCTCACTGTAAAACAAATGCGGAAGATTTGGTTTCAAAACGAAATGTAAAAGCGCTTATGGCAATATTTTGTATAAGTATCTGTTTTCGAAAAGGATACTTTTATTTCTAGGCCTTGCATTAGCTTCTATTATTAGATATATTTACTACTAGATATACTAGATTTAGAAATAAAAACCCGCCCAGGGGTGCGTTTCCTGAACAATTATGTAACTCGCTGCTGAACTACCATAGTATGAAGCATTGTTGTACAAATCAACTAGCTAGTCACAACTGTTTTGTCGCAAACCTGTCGTTCAACCACATTGGTGAATGACATCACGCATGTGGTGAGAAATAACTTCTTTAAATGAATCAGTTTGAGATAGAATTAATGCTAGATTTTTTTGCTATAAATTATGGACATGGCATGATTATTTTGCTTTATTTCCAGATTAAATCAAATGCTTGTTCTTACATACTAGAGCACGTACACACATGCACTCTTCAAAAACGGTGCTTTAAATCTCTTGACAAACTAAAATATACAAATTACATACGTATATTCGAAATAAAATATATATATATTGTACTTGATGTCAGCTTGCTTATTTTGCTCAAGATAAGGATTTATTAAGCACATGTCATAAAAACTGTGCTTCTAACCACAGCTGGAGAGCTGTCGTTCCAACCACACAAGCTTGCAATGAAGTTTGCGAATGTTTGTTTGAACGATGGTTTCGGGAAACACCAAATCTTTGAACTATGTAAGTAACGACGGAACTTGCGATGTTAGTTGGCTAACGATGCTTTTCGGAAATGCACCCCAGTACAGCTATACAGTTCAGCTTCTTCAGTTGAGCTTTCGATGTTGTTACAGAAAGTCCGAAGCTGATCGGTTGGTTGTTGTCATATGACCTGCGGTGCACTCAAGCGGCAACCTCCCCCAGTTTCTCTTGAAGCCAATATGGAAGTGACAAACTGCAATTCATCGGCTGGCCACTAGGGACATAATCTCACTGACCCCCATGTTGAAATGCCCAACTTTACAGCAGGAAAAAAAACATGTTTACAGCCTGGTACAAATTTTGGTTTTGGTCTATACAGCTAATTTTGCCCTTCATGACAACTCTGAGGGGGTTGAATTTTGTTATAACTCATCCGTTTAAATTATATTAAGCCTTAGAATTCTGCATAATAAATTGCCGCTGCTGTCTGTGAGCCATCGTGTTACCTCAGCTAATTTCAGCTGCTGAATTTGGCATCTCTGCCATGTTTGTGCTTATTTCGGGATTTTTTTATACAATTATCAAATAATATGGCTTGCTGTGTGGTTATATGGTCGAGACAGATGTGTGTCTGTGTACATGTGCACACATGGAAGATAAACAGAACACACGTTGTTGGATCGTATTGGCATTGGCTAAAAGTTTTATTCGTGAGATTTACTATGACAGTGGTTGGAGAATATGCCTCTCAAAACACCACAAACTCCGACAGCGCTGCTTGGATATTATAACTAAAACTGCTGCACTATTTTGAAAAATTATATTTTGGACGCAAGCTCATTTGTTTGTGAGAGTCTAATGTATACGATCATATACAGTTTTACAACATAAACGCTGCTCAGGTTGCATAATTTCTTGAAGAACGATGATGGAGAGCAGATCATTCAGAACAATATATCAATATTTAATGGATTTAATGCTTTTGTGGACAAAAAGCGCTGTTTGTTTTTCAATGGACGCTCATGGATATTTTACCCAAGTGTGATGGATTGGATTCATCTCGCGATTGCTATTTCATTACAAAGGTATGAAGTTTGTTTTGATTTTGCACACCCGACACAAATTACAGTATTACTGTTGCTGTAGCATCTACATCATAAAAAAGACACCGTAGATTGACAGTTAACCTTTCAAATTATGTAACTTGTTATCGTTATTAATATTTTAGATATTGTCTAAGATAGATAGATAGCTTCTTTAGCCTGCTAACATGATCACGTTGTGCCTTTTTTACAGGTGCACTTGCGGGATTCTGAAAAGTTGAGTTTTTAACTCGCCGCGGCATATACATGCCTGGAAAAACCTGAAAATATACATAAGCATGTAAGCAAAGTCAATATGCCAGTGTGCATACTTATGATCAGAGTACAGCCATTATTAGCACACATTCTCTTATTAGGACAATAAAGAACATGTAGAAAAATAAATTCATAAGACAGACACTTCTTGTACTCTGCTGCAAATGTCTTACACTCTGTGGTGAGTTTTTGCCATCTCCTGAACTGAAGAAGCCCGATTCCTCTTCCTCCTCTGGTTCGGATTGAGATAACCGGCTTCTCTTATCAGGAGTGAGTCCTGAATTACTGCTCTTCCTCTTCGACATGCTCTTCCTCTACACACATCAAGCATTCATCATTGACAAAAAAAAACACACAGTCATATAATAACTTTATTGTCATTACACTTCAATATCATGGGAACGAGATTTGGGACAAAAGAAATTCAGTAGGTGTGTTTCATCCAAAGTTGCTAATTTAACTTATGTGCAAAATAGGAATAGTGCATAAAACATTTGCAAATAAAACTATCCCATGTGTTCAAGAGAACAAAATCATCTCTTTCTGGGAAATTGGAGCAAAATATCTGGAAGTTGCTACAATCAGGGAAGCCACAATGGCTCTTCTACATCATAAATGAGCATGCAGGCGAAATGCACTAAACACTGTCATCTTGTGTATATGCCAACCTTTGGCTCAGGCATTTCAGAATAACTAAACCAACATCTGAAATGCTGTGCAATGAAATTGCTCTGCTGGTTAGTCCAGTTATCCAATAACATCATCTGCTGAGGCACAGTCAAGTGTTTTTTTTTTTTTTTTTTTTTTTTTTTGTTACACATCAAGGGATTTATTTATTCAGTAAATGTTTCCCCATTGTAGATTCGTATCAGATAAAAAAATATCCTCCTCAACTGGGCATATACATCTGTATGGAAAGGAACTCTAAATGACCAATCAAAACTAGATTAATACTGAAACATGCCACATCCTGTGCTTTTCCTTATTTGTCATCATATTGTATAAAGCAAGTAACTGCATTAAACTACACATTGTTTTACCTGTAAATCTGCCATGTTGTAATCAAAACTACAGTTAACCTGTCAGTTCTTATAAAAATTACATCCATCCTACAAGTTCTGTCTTGGCTGTTGGTCAAAGATTCCTAAAGTGTTAGTTCACCCAAAAATGAAAATTATGTAATCAGTTTAATTTCATCAATCAGTTTTACTTTCAATCGGAATGATTTTAATCGGAATGACAAAAAAGTGTACATGTAAATGTGGCTAGTGGTAACGATAGGTTAACGTTACACTTACTAATTTATTGTTATCCACTTGGAGATCGATCTCCTCATTTTAAGAAACTGTTTTTTTTATTTTATTTTTACATTTTCTGTTCTGCGCCCCAGAACGCTTCCCTTCTCTGTCCATTTTGGACATGTGACTGTCCGTAACAGAGCAACGGCTCTTGTATGTTGAAATGGTGAGCAGTTGATATCACTTGATATAATAAAATATATATATCTTTTTTTACTCATTTAAAATGCTAAACAAGCATTATTTTTCAACAAAACTTGATTTTTAAATTTATTTTAAATGTTTTATTCAAAAATACCCCCCAAATACTTACCCCCCTCAAAACGCAGATTCAGAAATTAAACTCTTGTATAACTGTGTGAAGATGAACAGTTGCTTTATCTTTATAGTTTAATTGGCAAAATTGGACAAAATATAAAAATACTGCTAAACTCATATGATAAATGAAACAAAAACTCAATCAGGGGCAGTTTTGCTCCAATATCTTGATTTTTATGGCCATTTTAACAGCATTCTATAAGCTCCATCGTGTAGTAGCGAGTTGTTGCCCTGCATTATATTCCTCAGGCAACTGTATGTAATGTCAGATGACCTACATAGGTTTGGGGCATGACAAGTGCCTTATGCATTAACATTTTTAATGGATTTTTTAACCGTATTTAATTAATCTAATTAATGCGTTAATTCGACAGAAAAATAAATAAATAAAAGGGATAGAGTGGCAAGAAAAAGTATGTGAATCCTTTGGATTTTCTGCATTAATTGTTCACATTAAATCAAATTAAATCAAACAATGAAAACGAAACAACTTGTGACATTGGTAGAGGCGAGTTCGGAAACTGTACAGTTTTACGTGATATCAATAGTAAGACGCCAAACTTACAATGTGAGACTGGCAATTGAGTTTCTTACGTTTTATACAGAACTATGTCACGTTTAAATCTGCTTTTTGCTAAAAAAGCAAAAGACTTTAAAAGTTGAAACCATTAGTTCCTCAGAAGCACCGCAGACATGACAACAAGACGAGCAGAAGCTATATGTGAGTACGGTGTTGTGGTTGTTGTTGTCTTTTTTTTTAAACCGAGTAAATAAGTCAAGTGTGTAAAACAGATGCAACATACCAGCAAACCTTCCTGCTGCTACTCGTCCTGGCGGAGAACTGCAGAACCATACGTCATAACAGTCTGAGGACGACAGCGCCAGACTAACAGCCCGAGGGCGGAAGTGGGCGGAGCCAATTTATCTTCGTAGGCATTGCTCCATTTTGAGCTTTTTAAAACCATGTTAATGTCAAATATTGTATTAAAACGATCTTAACTGAAATGATAGATATAGATACTCGCATTGTGTTAATAGCTTAATCATATACACACAAACACATAAAAGTAATATATATGTTTTGTAACATTTATTAATTTGTCATAAAATGTATATTTTACTCAAGCATTTCAGAATGAACCATTGTTTTTCATAATATATAATACACATTACACGGTTGTACACTAGATTGCATGAATTAAGCAAATTCAGATCCATCAAACCCAAAAAACAAAACACAAAAGTTATTTAATTTTAATAAAATGTACTTTTCCCCCTAAGTAGCAAAAGCATTATATAGCTAGCTACTAGCTGTGCTTTTCTCAAAAAAATTACAAAATCAAACCAAAGAGTGTAAACTGAACAGCAGGTACATGATGACAAATTAAATCTTAAAAAAACAAAAACAAAAAACAAATCAAATCTTCATAAAGACACTCATTAAGAAAAATGTCCATATCATCCTTAATTTGTAAGCAAAACACTAAAGGCTCTTTGGCCAGTTGTCTGTCATCATCCGTTTCAGCCTGTGAAGACTGAAGAAGGCCGTTTTCCTGGTCTTCCTCTTTCAATATCAGTGTCACGATCACCGTCTGTTCCTGTCAGTTCCCGGACTACATTACCCACAATCCTCCCTGCCAGTCACATGGTCACTCCACACCAATCACCTGTCGCCACATACAGCCATGCACACACTCCTCACTAATCACCACACCCAGCTGCAGTACATTAACAGGACTATAAAGGACTCACACTCACACCACCAGTTTGCGAAGTCTTGATTCCTTGTGACAATTCTGAGCGTTTCCTTGTTTTCTGTCTGCCTGTGATTGATCTTGCCTGTTCCTGTTTTTGACCCGTTGCTGCCTGTCCTGACCCTTGCCTGTCATACTGTTCTGTGAATGATATCTGCCTGTCCTGACCATTGCCTGCACCCTGATTACGATCCTGCCTGTCCCTTGCTGTTCTCGTCTGCTCCTGATTGACCCTGCCTGTACGACATTCTTAATAAAGCTTGCATTTGGATCTTACCATGACTCCCGCATCGTTACAGAAGACTTCGCCGCCACCAAGATCCAGCAGCTTTCCCGGAGGATCTCATTACGGTATGGACATTAATCTATTGCTATTGTGGAGTTCGCAAGGCACGCGATCGTTGGAGGAGTGTGTGCATGGCTGTATGTGGCGACAGGTGATTGGTGTGGAGTGACCATGTGACTGGCAGGGAGGATTGTGGGTAATGTAGTCCGGGAACTGACAGGAACAGACGGTGATCGTGACAATCAGAAAGCACGGCTCTTCCATTAAACCTCTGAAGACTTTTGGTTGCTGTGCAGCGCAGACCTCTTCTGTGATCCACAGCTCCTTCATGAGAGAAGGGTACAAACAAATGGGATGAAATGTTAGAAGTGTATTTAACAATACTTTGTGCTGTAGTCAGGACGCAGCACAGCATGTATAATAAAGTTTTGACATTCTGTTTTTCTCATGTTTATATATTGAAGACAAATCACACCCTGTCACTAATGAAATTAATCTATTATGTTCAGTTTGTAAGGCCCACCCAGGACGGGGAAGGTTTCTTGCGCGTTCCGTCTTTTCAGCGTGGCAAAGTAGTTTAATTCCAAATAATCTTTTATCTGACTCCATGTTATTATGACCTCGAATTTAGTTTAGAATGTCAATTGATTATTGGTCATTTGTATAATAATTTAGCTTTACATTTGAATATTGCATTTAACTCTTTACTCTTACTGTACTCGTTCATTCGGTTCTCAGTGTCGCACAGGGTCCTCGCACTGGCCATTCATTAATATGCGGGCCCACGATCACAAACTCGCCAGTCTTGGTCACTAGACAGAGGTAATTGACTATACTAATAGAGTGCCGCTCTCATGCTTGCTTTCTCTAAAAGTATTTGGTTTAGTCCCCCATAGAACTGTATACACTTGAATTAGAGTAACACTAACTCTAGTCAGAGGTCATAACCACTACTACAGGCAAGCCGACCAATATTACTTCTCTTATAGTAGCTTTGGTTTGGTTATGCCATAGTTTCCCCTGTACACTTAGCTAGAGTAACGTTACAATAAACAGAGGTAAGGCTCACCCTATTTAGGTTGGTCGATCAACATTTGTTGCCCTAAACGGAATTCTCTTTTTAGCCTTTACAGTCTAAGTACACTTGAACTAATGCCAAGTGTTAGTCGGAGCTCTAAAATCACAATTAGTGTGCCCTATGCTCTACTCAACTGGACTTCCGCTACTAACATGATGCAGATTTGCGGTAACAATGGATACATCGGAGGGTGATTCTGCTTGTCAATTTAATGCTATAGTTACTTGAATTTTTGGGTGAAAGCATTCCACTGCCAGAAGCAGACTGTGGGCCTGTTTCCACCTGGTGTTAAGATGCGTTTTGGCTGATCACAAGTTTTTCCACGGCTCTGGTTCTGCAGTTCTGCAGTTGGTTATTATTGGGGTCCTGGCGCGCTTTGAAGGCTCAGAGCAGTGATGGCTTCAGACAACTTTCGGTTTGTATCCACCAATCAGATAACAGCCAAGCGACTGGCGGTTGACCATGTGGACTGAACCAAAATTTATTTTAAAAAACATCCTAACCTATTAACTTTGATCACAAATGAGTAGAAGTGTCATGGAAAGACATGGAAAGTCAACCCTGAAAGTGAAAATCAATATAGAAATAGAGAATTATACTTCTCTAAAAAACAAAACAACAACAACAACAATAAACGTAATTTCTCTGTCATACAGAAGGACTTATTACTTATTTGTTTGTTTGCTTGCTTGTATTTATCTGGATGAATTGTGTCATTTTATGATTCTAACCAATTCGAAACACACACAAGCTCAATAATAATAATTTACAAACACATTTTTATTCAATTTAATGTTTTTTTTTTTTGCATTTAGATAAGGTTAGTTTGGACTGGAACTGGAGCTGACATATAGCAACCCCTTTTTTAAACATTAAAAAGACTTTGCAACACATTTGTATCAGGGTATTTATTTATTTAGTAATTGTGTTTCCATTGTAGTTTCTTATTGGATAAAAAACATTATCCACCTCAACTGAGCACATACGCTTTATTAGGTGCATTTTTAGAATTTGTGCGCATCTTGGCATTGCATCCAACATTTTTTGTATGCAACATCCCAAAAATCTAAATAGGTGAATGGAAACATGGCTAATGTCTCAGGGACAGAAATCTCTCAGACTTCATTAAAAATATCTTCAAATCTATCTCCGAAGATGAACAAAAGTCTCATGGGTTTGGAACGCCATGAGGTTAAACTGATTACACAATTTTAATTTTTTGGGTGAACTAACCCTTTGAGAATCTTTGACCAACAGCCAAGTCAGAACTTGTAGGAGGGATGTCATTTTTATAAGAACTGACAGGTTAACTGTAGTTTTGATTACAACATGGCAAATTTACAGGTAAAATAGAGTATGTGTAATGCAGTTGCTTTATACAGTAGGTAAATGCATTTGCTATTTAAACAATGTGGAGCAGGACGTGAAAATAATAACTTCAATATTGAGATTCAATATTGCTGAGCCACTTGACAGTTCTTCTTCGGTTAAACTGAATGCTAGTGATGCAAAGTCCAATTCATTTCCATTAACCGCTTCTTTGTGGACAGTTTGGCTCAATTAACTGGTTCAAAAAGCCGATTCAGGTTCCTGAGGTCATCATCCAACAACTTTTCTAACAACTCAGTGTGATGTTATATGAAACATTAAAATAAAGTCATGTCAACGCATATTGAAACATTCAAATAAAAAGTTATTTATGTGAATGCATATCGCTGATTATTGCCTTTCATTCACTTAGTTAATGGAGTTTGTGGTCAGTTTTATTTGCTGTTCCTTTATGTCAGATACGACTGACTAATATTGAGTAGCCTACATCTTGGATAAGATTCGCAACTACAGCACACATTTGATGCACAAACATGGAAATAAACCAGTTTTATAAACTCATTGATTTCACTTAACAACTTAAATTATAATCTGCATGTACAATAAACTACTGCAAAATGTATTTACATCTCTCAACTTTTTTTGCAGATAATAAAATGTTATTTAATAACAGTAGTCATAATAAGCATATTTCCAGTATGTGCCTCAGCACTGTGTCGTCAACTCACTCATAAGACTCCTTGGTAATCTCCGGCAAACTTTTATGAGTTGGTTGAACAAGCTCATTCGTTTCTTTTTGAATCAGACATGCTACTTCAGCTGTACGTCTTGCGGAACTACAGTTCGATTCAGTTCGATTAGTGAACCAACTTAACTGGTTACTTCCTGAGAACCGGCTCAAAAGAACGATTCGTTCAAGACTCAAACATCACTACTGAATGCTTAATTTGTAACTCTTAGGGAGGAGGGTGCCATTTCCTTTTGTTAATCCTTTTTCTCCTGGTTTTTGAGTAAGTTAGGAGGTCAAGAAAGTGATATTGTCTTTTGGTTGTTTTATTTTTTCCTTTTTTAACAGTAAGCTATTTGAATGCCACGTCTGACTGTGCAGAAGTAAACATGTACATGACCGAGGCAAAGGCCATGGAAAATTAATTTCAGGAGTACGCTTTGAGAATTGAGGAACTAGACCTTTAATTTTCCATCATGTGATGTCTAGCACAATATGGTAAACTGTACTTTGCACCTTCGGGACACTGATACGTCTACAATTTGATATCTAAATTTTGCAGTAATGACTTTTGTGGTTTGCTGTTCTCTGTGATATGAAAAGGGGAACTGCTTAGGAGTACAGTTTTCATCGTACATAAGGATGACAGTTTTTATGTGTATTCAGTCTCGATTTGATACCCTCTCAATCTTGACTCAATTTTGCTCTTTGGCATTCTGATTCAACGAGAATTTGAAAAACTTTACTTTTCCTTAGGCGAGAATATTTTACTCAGATTTTGTTGAGATCTTACTTATTTACTAAGATGTTTACAGACATTTTATTTAGATAATACTTAGATTTTGACTTTAATGTTGCAGAGATATTAGAAGTTGCTTTCTAACTCCACATTTTCTTTTATTCTACTTACACAATTAGTTTTTATATAAAAATTACTGTAAATCACTTAAAGGGTTTTTTCATGTTCCAAAGCTTGTAGTATTTTCCTATTGGTAAGACCTACTTACTACAGGTGGAATTGTACCTCCCTGTATGTAGGCTATTGGCAAAATGTCACTTGTACTAAGTCAGTCTTACCAATAGGAACCTACTACAAGCTTTATAATTTGAACATGTCTGTTTTTAAATGTTAAAAGTAATTTTATAAATACAAATAATGTATGTAGGTAATTTTATATTAATATTTCATATACAGGACTGCCAACTCTATAGAACAGTGGCAAGGAAAACTAACTTTACAGAGCTCTGAGAGCCCCCAAGTGATCAGGAGCATTTCCGTTGTGTTGTGGCTCGATTTCATCAAAGAACTTTTACCAGAGATTGTATTATAATAGATCAGGTATCTAGTGGCTTTGCTTATACTGACAAGAAGTGAAAGCCAATAGAATGTTCCATTGCATGCAGCAGCCCTATGCTTTCACCATTTTGGGGTAAAAGCGACTCGGCAGTCCACTAGCTTCTTGTTGTCCAAAACTGAACACAAGAAAGGAACAATGTTCCTATCTCCACACCATCTCTCAAACACCCTCCATTTGAGATTATATAAAGAACGTGTCATGGCAGTTGCGCAATCTCCACAACCCACAGTCTCCCCGGCCAGTATGGCGCTATCAGAATCATTACATGTCTACATTCCCGAAACCTCCATTGTGTCGGATCGATAACGGAGGGACAAAAGTAATGCGTAACACATAACATGTCTGGCCACTCATGGGCTAGAGCATCCAACGGTGCATCGACGCCGGCCAGAGGGAAGAACAGGGGACATTGCACGTTTTCCTGCAATGCAATGAGACCTACGCCAGCCCAACTGAATCTCTGCCTCACCATGAGGATCACTTGGGGGTGGAGTCTCCACTCCCCATACAAAGGATTCCCTCTGGACAGTAAATCTGCTCCCCTGTTTATTATTCCTAGAACATGCGTCGCGTGTAATGACAGGAAGGTCCTGCTGCTCCACATATTCAGTCTTTTCGCTAACATGTGAAGCTTGTGAGATTGTGTTCCTCCCTGTAGGCTATCACCGTTGTATTGTCTGTCCTGACCAATACATGATAATTTCTGAGAAAATGCACAAAATGTCTCAGAGCTAGGAACATTGTCAGTAGCTCACTAGCTCTAGAAAGTTTATGTGCTTCTTTTTTAGTGTAAGAGACCAAACTCCTCTCACTGTTCTGCCCTCGAACACCGTCCCCCTGCCTGTGAGAGATGCATCTGTCATCACCACTTTTCTTAGTAAGATAGGACCCAGAGGTCATCCTGTCCTGAGAAAAGACTGGGCTCTCCAATGACGGAGAGCGCTCATGCATTCTGGTGAGACGTGCACTCTGCAGCTGAGACGGCTCTTGGTGCGAATGCCCTGTGACACTGTCCAGTTCTGAAAATCCCTCATTCACAGCAATCCCAGGGGAACCACTGACACTGTTGAGGCCATCAGACCCAGTAGCCTGTTGAAAAAGGGAGAGGCAGCTGTGAAATGTCTTGATGCGTTCCTCTGATAGGAAAGCTCTAAACATCAATGAATTCGACCTGAGACCCAAGTAGACTATTTCCTGTGAAGGAGTTAGACAACTCTTAGAATCTGCGATGACGCATATCGCCTCCTTCTGGAGGGCCGGGTTGGGAGGTCCTTTGGGAGATCCAACAAACTTTATGAATGTGTTGCGTTTGGGATGTTACCTTGCGGCTCCATCTGTAAAGCAAATAATTCACAAAGTCTGCTAAGAACAGTTTCTGAAATCTTCCACGTGGAAGAGAGCGAGAATGACGAAATGGCAGGTAGCTGCAGTTTATATCCAGGGAGGCGGGACTCCCTGATCACTGCAGCGATTGGTCTGCCATGGTTGGCAGACATGGTGTTATTGGTGCTTCCGCGATCGGTCATGCCTGAGACAAGTGTTGGGTAAGTTACTTCAAAAAAGTAATCAATTACTAATTACATCATCTATAAAAAAAAAACAAAAAAAAACAAAAACAAACCTTTTCTAATTACTCTGTCTGAAAAGTAATTTAATTACTCAATATTAACTTACTAATTATTTCTTAAAATCCCTATAAACCCTGACCGGATAGAAAGGAAACTTTTTTAATAATTTAGTCAAACATGGAATAGTTTAGATTTTTGTAGCTTTTTAAAACATTTTAACTTTATTAAAACATATACTATAATACTTTTATTTACTTTATAATACTTACACTTTTTAGTAACAAATAGGGATGTCACTATACCAAAAAAACTAGTAGTCGGTACCAATACCAACAAAAGTGCACAATACTCGATACCATGGTAAAAATGAATACAAATACAAATAAAACAATGCCATATATATTTTTTCCAGGTAGGTCTAATAGTAGTAAGTAAAAATACCACAGAAATTGAATAATCAAATATAAAATAACTCTGCATAGTCATAACTGTATAAATTAAATATAGATTAATCCATATTAAAGCTTTTCTTTTGTTGTTTGATTATCATTTATAATAAAGAATACAGACAGCCAATAGTAGACAGTAGCATGTTTTAAAGGCTGCTGTCACTAAGACCTAATGGATGGAGACAATATGCTGTTACACATGCTGTTCACATTCACATAATCAACGCGAATATATGCCAAGACGGGCATTTTGACATAACTGTGTGTGTATTTGAACATTTATGTGTAATAAACTGCGAAAATCTGACACTCACCAGAGGCGGCTATGTATGTGAGCTTTGGCTGAGAGTGCACTGACTGAAGACTGTCTCTGAAGAGCACGTGAGTAGTTTTGTACTCACATCTTGAGACGGTGAAACACAAAGCCAACTGGTGCAAAGTTGCAAACTCACTCGCAACTTCACTACAGCTAACGATTTTAAAGAGGCAGCGTTCACTTTTACCTTTAGACGACAAATTTAGATTTTAATTCAATATTGATTTAAACAGAACTGTTGAACTAATTTACAGCATGTAACGCAAGTACATAATAAGTAACTGTAATTAAATTACCTAAAAATGAACAGTAATCCCTTACTTTACTTTTTCAGTGGTATTTTAAGTATTTTAAGTAACGCGTTACACCCAACACTGCCTGAGACTTTCCCCATAGTGAGATACTGAACGAATGTTAGAAAGAGAACTTATGTTTTCCCTTTAAATTTCATTGTGTTGTGCACAACTGGGCCACTGCAGGCTTTTCTAATATAAAGCGCTTGCCCAGGAATAAAGCTTCATTGAAGTTTTTTTTTTTTTTTTTTTTTTTGAGCTCTTTTATGTGTCCCATTTCACGTTCTGCAGTTTTTTTTTTTTCTTCTATTTTCAAATCTCCCTCTTGCTCGTTCTCTCTCCTTGACCATCATACGCCCCCTAATGCTGATTGGTTACACGTCTATTTGCTATCGGCCCGACTAACTTCCAAACAGTATATTTGAAATACTACGGAGTCCACCTTTAATCTCAAACAGGTAAGATAGGGGCACAAGGCTCAGCACTCATTAGGAAAAGTAATATAATGTGTAGAAGGGTGATTCTTAGACTATGGGCACTTTTATGTCCTTTGATCATATTTTAAAAAATACATATATTTTTTGACAAATTCTTTTTTCTTTGTCAAACTATCAACAAAACCACCTTTAAAAAAATTTACTACCTTTCTATTATGATTTTTTCATACTTTCCAACCTCCTTATAGGTGTCAAAATCACTGTTTTCTCCTTGTCCCACACCCAGACTTTTAAACTTCAACAATGAAAATACAGTTTAAAAATATGATTTATCTGGTAACTATTAATGTACCTGAATTAAGCACTAGTAAAATAATTAAAATACATTATAGTATTTAATGTGAGACTACTATCAATATTACTTTTTACACAAAATATAGCTGTCACACAGTATTGGTGTCATTTCCACCACAATGCTGTAATGTCCCTTTAAAAAGTTTGTGTGAAAGATTGTTTAGGTGGTTTCTGTGGAAATGTTCAGTGACATCAGAGCACATGTTGGACATGGAGGAAATTTTTAATTTTCATCAACAACAAATGAAGAAAAATCAAGGTAAATATTGCTAGATCAGTATATATTTATTCTACGTCATTTCCAAACATGCTGTACCTTCAAGGGTGTTTTTAAAAAGCTAAAAATTTTAAGTTAAATAAGACTATTTTGCGTACATGAAATGCTAAGTAGTAATTCAAAGTGAATAAGTGAAGCTATCTTCCATTTTTTCACAAAAAACTACAGAAATGTAATTTCCACCACAGTCATTTCCACCACACTGCCCTCTGTGGTGGAAAAGACAGCATGTGGTGGAAATGACATTTATGGTTAAGAAGTACAATTGATATGGATAGTGGGAGTATAGTTGTGTAATACTTTTTATAACAATACACTTTATTGCCAAAAGTATTAGGACACCCCTCCAAATCATTGAATTCAGAAGTTCCAGTCACTTTCACTTTCACAGGTGTGGGTCACTTTTAGGAGCTCAGTGAACTCGAGCGTGGTACCGTGATTGTGCTATAAGCGCATTTGTGAAAATTCCTCACTAGTAAATATTCCACGGTCAACTGTTAGTTGTATCATAACAAAATGAAAGCAATTGGGAACAACAGCAACTCAGCCACGAAGTGGTACAGTAGGCCACGTAAAATAACAGAGCGGGTCAGCGCGTGCTGAGGTACACAGTGCACAGAAGTCGCCAACTTTCTGCAGACTCAATAGCTACAGACCTCCAAACTTCATGTGTCCTTCAGATGAGCTCAGGAACAGTGTAGAGAGCTTCATGGAATGGGTTTCCATGGCCGAGCAGTTCCATCCAAGTCTTACATTACCAATGCAATGCAAAGAATCGGATGCAGTGGTGTAAAACACGCCGCTGCTGGACTCTAGAGCAGTGGAGACGTGTTCTCTGAAGTGAGGAGTCACAATTCCCTGTCTGGCAATCTGATGGACGAGTCTGGGTTTGGTGGTGGCCAGGAGAATGGTACTTGCCTGACTGCATTGTGCCAAGTGTAAAGTTTGGTGGAGGGGGATTATGGTGGGGGGTTGTTTTTCAGGGGTTGGGCTTGAACCCTTAGTTCCAGTGAAAGGAACTCTTAAAGCTTCAGCATAACAAGACAATTTGGACAATTTCATGCTCCCAACTTTGTGGGAAGTTTGGGTATGACCCCTTCCTGTTCCAACATGACTGCGCACCAGTGCACAAAGTAAGACCATAAAGACATTGATGAGTGAGTTTGGTGTGGAGGAACTTGGCTGGCCTGCAAAGAGTCCCGACCACAACGTGATAGAACACCTTTGGAATGAATTAGAGCGGAGACTGTGAGCCAGACCTTCTTGCCAACATCACTGCCTGACCTCACAAATGTGCTTCTAGAAGAATGGTCAAAAATTTCCATAAACACACTCCTAAACCTTGCTGAATAGCTCCATATTAAACCCTACGGATTAAGAATGGGATGTCATTAAAGTTCATAAGCACTAAAGGCAGGCGTCCCAAAACTTTTGGCAATATAGTGTATGTTACAATACTTTTTATATTTATAATTATATTATGATTTTTTATTTCTAAATTATATTACTTTTATATTAATTGATTTCATTTTTTTCTATTTTTAAGATGCCACCTAAGACAACAAAAGAAAGGTCACAGGCCTATAGGGACAAAATAAAAGCTGACTCTATAAAATATGAAGGAGAGACTTAAAAGAGACAGATCTGTCAAACGCTCTCTCTCACACACATGCAAACATACTCACGCATTCAAGGTGCTCAATTTTCCACATTCCACACCTCCGTTTAAATGATACAGTTTCAGGTGTTCTTTACAATTACTCTTTACAGAAGATAAGTATTCATTCAAGAGACCAATAAGAACATTTCAGTATCAAACTCTCACAATTATATAGCCTCATAATTATCTCACAATGTTGAAATTTTGATGCATCATTTATTGCTTATATTTTTGCCTTGCCATCATTTGTGTGGGTTATTTACAGTATGCACTGTAACTTTCATCTGTGAGACAAATCTTGTTTTATACATCAAACTCAGCACTACGCTAAAACAGGTGTGGTTATGTTTAGTGATTCTGTGAATTGAGTTTAATGAGTGTGAAGACTTTAAGTTTTTTCTAATAAATATTTCTACTGTTTCTCTACATTCACATTAACTCATTGTCATTTCCACCACACCCTGTCATTTCCACCACCGCCCTGTCATTTCCATCACCACACACATTTTTAAAAACTATTAAAAAAGTTCTCATCACACATTAAAAATGTATCCACAATTTATGAGATCATGCTCTACTTAATATAAAAATTATAGTTATTTATTTTCTAATAAACTCTTACCCAAACCAATATTAAATTTCAGAGTGTGACAGGTGTACAGTTCAGCATTTGGTCCTTAGGGCAGTTGATTTTATCTCATTGGCAAATGTATAATTAATGTACATTGTGGAAAAACTGGTAAAACTAGTTACAAAAATGATCTTAGATAATTCTTGAGTGGCATAAGTTATTCTATTTTTAAATAATAGCTGTATATTGAGATGTGGTGGAAATGACATTTGTTCATTGCAGGTCGGAAAAAATGTAAAATATTAACAATTTCTCTTGTAATCTAAGTTTGTCCTCTTACAGACCTTAAAACTAGAGAAATTATTTAAACTTATGAGAATGTGTTACATGACTTTTGAACAAGTTTATTTTATTCAACTTCACAAGGCTAAAAGTGCCCCTAGTTGAAGAAACGCCCAGAAACATATATAACAACCTCTCCTGTAGACATACTATGAACTGCAAATTAATATAAAGTGTTGCAGTACAGCCATAACAAAGCAAAACAAAACAAAACAAGCCCTACAAACTAATAACATAACACATATAACATAGACTCTTTATATTTAATGGTATTTGAGGATTTGTTGTAATTTCATTTAATAGATTACAATTTCAACAAAACAATTTGGTTTGTAAAAAGTGTTTCTTGCATGTTTGGGCTGAGTTTTTGCTGCATTTGCACTGTTCTGACCAGCAGGTGTCACCATTTTGTGGCCTTTCGAGCACTTCAAAACAGTGCTTGAAACATTCATTTTGCCAAACACACTAGCTCATTGTAAATTACATAAAACCCAGGTACAATATAGATAGTGCAGCATCTAACACCTTTACTACTGAATGCTCCTTTCAGCTATTAGACCCATGTATAGCAAGTGGTGCTCACTGCAGAGCCAAATGACATCCAGCTCCACTTCTCTGAACTTCATGGGTTGAGTTTGACCAGACCTAGTCCAGTGCCACCTCTGTGGATCTTATGGGTGGAGGGAAAGAGTTATGGGTAGGGTTAGGGTGTGGTTGGACCTTCTAGCTCCACTCATTATACCTAAATTACATCCAGAGAGGGGGAGCTGGACTTCACACTCCATGGCTCTGCAGTGAGCAGCCTCTCCTGATTGACATGTCACAGTATGACCTTTTAGCAGAATTAAAAGAATGGAAACTTTAAATCTGGAGGATTGCAGCATTGCAGTGAAGTGGAGTAGATTGCATAATTTTACATTTTGGAAGTATTAGCTTATATGTTGTATTTTTAAAAAAAAAAAAAAAAAAAAAAAGACACTGCAGAGTGTGACGACATGCTATGATTGTTAAAGTGTTTGTAGATATTTCGCTAGTGTCTAGTGTGGAACTGGAATGCACCAAGTCATTTAGTGATCACATGAATATTTGAAATAAAGTACTTAGGCTACATAAAGCTATTTCTTAAGAGACTGAATGCACTGATTTACTTAAGCATAAGACAATCTGAAGGAAAACAAACAAGAGGCCTTATATCCCCTTACGAAAAAGAAGTATACTTGAAGTTCATTTAATGAAGTATACTTAAGTAATGTTCAAGAATATTTTAAGGTATACTTTATGTAGTAAGTATGCTAGTATGAATGTACTAGTGGTAAACTTGTAAGTGTATTATTTCAATACCGGTTGGAACTAAATTGGCCCAACTGAAGCATGTTTAAGTGTACTATAAGTCTAATGGTAGTAAACTTTAAGTGCACAACTAACACAGCTGCGTTTCTCATTTATCTGTAATAATAGTGAACTTATATGTATACTAGTAGTTTACAATTTTATACTAGTAGTACATTTTTTTTAGTATATGAAAGTACACTTTGAAGTATACTCTCAGTAAACTACTAGTTTAGTGCAACTATATTTGTAATTTTCTTTTAGTGAACAACTTCACACTTATAGTTTAATATTTATATATTATTTTAGCTCTTTAAGTATACTACTATGTTCCTATTTAGGTATTATATTTTATACTTGAAATATACCTTTAACTGTAACTCTTTCCATTTTAAAAACATTTTATTCATGAATCCTTTTTTCTCTACACATAAATGAGGGTAAGTTTTGTTTAAAAAAAGGCAAAATTTTAAACAAAAAGCTGAGAAAATTGCATTTCTGTCAAACACTACGTCCAGATGGAATACAGAACAATGATCAAAACACAGATGGAGTAGATTGAGTCCATCAACACCCCCAAAGCTTCACAGTCATTTCCTCTTATGGGTTCAACATTTCATTCAGTAACTTTAGGAAGTTTTGATTTACATGCTGTTTAATGTTTGATTGTGTTAGTTTACATTTGCATATCTTCTATCATCATTTTGAATTTTGTAAGAATTTTTTCGTGAGCTAGTGTTGGAGATTCTTTACTCTTTCAGAAGTTCCCCCTACCGTATAACAGTGAAAACACAGATAGACTGAAAATTCAGTCAATGGTGGGGAAAGAGTAGATCTGAAGTAAATTCATATGTACACTACATGTGGACTAGCCTACACAAAAAAATCAGACACTCAGAATTAGGAACATATCTGTTTCTTTATAAATATTTTCAAACATCGTAAGTTTATAAGACAGTATGTAAAACTATGTGAAAAAAGTATTTTATAGGATACTCAATCAAAAGATTAAACACAACTACAAGCCAAGTACTGTATACTTAGAATACTTAATTGTACTTTCAAGTATATCTCAATCAAAAGATGAGTACAAGTATAGGCCAAATATACTTAGACTTTTCTGTCAGTATAATTCAAGTATACTTAAGTGCAGTTTAAGTATATTTCTGAAAAGTACATAATGTATATTTCTGAGAAATATATAAATTAGACTGAAAGTATACTTTCTTATTTTTAGTTTAAAAGAAGAATACTAATAGCACACTTGAATAAACTTCTTTTTCGTAAGGGTCCATAAGCTTAACGCCTTTAATTATAGTTTAAAACAAATATCAATCAATAAGTGTACTTTGTTAATTTCCTCCTAAGAATGTGATTTTGGGTTTTTCCCAGAGTAGGTGCAATCAAGCCCAAGATATGCATCTGTGAATGAGACTGCTTAAAAGATGTATTTGTGGTACAAATGTTTTTGCTTACGTGTATTTTGGGGTTTCAAGATGTTTAAATGTGCTGTCCGTTCTATATCTTGCAACCTCCATTTCAGCTGTTTTGGTATCTGTATATCAATCAGAATGAGTTCATCAAAAGGATGTGGCTTGCATGTGCGCTTATACACTGTTAAACTCTGCTTTGACGTCTCAGCCACATGAATTGTGTCAACCTGAGCGTGTATTATGACGCACTAGATTATTCAGTAAAACGTAGGTTTCAAATGTCTGAGTAGAGCCAGATTTAACACAATTATAAACATCAGTAATATCACCATTAAATCTAAACTGACAATTTTTTTTTTTTATGGAATATTGCAGTATTTATAATAAATGTGTTATACATGCACATCATTGTTTTTTTTTGTTTTGTTTTTTTCAATTAATGTGCCCTCGTAATCTTTAAAGTCTGTGTAAAGTCAATACTGAGAATTGTTTCTAAACACATGCTGAAAAAACATTACAAAGACTGAGCTATGTAGAACTGAATTGTAGAGTTAGACCATTAAACATTTTTTCACCAATTCTGTTTTCAGGATTTTTTGGGCGGGGCTAAAATGGTGGCTCGACGACGCATTGCAGCCACCGACCAGGCCCCACACCACAGTAACTGCCGATGACCCACTGGAGCCACCGAGCATGGCCCTGCCCGTAACAGTGGCTCGCCTGTGAGTTACTGTCATTACCTTATGCGCCAGAGAAACAAGCATACCCATCTTTATAATAATGTCTTTTGCCTTAGCCCTGTACATTTCTATGGGATCGCTGTTAAAGAATAATTAGCTGGTGAAGTGTATTTACTTGTAGTAGAGTTCATGAAAGTTATCATGGGCATTGTAAAGTTTAAAGCAGATGTCTTAACAAATGTCAGTAGACCCAGAAGATTTTAAAATGAGCTGTTTATTCATAAATACTTAAGATTGCTGTGGAAATACAAACCAGAAGTCAAGGAGCAGGGCTACATAAGGTCTATAAAGCCTACATATTACCTGGTTGCGATAATATACAAAACGGCTCAATCTCAATATTTACATTTCCTAAAAACGATGATATGAAGAAGGGGTGGATTAATTTTGTGAAGAGCCATCTTGATAAAGCGTTGACAATCACCACCAACACCCTCCTCTGCAGTGATAATTTAACACTGGATAGTTTTTCTTACGACAAACATGTCTTCTAATATTTTCAATCGTTGCGTATACCATGCTGCAATGAACACATTTGTAAACGACTTTACTTGGACCCATTGTCCGAGCTGTCTCTTTAATACCGCATGATTTACATGTTGCTGCTGATTGGGCTGACATTTTTGACACACTCACCAAACAAGAGAGAAAACGTATCTCAAACCCCATTGCACACCATTTCCAGGAAACATGTTGTTCAACCCTGAAAACATTGTGCACCGGTTTGAGCTTGAATATGCCCCTGGTGACACAGTCAGCAGTACGTGCCCACCAGTGAGTGTAAGTTGCCTTGTGTCCTTATGTTATAATTAGTAGGTAGTCCACAGTGTCACAGACACGCCAGGCTCCACCTCACCACAGTACCCACGCACCCAATCACCAGCTTATTAATCACCGCCACCTGCACCTCATTCACTCTGCAATCACCAGCACTACAAAGCCACCACTCTCACACACACTCACTGTCCGGTCTCGTTTGCACTACGCCATGTACATGCTTACCTTAAGGACTCCCCTACAACCTACTTACCTGCTCCAGCGATCTCCTTCATCTCCTTCGTCTCCTGGTCCCTTCGTGTGCTTACCCATCTGTGTGTGTGAGTGTCTCCAACGTCTCCCTCCATCTCAGCTCAACTCCTGGATCCACAAACCACACAAGGACAGTATTACTTTATATTCATCTCTCAAGAACCTGATAACAGCCATTACCACTCTGTGTTCCACATATTGTTCCAATAAACTCACCTGGATTGCTTTTATCTCTGCCTCCGTGTCTATATCATAACAGAAGACCGGACCATAACAACTAACGGCATGATGACAAACGATCCATTCCAGGAACTCGTGGACGTGCTGCGTCGAGCACTCACACCACAGCCCTCAACATCGTCATCCCACAACACGGCTGTCTCCGCACCCACCAGCACCACTCCTTCACCTGCATTCACCGCCAGTCCCATGGCCAAACCGGCGCCCCTACTCTGGATCGGCGGAGGAATGCAGCGGATTTCTTCTCCAATGTGAGCTGGTCCTGGAGATGCAGCCGCACTCTCTACACCACAGACACGGCTAAAATAGCGTTCATTATTTCACAACTGCAAGGGAAGGCTCTGCAATGGGCAGATTCGTTGTGGACCCAGAAAGGCCCAGTCGTCCAATCCTATTCGGCGTTCGTCTCCCACTTCCGGGAAGTATTCGGGAAACCTCTGACTGATTCCTCGACTGGTGAGAAACTTTATAATCTAAAGCAAAGAAACCTATCTGTTAACGAATATGCCTTGCAGTTTCGAACGCTAGCCGCCACCAGCGGATGGAACGAGCAAGCCCTCATCACCACGTTCCGTCAGGGGCTGGAACCCTCCGTGCGGCTGCATCTCGCTGCATACGAGGACTCCATGGGATTAGAACGCTTCATCCAACTCGCCATCCGCGTGGGGTCCCGTATGCAGTCGTGCATTCAAGAACACCAGGGCCAGTCATCCACCACTAACCTCCTCCGTCGGTCCGAACCCGTCAGCTCCCCAGAACCAGCCAACGAACCCATGCAAATTGATCACTCTCGTCTCACCCCTAACGAAAGACAAAGAAGGCTGGCCCTGAATCTCTGTCTCTATTGCGGAACAATGGGGCATAATCTCTCCACATGCCCAATCCGTCCTCCTCGACCCGTGGTGAGTGCAATATTTCCCTCCATTCAGAAAATGAAACCACTCACTACAACTGTAACTCTTACTGCTGCTAACATCTCTGTTCCAGTGGTGGCGCTCCTTGATTCAGGGTCAGCCGGAAACTTCATCTCAGGCACCCTCTGTAGACAACTCAACCTTAAGATCTCTCCTTCACCGACGAGCTATCAAATCCACTCCATCACAGGCAAACCCCTAAGCCGCAGACACATCCGTCACTGCGTGGGTCCACTACAACTCAGTATCGGTATCCTGCACACTGAACACATCCATTTGCTGGTTCTGGAGGAATCCACCGCTGACGTGGTTCTAGGGCGCCCGTGGCTGGAACAACACAACCCCAACATCTCCTGGCGCACGGGCGAAGTCCTGAAGTGGGGCGATCACTGCTTCCCAGACTGCTTCCCAGCGCTTCCTGTTCCTAAACCTCCACTCTCCAAGTCTCTTCTCGTGAATGCCACGTCCATCGAGAGCCCTGTTGAGAAGCGCTCGGTGGATGTTCCCCCTGACTACGCCCCCTTCAGCGACGTCTTCTGCCCGCAACGCGCCTCCAAGCTTCCTCCACACCGGCCATGGGACTGCGCCATCGATCTGCTGCCGGGTGAACCAGTGCCCAGGGGACGCATATACCCCCTGTCCATACCGGAGGAGAAGGCCATGGAGGAATACATCAAGGAGGCACTCGAACAAGGTTACATCCGCCCGTCTACTTCCCCTGCTGCTTCAAGCTTCTTCTTCGTGGCAAAGAAGGACGGAGGCTTGAGGCCATGCATTGATTACCGTGCACTCAACAAGATCACCATCAAGTTCCGATACCCACTTCCCCTCGTCCCAGCGGCCCTGGAACATCTCCGCGGTGCCACTGTGTTCACCAAGTTGGACCCTCCGCAGCGCGTATAACCTCATCCGGATACGTGAGGGGGACGAGTGGAAGACCGCCTTCGTCACGCCCACTGGACACTACGAGTACCTCGTGATGCCGTATGGCCTGGTCAACGCCCTCCGTATTCCAGGATTTCATCCACGAGGTGCTCCGGGAGTTTCTCCATAAGTCCGTTCTGGTTTATATAGATGACATCCTCATCTACTCCCGGAGCTTGGCCGAACATCGCCACCACGTTGCGGAGGTCCTCCAGCGCTTACGGCAGTTCCATCTCTTCCTCAAGGCTGAAAAATGCTCATTCCACCAACCCTCCGTCCAGTTCCTGGGGTACGTGATTGATCACAGTGGCATCCGGATGGACGAGGGGAAGGTCTCCGCCATACAGTCCTGGCCCACTCCTACCACCATCAAAGAACTCCAAAGATTCCTAGGTTTCTCCAATTTCTATCGCCGGTTCATCAAAAACTACAGCACAATCGTCAGTCCACTCACCAACCTCCTCCGTCACCAGCCCAAGTCTCTGTCCTGGTCTCCATTAGCCACCGACGCCTTTGAGACCCTGAAGAAGGCCTTCACCACCGCTCCCCTCCTCGTCCACCCTAACCCGGACCTCCCGTTCATAGTAGAGGTGGACGCATCTACCACCGGAGTGGGAGCGGTCCTTTCACAGCAGCAGGGGACACCAAGTAGACTCCATCCATGCGCCTTCTTCTCCCGCAAGCTCAACCCGGCGGAGGTCAACTACGACATCGGTGACCGCGAACTCCTGGCCGTCAAGCTTGCCCTTGAGGAGTGGAGGCATTGGTTGGAGGGAGCTACTCACCCATTTCAAGTCCTCACTGATCACAAGAATCTCGAATATCTGAAGGCCGCAAAGAGACTCAATCCTCGCCAAGCTCGCTGGGCTATGTTCTTCTCTAGATTCAACTTCTCCATCTCCTACCGTCCTGGTTCAAAGAATACGAAGGCTGACGCCTTATCTCGCCTATGCTCCTGAGGAAAAGCCCGAAGAACCTGATACTATTCTGCCGGAGTCCATCTTCGTGAGCCCCATCCAGTGGTCCGAAGAAACCATTCCCTCCGCCAATGCCTCCACACGCACTCCGCCGGGTTGCCCACCGGGCTTGCAGTACATCACACGGACACGTCGCACTCCACTCCTGCACAACGTTCACTCTTCACTTGGCACTGGTCACCCGGGGGTCAAGGAGACCCTCTCGTTGCTCAAACAACGCTTCTGGTGGCCCAACATGGCCAACGACGTCAGGAGGTACGTGCAGGGCTGCAGGGAGTGTGCCATCTCCAAGAGCCCACGCCATCTTCCCACCGGCAAGCTCTTTCCTCTGCCCGTTCCTGAGAGACCCTGGTCACACCTGGGAGTGGACTTCGTCACCGATCTCCCCGAGTCTGACGGTCACACATGCATCCTGGTGGTGGTGGACCGCTTCTCAAAGTCCTGCCGTCTGATACCCCTGGAGGGTCTACCTACCGCCATGGCCACCGCAGAACTAATGTTTAATCATGTTTTTCGCTATTATGGATTACCTGAAGACATCGTCTCCGACAGAGGACCCCAGTTTATCTCACACGTCTGGAAAGCCTTCTTCTCCCTCCTGGGTGTGACCGTCAGCCTATCGTCTGGATACCATCCTCAGTCGAACGGGCAGACGGAACGGAAGATCCAGGAGATCGGCCGCTTCCTGCGTACCTTCTGTCACGGCCACCAGAACTCCTGGAACCAGTACCTGGCTGGGCCGAGTACGCACAAAACTCGCTCCGCCAAGCCTCAACGGGACTAACACCCTTCCAGTGCGTACTCGGCTACCAACCCCCGATGTTCCCCTGGGACGGGGAACCCTCCAACGTTCCGGCAGTCGACTACTGGTTCCGGGAGAGCGAGAGGGTGTGGGACTCAGCTCACCACCAGCTGCAGAGGGCCCTGCGCAGACGCAAGATGGCAGCCGACCTTCGACGCTCCGAGGCTCCTGTCTACCAGCCGGGGCAGAAGGTCTGGCTGTCCACCCGGGACATCAGGATGCGTCTGCCCTGCAAAAAGCTGAGTCCCCGCTTCATTGGCCCGTTCACCATCCTTCGGCAGATCAACCCCGTCACCTATCGTCTCCAACTCCCGGCACAGTATAGTAGAATCCATCCTACATTTCACGTGTCTCTACTTAAACCTCACCACCCTTCTGTTGTTCCCTCCACAGAGCCTGACGTGGCAGCCGCCGAGCCCCCCCTTCCACTTCTCCTAGAAGACGGCACAGCCTACGTGGTCCACGAGATCTTGGATTCCCGGCGCCGTGGTGGTAAACTCGAATACCTCGTGGACTGGGAGGACTATGGTCCCGAGGAACGCTCATGGATTCCCAGGAACGATATCCTTGATCCTCTTCTGTTACAGAACTTCCATACCAACCATCCAGACAGACCTGCCCCGCGACCCAGGGGAAGACCACCACGACGTCGGGGTCCGCGGCCCTCAGGAGCGGGCCGTGGGAGGGGGGGTACTGTCACAGACACGCCAGGCTCCACCTCACCACAGTACCCACGCACCCAATCACCAGCTTATTAATCACCGCCACCTGCACCTCATTCACTCTGCAATCACCAGCACTACAAAGCCACCACTCTCACACACACTCACTGTCCGGTCTCGTTTGCACTACGCCATGTACATGCTTACCTTAAGGACTCCCCTACAACCTACTTACCTGCTCCAGCGATCTCCTTCATCTCCTTCGTCTCCTGGTCCCTTCGTGTGCTTACCCATCTGTGTGTGTGAGTGTCTCCAACGTCTCCCTCCATCTCAGCTCAACTCCTGGATCCACAAACCACACAAGGACAGTATTACTTTATATTCATCTCTCAAGAACCTGATAACAGCCATTACCACTCTGTGTTCCACATATTGTTCCAATAAACTCACCTGGATTGCTTTTATCTCTGCCTCCGTGTCTATATCATAACACACAGTAAATCTGCAAAATTTTGCAACCCTAACGTGATTGTTTATTTGTACTCATTAGTATGTTTGACTCATTAGAAAGTAAGTTAAGAGAGTTGGCAAAGACTATAGAATAACACAAGGCACGTCACTCATATTGTTTTGAATGGGAGAAAGTGCAATGCGCAATATGGTGGAATAAGTCCCGCCTTCTAAATAAGAGCCAATCGGTGATTGGTAAAGTCATCGCATCACTGCAGCGGCTGTTAGAAGCTCCAGTTTCTATAGAAACAATCAGACCTAGAAAATCGCAGATTTTCGCTTTCCGTTGGTCTTAGTACACAATGTAATTACAGACAGTCAAGTTTTAAAATTTGGTGAGAACTCTTTGGTGAGATGCTAACGGTCTAATCAGATTCAATAAACCATGCTAAGCTATGCTAAAAGTGGTTCTGCCAGACCCGGAGATCGGCTGAATGGATTCTAAAAGGGTAAAACTCAACTGTTTAACTCTAGGGGAGTTGGAAAATGAGCCTATTTTCAAAAAAGTGGAGTGTTCCTTTAAGCCGCTCAACACTCTGTGGTCATTGCTGTCTGATTCCTTTTTTCATGATGGGTCATACATTTTCGATAGGAGTCAGATCTGATGGCCAGTCATCACATCCACTTGTGTCTACAAAATCATGCTGTTGTAGCACATGCAGAATGAGACCTGACATAGTCTTGATCTAATAACCATGGACTTCCCATGAAAGATGTCATCCTGATGGCAGTATATGTCTCTGTACAATCCCAATAGCACTATATTGCCAAAAGTATTGTGACACCCCTCCAAATCATTTAATTTAGGTGTTCCAATCACTTCCATGGCCACAGGTATATAAAATCAAGCACCCTAGGAATGCAGACTGCTTCTACAAACATTTGTGAAAGAATGGGTCACTCTCAGGAGCTCAGTGAATTCAAGGGTGTTACCTTGATAGGTTGTCCATTCGTGAAATCTCCTCACTACTAAATATTCCACGGTCAACTGTTAGTGGTATCATAACAAAGTGGAAGCAATTGGGAACAACAGCAACACAGCCACGAAGTGGTAGGACATGTAAAATCACAGAGCTGGGTCAGCGCATGCTGAGGCACACACAGTGTGCAGAAGTCACCAACTTTCTGCAGAGTCAAAAGCTACAGACTTCCAAACGTCGTGTGGCCTTCAGATTAGCTCAAGAACAGTGTTTAGAGAGCTTCATGGAATGGGTTTCCATGGCCAAGTAGCTGCATCTAAGCCTTACATCACCAAGTGCAATGCAAAGTATCGGATGCAGTGGTGTAAAGTACGCCGCCACTGGACTCTAGAGCAGTGGATACGTGCTCCCTGGAGTGAAGAATCATGCTTCTCTGTCTGGCAATCCGATGGATGAGTCTGGGTTTGGCGGTTGCCAGGAGAACGGTACTTGCCTGACTGCATTGCGGCAAGTGTAAAGTTTGGTGGAGGGGGGAATATGGTGTGGGTTGTTTTTCAGGGGTTGGGCTTGGCCCCCTTATTTCCAGTGAAAGGAACTCTTAATGCTTCAGCATACCAAGACATTTTAGACAATTTCATGCTCCCAACTTTGTGGGAACAGTTTGGGGATGGCCCCTTCCTGTTCCAACATGACTGCGCACAAGTGCACAAAGTAAGGTCCATAAAGACATGGGTGAGCGAGTCTGGTGTGGAGGAACTTGACTGGCCTGCACAGAGTCCTGACCTCAACCCCATAGAACACCTCATCACTTGTCGCTGATGAAAGTATGGATGGTCACTTTCATCTGTGGGACTACGAGCTCAACCTCCATTTTTTCCCCTCAGAAACAAACTTAATCATGGAATCATCTAACCACAGCACACATTTCTGTTTTTTGGACCATATGAGATGAGCTCGGGCACAGAGAACTCACTGGTGTCCCTGCGTAGAATTGATGTATAGATTTCTCCTTGTGTAACAGAGATTCAAGTTGCATTTCTTGATGCAGTGGTTGATTGTGTTCAGTGACACTGGTTTTTCATAGTACTCAAAAGCCTATATGCCTGTATTTAACACAGCAGCATGACAGTTTCTCCTGTAGTGCCATCTGAGGCCTCAAAGGCCAGGCACATTTATCTGAGGTCTCCTTCGTTGACCTATGTGTACTGAGATTTCTCTGGATTCCTTGAAAATCACAGATTTTTTTTTTTTTTTTTTTACTTTTCTGGAAATGGGGTTTGTAAATAACATAAAATCATGTGTGATGTATCATGCAGGGATTTCAGGGAATGTCCTTTTACTGTGGATCTTTTTTTTTAAACCAAAAGTTATGGTTATTTATAGTTTTTACTTCCAAAAAAACATCAATTTGACAGCATTTTACAGTAAAATAACATAAAACTATTTTGATGCTTATAGATGCTTAATGGTACTGACTATATTGTAGAGATCACAGATTTATTGCCATCAAGGTGGTTAAACTAAATTTGTTTTCCAGATTATATTGATTATATTGATTATATTCAAATATATAGTTACAAACATTATTGGACTAATTTAATACAATGTACATATGTCATCTTAAAATGCTTTTTCTAATGAATCATATGATATAAAGTCATTTACAGTATGGTGCTTATTCTGTTTTAAGCTACAAGACAATGGAAGTAAATTACCCAGAATTTTAACAGAGCACCTGACAAAACCTGCAATATTCTCACAGAGGAAATGCAAACTTTCCTTTGCAAGTGAGCATTAGGAAAAAAAAAAAAAGAGAAAAAAAAAAGAACTAGACATTACGTGTCTGGTATGATCAGTTTTGTCCTATAGAGGGGTATTGAGTGGGCGCCTCAACTTCCTTTCTGTCTGTGATATTTGAAAAGAGTATGATGACTATCACACTGTTTGTGTAAATAGGGAAGTGGTGGCAGAAACTCAGGCGTCACCATGTGATGTTAACCCCACCCCTCCCCCCAAGCTTTCGGTCATGAAACAGAAAGTAGTATGCTGAAGGGGATGTCCAATATTAATTTCTTATATCTATATCTATGTCTTACAGTTGTTTTTAATTGTAAAGAAATGTCCCTAGAACTTTCCATTAAATGTCTGATTTACTTACAGTGGCCAAAAAACAATCTGAGCACCTATAATCTCACAAAATATTGCATACAATCTCTATATCTTATATCTCACATATAACATATGGAACAATATTCTATAATATAGACTTTCGATTAAGTATAAGTAACTTTGCAACTACATGTCAACTAACTCTCATTAATTTTAAGCCACATCAACTAGCAGTGGATCTCAACCTTTTGGGCTTCAAGACTGTCCATAAAAATATTTGAAGGCCCTTCAATCACAACACTTTCACTTTCTACCCCAAAATATTTTAGATATTTTAGTTGTTTTGCCTTTTTTAAAAATAATTTGAAGTCATCTTGAGGCCCCCTGGTCAATAACAGGTGTTGGGGTTCGGGTTAGTAGAATAAGTTGACATGTTGTTGCAAAGATTCTTATAGTCAGTAGGATGTCTGTTGGGGGAGCATCAAATCAAAGTGTTTGCAGATATTAAGCAGACAGTCTACTAATGCTCTAATGAAACATGTAGTTGCAGAGAATTGCCAAAAGTGAACGGCCTAAAATAAACACTAAAAACTAAAATAAAATCACTTAAAATAATTGTCATATGGTTCAATATTTTAATGCAGTGACATTCAAATACATTTTTGAATGTTGAATGTAAATTTTCCCCTTAACATCAATAAACGATAACTCCATTTGCATGTTTATTAAGTTATTAAATGCCGCTTAAAAATTAAAAGACAACCTGGACAACCAACTTTTTTTGTGTTTTTCTATAGAGAGAAATCAGTGGTACTTTGATGGATCCAGGAAATACAAGCCTTTTTTTTATTATTTGTTGGCTTGCTGAAATAATATTCATCTGAGAAATCTTAGACGAATTGAAATTGTGTTATACAGATTATTGTGAGAATATTCCATCAGTTCCCCACTGTTCACACAAAAACAGTCAGATTTACATTTGCTTTGTACATTGTGTGTTTATGAATCATTTCATGTCACATGAAATTGTTGTAGCTCATTGAGTTATGAGTTCATATTAAAGAATTAGGTTTTAAAATGTCATTAGCATTATTCCCAAGTCATCTCAAGCCAACCAGATTTGACACTCATCCAGAAATGAAAATAATAAAAGTTAAATAAGGTCCATATGGCGTTCCTGTGGTTGCAGCAGGTTTCAGATCTCCTGTGGTTCATCACAGGTGAGCTGTACAGAAGGCTCATTTGTCTTTGTGAATGCCACAGCCATGCAGGACAATAGAGCAGTGTAACACAGCACATATAAACAGTAGCTTATTCAAGCTTTTATGTGGATCACAATGTTCAGTGCAACCCGAGTCCAGGCCTACATATCGACAAAGCCTGATTTCTCCACGGCCATCTTGTCCATTGCACCAACAGGCCCACAAATGTGTTTGAAGTCCTACAGTCCCTCATTTAAGATGTTCTCAGACCTTAATCCTTTGTGAGACTGATTCCAGAAGGGATCTGTACATGTCCGAGCGAAGGAACCTGGGATAGGAATCCCTCTCCATAAGACCAAAGACAATCCTCTGAGCATCATCGAAACACACTCTTGTTGGAGCTTGGACGTTCTGCTTGATAAGCTCTCTCGTGACGTGGTCAATGTTTATCTGAAAGATTAACGGAGAAGCAGTGAGAAGCATATTGACGTTGATCGATAACTCTATCGCTCAATAAAACCACATCTTCACACTGTGCTAGTGTGCTTACCTCTTTGGGAGCTTCTGCCTTGATGTAATGCTCAAAAATCTTCTTGGCCCTTGAGGATAGCCTGGACGAACTCCTGATTTTTTTGAAGTCTTCACAAACCAGCCAAAATTCAATGTTCTCATCGCTGAACTCGGACTTGAGGAAGGTGTGGAATGTTGCCATGCCATCTACAAGAACAAACCGCAGGGTTAATCTGTTGCTCAATGCAAATGCATCAGTTCGGCAGCCATAAAAATATATGTATGCAAATATGATCTCTAAAATATGAACCGAAAGAGAAAAGCAGCTTTGGTTACACAAAAATTATTTGGACATTGAAATATATGAATCTAAAAAGAAGTCGCTTGTGCACACCATTTGATCACAAATACAGTAAAATTGTGAAGTATTATTTCCATTTAAAATAACTGATTTCAATTTTATTATATTTTAAAATGTAATTTATTCCTGTTATGGCAAAGCTAAATTTTCAGCATCCTTATTCCAGTCTTCAGTGTTACATGATCCTTCAGAAATCAATCTAACATGCTACATCAAATGCTAATTTTTTAAAGTTTTTTGATTGCTAAAAAGTTTAAAAGAATGGCATTTATTTTAAACAGAATTATTTTGTAAATGTCTTTACAGTCATTTTTGATAAACGTAATGAGTCCTTGCTAAAAAGTCATTTCTTAAAAAAAAAAAAAACTGTAGTGTGTGTGTATATATATATATATATATATATATATATATATAAATATATATATATATATATATATATATATATATATATATATATATATATGCAATTATATCCATACATTTTTTTTGTTTGTTTTTCTTTTTTTTTTTGTTTTTTTGCGAGGCTTACATGCCCAAGTAGTTTTGTATAACTGAAGCTGCTTTTTTCTTTTGCTTTGCATACATTAAGTCAGTTCCTTTATCCAGCTATCTGACCATCTAGTAAACAGTGCAGGTTTTGTTCATATAATTTTGCCCTGTCCTACATGACGTCAATTAAATCCACAAAGGAAAATAATTGGTCATGAATTCTATGATAAAACGATCTTCTAAATATATAAAATTCACAGACATGTGCACAATGTCAAGTGTATTAGAATCAATACATTAATATATGAATTATAAGAATATAATTATAAGAATTAATACATGCCACTTACATTTGGATCTAAGGAGGTTTTCCAATGACTGGGACCACAGTAGGGTCTCACTGGGGTTCAGTCTGTTTAAATAAAACATAATTAGTATACATTCAAAAGCAATCCACAATAGTGGATTACAATTGTGATTATATTCACAAGAAAAAGTGAAAAAAAAAAAAAAAGTGAAAGTAGCTTACTTGTCTGTCAACAGACAACGAAACCGCCACTTGTCTAGTCTCCTGAGGATTGAGAACATGTTCGGTTAAATTTCTAAGACAAATGCACCAATTCCATGATATATTCTGTTTTTACCAAACACTTACATTTTTGAAAGTAAGTACAACAATAAACAACACTTACCGGGGACTGACTGTTTTATCCTCCTCGTTCATGTTCTTTATTTCAGTTGAAGATGACAATATTGTTGGCATTTTAACAAAAACTTTTCTGGTGCTGATAGGTGTTGGTGTGCTGTTGTGCTTCAGTTATTTCAGTTAATAAGAGCGGGCTGTTCTCACAACCCTTTTTATGCAGTATTGGCGTCATCAGTTTAGAATCACCTAACCACAAACGCACACACACTAAAAAAAAAAAAAAAAGAGAGGAAGTTTTTGGGGTGACGCTAACTAGCTGAGACAGGCGCAACAGCAGGTCTGTGCAGATGCAGAGATGCAAATCAGACTGGAAAGTTCATGGACAGATAAGCAAATGCTGACTTTTACACGAGATCATTTTTACAAGCTCTGTGTTTGTATTCAGAAAACAAACAATGGCTGTTCTTTTTTTCTTATTCACGTGTTGTTTGCGTTTTTCCATCATTAATATACTATCATGTGGTGTATTGAAATAAAGTCATCTGAACTGATGGCTACAATGTAACACGTAACCATGTAACAAATTTCTTGATTAGATTCAATGAAAAGGCTAGTTAGCACCAAGACATTTTGTTGTATCATATTTTCAATCCTCAATACAGTAAAAATGTTTTTAATGTTCAACAGGGGTCTGAAATCAGACCACAATATAGTTTCATAAGACCTCTCAAATGTTAATAGTGTCTTAGATATAGGTGTCCCGTGATATCTTCTTCTAGCTAATCAAAAGTGCTTTTCTTAACCGATTAGCGCTATGCTAAGCTAGTAGGCTAAGTTGTTTGTTTGCCATCCAAAAGAATTGTGAACACACAAATATACTTAGACCACAAAGTACAGGTATAAATTAGGGAACATTTTCAAATGCAGCTTTCTGCAAAAATTCTGCAATATTTCAATTTTGTGATCTCAAGAATTGTGCTTATTTAGTAATGAGCTCCACCATAGTTAGTAAAGTGGTAACAAGATTAACACATAGTTAGCAAATCCTTGGAATTGCAGGGACATTTGCTTGTGGTTCATAAGAAATATGATTTTGCAGAAAATCAAGTATAATTGTTTGTAAAATGGTCCCAATGCTTAGGGATTTTTGCTGAGGAAAATAATGTACCTTCTACTGAGGCAAGTCACTGCAATAAAACAGAAAGCCCCATTCAAGTCAACAGTTTCACTTCTGTTTTTGATTTTAACTGAGACTTGTTTACCCATATGGCACATACAAACATATGACAAAAATGTAGTCTGAAAGATGTTTGAATAATAGATGGATGGATGTAAGTAACTAAAACTTATTGAAATATGTTTTAAAATCTATATAAGCTATATATAATTTCACCGGCCACTTTATTAGGTAGACCTTGCTAGTACCGGTTTGGTTCAAAACTGGCATAGATTCAACAAGGTGCTGGAAACATTCCTCAGAAATTTTGTCCCATATTCACATGATAGCATCACAGTTTCTGCAGATTTTTCGGCTGCACATCCATGATGCAAATCTCTCGTTCCACCACATACCAAAGGTTCTCTATTGGATTGAGATCTGGTGACTGTGGTGGAGGCCATTTGAATACAGTGAATTCATTGTCATGTACAAGAAACCAGTTTGAGATGATTTGAGCTTTGTGACATGGTGTGTTACCCTGCTGGTAGCCATCAGAACATGGAAACACTGCAGTCATAAAGGGATGGAGATGGTCAGCAAAAATACTCAGGTAGTCTGTGGTATTTAAACAATGCTCAATTGGTACTAAGGGTAAGGGTGCCAAGAAAATATCCCCCACATCATTACACCACCACCAGCAGCCTGAACCGTTGATGCATGGCAGGATGGATCCATGCTTTCATGTTGTTTACGGCAAATTCTAACCCTCCTGAATGTCGCAGCTGAAATCGTGACTCATCAGATTAGGTAACGTTTTTCGGTATCTCTCAGATTTAGAGTTAGAGCCTACTGTTACTAATGTAAAACAAACAAGGAAAGATGAGATGTATATCATGAACAACTGGCACACTGCATCTTGTGCATGTTCATATTCGAATCTCTCTCAGGGAATTAAACAAGCAATTTGCTTGCTTCAATGTACTTCAATGAACTGTGTTTGCAACAAAATTGTGCTTGTATTTGCGTCCTTATGCGAGTTTAAAAATAAAATTTTATATGAAATGTGTGGAGAACATGATGATTATGGCTTTATTAATGTAAATGCTTTGATGTGTAGACAAACATTCACACTGAGTAACAGCCAAGGCCTTCAGCTGCAACCATGTCTGAAACAACCAGAGTTTCATTTTACATAGGTCAAACTTTAAGTGAAACAGCCTCTGCAAACACATTTTATTTCCATAATGCAACGTGACAAAGTGAAACAGGATATTTAATAATATGAAAATGTAGAGCAGGTATTTCAACCTGCACACTAGTTACAACAGCTCTTTGTCTATTAATATTATTTTCCCTGCCTAGGAGTCTGGGCAATGTCAGCTAAAAAGTAGTTTAATTTTGTAAATAAATAAATAAATAAATACATCTTTGAAAAGCATGCAATGACAGATGTGCACAATAAGTCCAAAAATGTGTATTATGAAACTAACTAGGGTCAACTTTGATTTTACGTTGGCTTTATATTTCTATTTTCCTTAAAGTGCATTCATATTAGAGACATTTTGACAAAAGTCTGGGGGCATAAGCAAAAGCAAAATCTGCATGGGGAAATCTTTCGCCCTCACACGAAACACTAGATCGTGCAGATTACTATTGAACTGAGTCGAGTTTATGTGAAAAATTTTATCAACGTAAATGTGACTGCACCATAAATTAAGTTAAAGAGAATGTGCTTTGAGAAACAAATGACTGCTGAGTTTGACCAAATAAGTTGTGAGCACTAATGTCCATGAGTGAATTAATCTAAATGCAGTGAGAACACTATATAGCCCATGCTCATAATCTGGTATTTTTAAACATGGATAGTAAAACAAAGAAAAGTTCTGATATTAAATAAAGAAGAGATATTGAGTAGCTATTTTTAATTCACTAATCAATTAATTTTGCGACATTGATAATGTGAACTCGTACTGAAGGTCAGATGTTATTCCACTGAAATGCTGGAGAACATGACCTTCAGGTTTTAGCTTTCAGGTCAATTTTTTCACATACTATACATCATTGCAGTATATTCCCAGTCTGTCTGAAACACATGATTTCTAAAAAGCCCCTCCAAAGCCCAGCGTGATTAGGTGTGATTGACCTGAAGCGCAGAATCGTTCTCGTGGTACTTTGATGTCATTCACCGACTGGTCTGTGCATCGCCACTTCAAGTCGAACACACTATTGAGACTATCCTCGCAGTAACCTGCAGCACGGATTAAATCCAATTTGTAGTGGATATTTGTAGTGATCCCCCCCCCCCAAATGGAGTTCAGCGCAAATTCTGCCACACAGCCAATTTCAAAAAAGTTAATTACTGATGCCATTCACAGTACTGTTTGTTTACACAATGCTACAACAAATACTTACCCCTAATCCAACCCTACACCCTTACCTGGTTTGGGTAAAAAAACTCATGTGTCCATTAAGTATTGGATTTAATCCAGTACGTTATCGTGATAACAGGCTGCAGAGAGGACATTTTGGAGTGCTCTGATTGGCCAGGTGACGCAGCGCATTGTGATTGGCCAAACACCTCAAGCGTGTGTCGGAAATGCAACACCCCTAACCATAATCGTAAGCTTCAGCTTCCAAGGCTTCTAAAGTAATTGTAAACACACAGTTAACAATGTCATCAGTTTTACTGTATCAATTCGAGCCCGAGTCGGATTCTGAAAATGTGTATGATTGAACTGAGGAAACTGTATTTAAGGGAGCCTGAGGGATGACAGTCTGTGGTGGAGCTGAGGGAGCACGGAGCCAAGGTGGAGCCATTGGGTTGGTAGGACGAGGTGGACGAGGGATTCAAGGCAGAGCTTATCCAGGAATGACTAAGATGACTTAGAACTGGCTGAAGCAGCAGAGATGAAGGTGACTTGGAACTGGATGGAACCAGTGGAGACTGTAGACCAGTGGCGAGGCCAGAAATCTTCAAGTGGGTGGACCTTGGTGAAATAGGGTGGACCTCTATATACAGCCTGCACATTTATATTATATAAATTTGTATATTAAAAATATATATATATATATATATATATATATATATATATATATATATATATATATATATATATATATATATATATATAAAATGTGTGTGTGTGTGTGTGTTAGCCAGAAATAATGTTAAAAAGACTTTCTGTGTTTTATTTATATTTTGAATAAGCCTAAAAAACACATAAAAAATGTTGAATTTAAAATAAGGTCGAATTTATATTTGATTCATGTAACTCATAACTGAATATGACAAGACAATAAAACGTTTTGCGTTTTCGACATATCTGATATCAGTAAGAGTGAACGTGCATATTTTAAAACAAAATATTATTTGCAAATAGTTTATATTGATTAGGCCTTCTTCACAACTGCAGTAACTTATTTTACAATTTTTACTTTTATTAATTCCCCTAATCCTTTTAATACTTAATATATATTTAATTCTTTTAAAACAACAACTCCACCCCCCCCACCCCCCACCCCCCCACCCCCCACCCCCCAAGCGCAAATGTGAAACTCTGCCTATGGCACAAACTAATATCTGGACTTCAACTGATGCTTTTTAGGCAGGTCTGGATCAGCGTTTTCTGTTAAATAGAATAAGGATACTTTACACAACAACAATATACTTCACGAAAATGACCAAACACCATACCATATGTTGGCGAGGTCTTCAGAGTTAGAATTAGGATTTTTATTTTTTTGTTGTTGTTAAAAATGGAGTTATGTAAATTTTTCATGTAAAAATGCAAAATAGAAAAGTTTTTAGTAGTGTGTGGGTTTTGGAGCCTGCAGTATACACTTCTCTTGTACATGCTATATATGTGGTACTGATGTTTCCAGTGTGGAAAGGAAAAAAGCATTTGGGTTGACCTTGCACATGGAAACTGACATGCATCTTGAATTACATGACTTTCATTTAACACTAGAAGTCCCAGAGATTTGTAACCCTCCTTTAGCCAAGTGGATGCTAACTGGCTAGTCTTTTGGCTATCATTAGCATCAATTCATGTGTAAATATGGTCATTACCTGAGCAATCTGCAGGGGGGTTGGGGGTGTGTGTGTGAATGGTTGCTGGTGGCTTGTTTGTATGTGTGGGGGAGGGAGGGCTGCTAAAAGCAGAGAACTTGATTGACCATGGGCCGGTTTCAGAAAGGAGGTTAAGTGAAAACTCTGAGTATGTTAACCCTGAAATGAGGGAGTGCAAGTGATGTTTAAAAAGTTAACTCACTCATTAACACTGCAAAAATGTTTTTCATACTAAGTATTTTTTTATCCTATTTTAAGTAAATTAAAAAAAAAAATCTTAAATCAAGATGGATTTTCTATATGAGAAAATTATATATGATATTTAGTCTTGTTTCCTGGGGGGATCTAAATTAAGTGCATTTTACTTAAGTAAAATGATCAATATCTGCCAGTGTGGTAATAAAAATAATCTTAATGCAAACGGAAAGTGTTGGAGTGTCTACCCAGGTGAAAAAAAGTGCAGTAAAATACACTTTATTTTAGTACACTTTTACACTTCCATAATGTCCAGTGCTCTATTTCTGTGCACTTATTTTGTACTAAAAGCTCTTCTTTAGTACTTCTTAAGATAATCTTAAGAACATCTAAGTGTACTCAACTAAGCTATTTTGAGACACCATGAATTTGAACTAAAATGTGCTTTTAACATACTATCTCTGTATAGAAAAATGTTTTAAGTTACCACTTGTAGTACACTTGAAACCATCTTTCAAACACTTTTAAAAATGGACTTATGATGTATTTCAAATATAAGATTAATATATGATGAATATATACAAAATGTATTTATAATATATTGCCAGGCAGTGCCAGGATTGTGAGTGATTGCTGGAATGTACTCACTCACTTTTTAATATTATTTGTAAATATGTGTACAAATGGTTGGTTTCTTTATTTTATTGTGTACTATTTTTATCAATAGATCTCAGCAACAAAGTAAAAAAAACATGTGTGTTGATTTCTCCCTAAGATGGCAAAGTGAAACACAAGTTTCCTTGAAGTGGCTCAGCATGGCCCCACATTGTTTACATAACAAAAGCAACTGTTCACAGCTGATTAAGGATATTAGCCTAAAGACTTCCAGCCCATCGGCTGTCCTGCGGGTTTTATAGGTAGAAAAGCCAAATGGCTGCTCTCTGGGACTTCTAGTGTTAAAGGACACCAAGATGTCCTTAACATGAGACAAAATTACAGTTTACGCTAGACAGTCACCATCACCTTGGTGCTTTAAATTACAAGACAAGATTTTCTTGTAAACCTAAATGCATAATATAAGCAAGCATCATTGTTTGGGAAATTTTGAAAAATTCTCATACCCTTTGAGTTTCATACCTCTCACAATTTACATCCTAATGCTTGCACAGTCATTTCCTCTCATGCACCACCACTTAATCAAGAATGAGAGCTGAGAAAAGGATGAGTAAAAATGAAAGTGTCAGACAGGAAATTGCAACTGCAACTCCATTTGACATGAATTAATTCTTACATTATCATTTTCACATGTTTTTACCCTCTTAAACATAATTTATTGATTATTTCTCACAAACACTTCAATGACCGTATCATCTCAGTACAAACTATGCGAGCAGATAGAGCCAGATCTCTGGTATTGGATGCCATTTGCATCATTTTGTCAATCACATAATGTACCAAAGAGTTTCACATGACAGTGTTCTTGCCTAAGGGGTACACATGCCTGGAAATGTGCTTTGTTCTTTGATGCAAAATTTACTGTATGTGTGTAATGGTGCTTACTAAGGCAGGCATCACTATTACTATTGTTCAATGTTTAGAGGTTTGTTAGAGTATGAAACTTCAACCTGTATTTAACTTCAACATGTAACCTTCAAAATTAGAGTTTTCACTTGGTATACAGAAGCAAAACTAATAAATAAATTATAAAAATAATAAATCCCATAGACCAGTGGTGAGGAGAAAAAAAAAATCTTTGAATGGATGGATATTGGTAAAATGGTGGACTTCTATTATACGGCTCTATCAAATGATATAATTCATAATGGACACTTTTCAGGCTTCTGGGGCTCTCATGTGGAAGTCCTCATATTTAGGCAAACTTCTATAGTGGTGGTGAATGTAAACTAAAATAAATGATTTTTGAATTTTCCATTTGCTCTAATAATAATAAAAAAAATTTCCATGATAGTGTTTCTATGACTGTACAAAATAGGAAGAAAAAAATATGGAGAGCTTGATTACAGTGGTCAGAAGAGAGAAATATGTCAAATTTTCCATCACTCAATCAGCCGTTGTGTTAGGAACACTCACGTAGCAGCGTTAATAAGTTCCCGTTTGAGGGAACTTGACGCTGCATCATGTTGACACAATAGGTATGCTTTCAGCATGCTCTGGTGTCTGAAGCGCATTTTAAGTCATATGATGTCACTAGCAAATCGGCATGTCTATAAAAGGGCAGCAGCATTAAACATAATTGTCTATCGTTTCACAGTGAGGAAGCTCCGCTTTTAACTGGCTCTCTGCGCAAGGGATGGGAGCCAGGCATCTTTGCCTTGGGGATCGCAGGTGGAGCTGGCAGAGGAATTTCAGACAGGTAATTCCCTTTCTCGGACTTCACCCGCTAGCTCCAGTGCTCTCAGGCCAGATCTGGAAGCCCGCTCTGGCTGAGGCTGGTTAGAAAGGCCTATGCGGCACCAGGTGGAGCCCTGCACACTATGGCGATGTTGCAGGCCTACCAGACTAACCTTCTGAAGGACCTGGACCAGTCCGGGAGCTTCACAGAGCCACAGATTCAATTCAGTTCAATAAAAGTTTTGATGTTGCAAAATTCGATTCAGCTGTAAAGCAGCTCTACGGAAGACAATAGTCTCGTCATTCAGCTCAATTCTGTTCAGGTTTTTTTCTCATCCGATATTGTTAGTGCTGTCAAATTGATAATATTACTAAGTATTAAGTGTCTTTTAAACCCCAACAAAACAACCCAAAGGTGGCAAGGAAAACAAACTCAATCAGGTGACAAAAATAAGAAAAACATTGGAAGGCTAGTGTGGCTTGTGACGACACATTGATGTCCTAAGACACAAAACGATCGGTTTGTGTGAGAAACCGAACAGTATTATATAAATTTTTATCTCTAATACACAACTACGTCCAACTGCCATGAGTGTGCATACGGCATCCTGTGCGTGAGGTGTGTGCACGCTCTGGCGTAGTTTACGCAAGCGCCAGAAGTGATCTCTCTCACGCATACGTCACTCATTGTTTACACAGTGCACAAACATTGTAGGTATGACGGCTAATCAAAATGGTACTTACTTGCGCTTATCCAGATTGTTTAAACTGACTACGGTGAAAAGGTAGGAGTGCTGTTATCACTGAAATATTGCACGGCTATCAGCCAATCAGATTCGAGAACCAGACAGAACTGTTGTGTGTGTATATATATATATATATATATATATATATGTGTGTGTGTGTGTATATATATATATATATATATACACACACACTCACTCACCTAAAGGATTATTAGGAACACCTGTTCAATTTCTCATTAATGCAATGCAATTATCTAATCAACCAATCACATGGCAGTTGCTTCAATGCATTTAGGGGTGTGGTCCTGGTCAAGACAATCTCTTGAACTCCAAACTGAATGTCAGAATGGGAAAGAAAGGTGATTTAAGCAATTTTGAGCGTGGCATGGTTGTTGGTGCCAGACGGGCCGGTCTGAGTATTTCACAATCTGCTCAGTTACTGGAATTTTCACGCACAACCATTTCTAGGGTTTACGAAGAATGGTGTGAAAGGGGGAAAACATCCAGTATGCGGCAGTCCTATGGGCAAAATGCCTTGTTGATGCTAGAGGTCAGAGGAGAATGGGCTGACTGATTCAAGCTGATAGAAGAACAACCGAGGTATGCAGCAAAGCATTTGTGAAGCCACAACACGCACAACCTTGAGGCAGATGGGCTACAACAGCAGAAGACCCCACCGGGTACCACTCATCTCCACTACAAATAGGAAAAAGAGGCTACAATTTGCACGAGCTCACCAAAATTGGACAGTTGAAGACTGGAAAAATGTTGCCTGGTCTGATGAGTCTCGATTTTTTGTTGAGACATTCAGATGGTAGAGCCAGAATTTTGCGTAAACAGAAGGCTGGTGGTGGTGGTGTAATGGTGTAGGGGATGTTCCCTTTCGTGGGAACTATCGACGCTACGTCAGTGACGTGATGGGAATCCTCTGCATTTTTGTGTTCGTGAAGCACTATTGTATCCAACCAATGAGAGAACGTGACGTCAGAGGCGGGCGACGTCGCGGACCGGAACCTATAAAGCATGCCCAGAAACAAAGAACGCTAGCTTCTGTTGTCTTCAGTAAGCGCTATTTGTATCTTGTCTGTCTTATTTATTGTTGTCTGTCTACCATCTCGCCAGAAAGTGATCTCTTTGTCTGAGGACAAGAGTTTCCAAACAAGTGAAATAAGCATAATAGACATATATATATATATAAAATGACGGAGAAAGGCCAGCGTTTCACTAAGTGTGCACCTCCTTGTCCGCGATTCATCGTGGAGGGAGATACACACGAGATGTGTGTGAAATGCCTGGGAGTTGAGCACGCACAGGCAGCTCTTGAGGGGGCTGTCTGTGTGCACTGTGAGCGGCTCACTCTCAGGGCGCTGCGCTCACGCCGGGCGCTCTTTGAGGAGGGCGCCGCGGCGAGTGTTCCCCGCGGGTCTGGTCCCGCTGCTGCCGAGGCACAGCGAAGGCTGCACTCGTGGGGTTCACAGATGGATCTAGCAGAGGGGGGAGAGACGGGCTCTGCCTTATCGCTTCCCTTACCTGCTAGATCTAGTGTCTCTCCTTTGGTGGTGGAAGCACGCGCTGCGGTTTCTTCCCCGCAAAGGGAGGCACCGACACTGAATATATCTTCCTCCGAGGAGGTTGATGTTGAAGGTGTCGAGGGTGGTGATGAGGGACCGTCATCCTTATCTCCAGCCCATGAGGAGCTTATGGAGGTAGTGACCCGGGCAGTAGAAAAACTGAAAATAAGCTGGCCCGCGGAGGAGAGCGTTCCTAAAATAAAAAGCAAGTTAGATGAACGCTTCCTCCCAGATAGGTCACTACCCCAGCGTAGGGGACTGCCGTTCTTTCCCGACCTCCACACCGAGGTGTCGAGGTCGTGGAATAGACCCGTGCAGTACCGTGTCTTCAGCCCACAAACGACAATTTATAGTAATATTACGGGGCTGAAGCAACACGGTTATGGGGCGATGCCTCGGGTTGAGGAGACGCTTGCGAGCTATCTCTCGCCCGAGTCTGCATCGTCCCTGAAATCCCCGACGTTGCCCACCAAACCACTAAAACAAACATCGAGTTTGATGGGCAAGGCTTATTCGGCAGCGGGTCAGGCTGCGGCATGTCTGCACACAATGTCTATACTGCAGGCATACCAAGCTGATCTGCTGGGGGAGATTGAGGAGTCTGGGGAAGCTACTTTTGATACAATTCAGGAGTTGAGAAAAGCCGCAGATTTAGCTCTCCGTGCCACCAAGGAGACGGCCAAGTCAGTAGGCCGTTCTATGGCAGCCATGGTGGCCACGGAGAGACATCTGTGGCTCAATCTCGCAGATATTAAGGATAAAGACAAACATATCCTTATGGATGCGCCGCTTTCCTCCGAGGGCCTGTTCGGTGACGCAGTTGCTACTGTCGTCGACAGGTTCGAGGAGGCGAAAAAACAGAAAGCGGCGTTCCAAAGATTCCTTCCCCGGAAATCTCATCCCCCTGAGGCTGCTGGGCGGGAGCAGCCTCAGCCGATAGCCGGCTCCTCGGGATACAGGTCCCAGCAGAAAGCTAGTGTGGCCGCCCGTGCTCCCCGCGGAAAGCTTGGGGACCGGTGCGCGCTGTACAGCAGAAGCCTTCTGGGGGTAGGGCGGATCTGAGGACCGTCATTATTTCCCGGAAGGCTTCCCAAAAGAAATCCTGACGGTCATGGGTCAGGGTTTCTGAGGGCAGTCCCCTCCGAAGGGGTTCGACGATTAACATCTATCGTTCCCCATCGGTGCCCTCAGGGGGCTGTTCTGCCAACCCTGCCACCCAGTGTGCGACAGGGCGCAGCAGTCCCCGTCGATCCTTCGAGGAGGGTCGGCCAGCACATGATTCGCTTATCTGCCGGTGCGCCGTGCCAGATAAACGAGCCACGTGCTCAAAAACACCAGAGACCAGTCTCGAGAGGCTGGTTCCCTTAGTAGAATTTTTGGGGGAATGGAAACTTCTTCCGAATATTTCGAAATGGGTGCTGCTCATGGTAGAACAGGGTTACAGAATTCAGTTCGGTTCTCTTCCGCCCAGGTTCAGTGGAGTGATTCACACAGTGGTAGCTCCAGAGCAGTCTCTGGTAATGGAACAGGAGGTTACGACGCTTTTGCAAAAAGGGGCTATAGAACGGGTTCCCTCTCCCAGCAAAATGTCGGGCTTTTACAGCCGCTACTTCATTGTTCCAAAGAAGGATGGGGGGTTGCGTCCGATCATTGATCTTCGTATACTAAATCGATCTGTAAAGAAGTTGAAGTTCAAGATGCTTACACTCAAACAGATTATTCCACAGATCAGATCCGAGGACTGGTTTGTGGCGATAGATCTAAAGGACGCATATTTTCACATTTCCATCCATCCTTCTCACAGGAAGTTCCTCAGGTTTGCTTTCGGGGGCGAAGCATACCAATACAAGGTTCTTCCCTTCGGCCTATCACTATCACCCCGCACGTTCACGAAGTGCGTGGATGCAGCCTTGGCTCTGCTGAGACTCCAAGGCATCCGCGTGCTGAACTATATCGACGATTGGTTGATTTTAGCTCAAACAGAACGTCTGGCAGCTCAACATCGAGATGTTGTGTTGTCGCACATGAAGAAGCTTGGGCTGAGGCTCAACGGCAAGAAAAGTGTGCTGGTTCCGAGTCAGGTTGCCAACTATCTTGGGGTAATCTGGGATTCCATCACGATGCGGGCGCAATTGACTCCCGCTCGTGTGACTTCCATTCTCGGGGCCGTGAATGGGGTGAAGTTAGGCCGGTCACTCACTGTAAAACAGTTTCAGAGACTGTTGGGTCTGATGGCAGCTGCGTCCAACGTTGTTACTTTTGGCCTTCTGCACATGAGACCCTTACAGTGGTGGCTCAGGACCAAGGGGTTTTCTCCGAGGGGAAATCCTTTTCGCATGATCAAAGTCACGCGGCGGTGCCTTCGTGCTCTGGTCATGTGGAAAAAGCCTTGGTTCCTGTCCCAGGGACCCGTGTTGGGAACTTCATGTCGTCGCGTAATGCTTACGACAGATGCGTCCCTCACGGGCTGGGGAGCGATCATGAGTGGTCGCTCAGCTCAAGGTCACTGGGAGGTACACCAGCTCTCCTGGCACATAAATCGGCTGGAGATGCTGGCAGTGTTTCAGGCTCTGAAGCACTTCCTCCCCGACCTGAGGGGCCACCATGTGTTGGTTCAGACAGACAACACTACGGTGGTCTCCTACATAAATCACCAAGGGGGACTACGGTCTCGGCCACTATGCAAACTGGTCAGTCACATCCTCCTGTGGACCCAGGGGAAATTGCTCTCGCTAAAGGCGGCGTATATTCCGGGGTATTTGAATATGGGGGCGGACGCTCTGTCGAGGCAGAGCGCGAGTCCAGGGGAATGGAAGCTTCACTCAGAGGTAGTGGAGCTCATATGGAAAACATTCGGTCGAGCGGAAGTCGATCTCTTTGCCACAGAGGAGTCAACTCAATGCCCTCTGTGGTACTCTCTGAGGCACCCAGCTCCTCTGGGGTTGGATGCCATGATACAGACGTGGCCGAGGCGACGTCTGTATGCTTTTCCCCCAGTCTCTCTGCTCCCGGGAGTTCTGGACAAAGTCCGTCAGGAAGGGGTAGACCTGATATTGGTGGCTCCTTTCTGGCCAACAAGAATATGGTTTGCGGACCTAGTATCGCTTCTTCACGGCTCTCCTCTGGAGCTTCCAGTCAGACAGGATCTCCTGTCCCAAGCGGGCGGCATGGTTTTACATCCCCGTCCAGAAATGTGGAAACTGTGGGCCTGGCCCCTGAGGGGGCAAGGCTCATAGAATCTGGTCTCCCAACCGAGGTTGTGGAGACCATCCTTCAGTCCAGAGCTCCATCTACAAGGAAGCTTTATATGTATAAGTGGAAGGTTTTCGCTACATGGTGTAGCCATCATAGGGTGGACCCGGTCCACTCATCTGTCAGCTATGTGCTTCAATTCCTCCAAGAAAAGCTTTCAGAAGGCTTAACTCACTCCACATTAAAAGTGTATGTGGCTGCGATTTCAGCCTATCATGTTCCTATGGGTGGTGTCTCGGTAGGTCGAGACCCCTTAGTTGTTCGCTTCCTTCGTGGCGCACTGAGGCTGAGGCCTTCAGTACGCCCAAAATCTCTGACCTGGGACTTAGCCATCGTGTTACAAGGGTTGGCTGAGGCGCCCTTTGAACCTTTGGAAGATGTGTCAGATAAAATGCTCACATTGAAGACTGTGTTTTTACTGGCCATCTCATCCTTGAAAAGGATAGGTGACCTTCAAGCTCTTTCGGTTTCACCATCATGTTTAGAGTTTGCACCAGGGATGGTTAAGGCCTTTCTACATACAAGGCCTGGTTACATTCCTAAGGTCCCCACTAGGGTCCCAGGTCCTATCGTTTTGGAGGCTTTTTATCCCCCTCCGTTTACTGATCCGGATCAGGAAAAACTTAATCTGCTGTGTCCTGTGAGGGCGTTGGACGCTTATGTTCACAGAGCTGCCCTGTGGAGAAAATCAGACCAACTATTTGTATGTTATGGGTCCCCGAGTCGAGGGGGCCCAGCGTCCAAGCAGAGGATGAGTAAATGGGTGGTTGAGGCCATCTCATTATCGTATAAAGCTCTGGGGCGTCCATGCCCCTTGGATGTTAGGGCACACTCAACTAGAGGTATGGCTGCTTCAAGAGCTCACATGTCAGGAGTTTCCTTGGCGGATATTTGTGGTGCTGCTGGATGGTCATCCCAGCACACCTTCATCAGATTTTATAATCTTAATGTGAGTAGTACTCCGGGTGCTTTGGTGTTACAAGATAGCAGCCAGGCACTCGGAGGCACGGCGTAGTGGGGACAGCGTTCCCATCACGTCACTGACGTAGCGTCGATAGTTCCCACGAAAGGGAACGTCTTGGGTTAAGAGTGTAACCCTTGTTCCCTGAGTAAGGGAACGAGACGCTACGTCACGTTGCCGTACCTCCAGCATGCCTGGAGCGCTTACTTCAGACATATCACAGAAGCTAGCGTTCTTTGTTTCTGGGCATGCTTGGTTCCGGTCCGCGACGTCGCCCGCCTCTGACGTCACGTTCTCTCATTGGTTGGATACAATAGTGCTTCACGAACACAAAAATGCAGAGGATTCCCATCACGTCACTGACGTAGCGTCTCGTTCCCTTACTCAGGGAACAAGGGTTACACTCGTAACCCAAGACGTTTTCTTGACACACTTTAGGCCCATTAGTGCCAATTGGGCATCGTTTAAATGCCACGGCCTACAGGAGCATTGTTTCTGACCATGTCCATCCCTTTATGACCACCATGTACCCTTCCTCTGATGGCTACTTCTAGCAGGATAATGCACCATGTCACAAAGCTCGAATCATTTCAAATTGGTTTCTTGAACATGAAAATGAGTTCACTGTACTAAAATGGCCCCCACAGTCACCAGATTTCAACCCAATAGAGCATCTTTGGGATGTGGTGGAACGGGAGCTTCGTGCCCTGGATGTGCATCCCACAAATCTCCATCAACTTCAAGATGCTATCCTATCAATATGGGCCAACATTTCTAAAGAATGCTTTCAGCACCTTGTTGAATCAATGCCATGTAGAATTAAGGATGTTCTGAAGGCCAAAAGGGGTCAAACACAGTATTAGTATGGTGTTCCTAATAATCATTTAGGTGAGTGTATATATATATATATATATATATATATATATATATATATATATATATATATATATATATACACACACACACTGTGTGCAGAATTATTAGGCAAGTTGATTTTCTGATCATATTTTTTTTCCAGGCACATTTTACCAATGCCAATCCACATCAATCTTAATAACTACTATTAATATTGTTTTTAATCATTTATAAGTGATATATAATTGTTCATGAAGGCTGGAAATGAAAAATGCCTTATATTCAGGTGTGCAGAATTATTAGGCAGGTTTTCTTTTACAGGCAAAATGAGCCAAAAAAGAGATTTAACTCAGACTGAAAAGTCAAAAATTATTAAATACTCATGAGAAGGAAGCAATACTAATGCAATACTAGAAATTGCAAAGTTAAAGCATGATGTGTAAAACATTATTTTACACATCATGCTTTGCCCTGTAGTAGATCTGAATGTCACAACTGCTATTTCTATGAATGCAGCAGAACAATAAATACAGTGCACAGCATAAATGAGTACACACCTCCTCTGAACAAATACAAAATATGTATTTTCTTTATGATCACTAATACAATTCATGGAAAGATGGCAAAACTAAAATGTATTAAACATAGACATAATAAAAACTGAGAAATATATGTCATTAATAGCCATAAAATAAGTAAATTAGCCAATTTTGTTTAAATTAAGGATTGCAGAAATGAGTACACCCTAGATTTAATTCAACAAATTTATAATATTCTAGCACTTAGTATGCCCTCCATAATTTTGAATATACTGCTCTGACCCTTCTTGGCACGGAGTGTACAAGTTTATGACAAATTGTCACATCTGTCCTGTTTAACTCCTGGATGATGAGCTCTTAAATGCCCTGATCATTATTGGGGATTGTTGCTCAACTCAGAATCCCCCACAGGTGCTCAAGAGTGTTAAGATTGAGTGCAATACATGTCCACAGAAGGTTTTTCACCTTGGGAGAATGCATATCCTCATGCTGAAAAAATGCCCAACAATGCAGGGTATGAGGAAAGGGTAGCATCTTCTGTTTCAAATTTGTGTATTAAATTACACAGTGGTGTGGGAATTCATGACAGCATTGATAAAGCACAACTCCCTCACACCTTCAGCACTCATACATCTCTATATAAGAGCTTTACTACCACCGAACTTTACTGTGGGAACCAGACACTTCTCTGTACTCTTCCTCTAGCAACACCATAACATTTTTGATGCTGTTAGATCCAAAATGATTGATTTGGTCTCATGAAACCAGAGTATTGATTCCCAGAATCTATATTTTCTAAATATGGGCTTTGGAAATGGCTAACTGACCTTACTGTGCTTTGGCTACAGTAGGTAGTTCCAGTGAAGACAACAACCATGCATGTCATTTCTGCAGGCTGCATCTTACTCTGTGAGATAAACAGTCACTCTTTTCATAGCTTTTGCTGGCTTTGAGACACTCACTTGGTATTTCTCCTGCTCTTTGTCTAGCAAAAAAATCCCTCATCACTAAATGAAAGCTTAAAATGAAGGCCTGATTATTTCAGGGTCCTTGTCACAAGTCCATTGTTTTTGAATTTCTGTGTTACTTTTGCTATATTTTCACACTTAAAACAATGATTTGGTAATCCTCTTGTACCACTGTCCTCTTTTGTGCTAAGAAATAAGTCTCCTGACAGTTCTCTCCCAAGTGCTTCCATTGTTGTCAGCATTAATTAAGTCTGAGAATGATTCAGTGGGCTATATAACTCTTAATTGTCAAGAAATTACTTCTCTTTAAATGTTTTGGTTCAACATACTTACCTGTTGATCAAACATTGCCTTAAAGTTACACCAGAAATTTTTTATTTCATTTTATTTAGTAACTTTTAGAAGGGTGTACTCATTTTTGCTACACAACATTTTATTACCTTGATAAGAAAATCTTGTTTTCCTGAATAATTTTGAGATGCTTCTTTGGTAATTGTTTAAGCAGACTTGCTGGAACATTATATCTCTAAAGAACCTTAACATGTCTTCTAAGTAATTGAGTAATTGCGGTCTTTCAGAAGTTTCAGAGGGGGTGTACTCATTGTGCTGTGCACTGTATATATGGAAAAGTGATCCAACTGGGTGGGCCAGAGTGCCAGAGTTTATAGTTAGTTTTTGTCTGATTAAAAAAGAAAAAAAGTAAAAGAAAAGAATTATAAATAATTGTAATTGCCCTATGAAATAGCCCACTAAATTGGAGAATATCTGGTGTCATAAGTGTCCAACTTCTTTAGGTCATTCAGGTTCATTTTCTGTAGTAGGTTGCAGTCTAGCTATGAAATAATAATAACAACAAAAAATGAAAAATGATAGATTTGTGACTCAAGACAGAATTGATAAAAAAGGATGTCAAATGAGATCCCTGAAACTACAAACAAGGTGCAAAAGCTGGAAAGGGAACTTTGAATTCCCAGTGATAACATTACAGGTAAAGTGAGACCCTGGAATACCCAAACAACTGCACCGAAAAAACTAAAAAACGATCAGAATATCTTAGCGAACACATACAGTAGAAATGGTCAGGCAATGGCAATCATCCACAACACCCTAGCTATCACAACAGTGGTTGCAGGGTAAGTATTAGTGTTGTAGTACTCAAGACCGGTCTTGGACCATTTTTTTTTTAAAGTCTTGGTCTTCTCTTGGTCTCGGCAGCATTTGGTCTCGGTCTTGTCTTGGTCTTAGACTAAAAAGATTTGGGATTTTATTTCAAGACCAGAACTGTGGGGATATCGCTAAATTACGATTGCATTGTCTGATTTCTTTGTTAACATCAATAATTTGATTGGATGTATGTGTCTTCATTATTCTAATTGTAATTATTGATTAAAAATAAGACATTTCTCAGGCAGTAAAAATGTCTTGGCCTTGACTCGGTCTCGACTTACCTTGGTCTTGGTCTTGTCTTTGTCTCAACCCCCCAAAGTCTTGGTCTCGGTTTAGGTGGTCTTGACTACAACACTAGTAAGTATGCACAGGATCCAGATGCAGCAGTAACAGGTTTTAATAAACAGAAGAACTTTCAGGGAGGGTACAAGGAACACAGGACAGAACGACCACTTCAACACAACAGTTAACAAACAACTAGACAGAACAAAACTCAGGGCTTAAATAGACAGGGACTAAAGGAAACAAGACACAGCTGACAAGACCAACGAGGTAAATGGAAAACGTCTCGGGTTACGAGTGTAACCCCTGTTCCCTGAGTAAGGGAACGAGACGCTACGTCGAATGACGTGATGGGAACCCTCTGTATTTTGTGTTCGTGAAGCACCTCTGTATCCAACCAATGAGAAAGACGTGACGTCAGAGGCGGGTGACGTCACGGATCAGGAAGCTATAAAGCATACCCAGAACAAAGCACGCTAGCTTCTGTAATATGTCTGAAGCAAGCGCTCCAGGTATGTAGGAGGTACGGCAACGTGACGTAGCGTCTCGTTCCCTTACTCAGGGAACAGGGGTTACACTCGTAACCCGAGACGTTCCCTTTCGTGGGAACTATCGACGCTACGTCGAATGACGTGATGGGAACGCTATCCCAACTACGCCGTATCTCCGAATGCCTGGCTGTTGTCTTGTAGAACTCTGGCACCCGGAGTAACATTTAGGTTGAGATTATAAAATCTAATGAAGGTGTGCTGGGATGACCATCCAGCCGCACCACATATGTCGTCCAGAGAGACTCCGGACAAGAGAGCTTTAGATGCCGCCATACCTCTCGTGGAATGAGCACGCACGACTAAGGGACATGGGAGTCCCACTGTTTCATACGCCAGTGAGATGGCCTCAACCACCCACTTACTCATCCTCTGCTTGGATGCTGGGCCCCCTTTCTTAGGGGACCCATAACACACAAATAACTGATCTGTTTTTCTCCACAGGGCAGCTCTGTGGACGTAAGCATCCAGTGCCCTCACAGGGCAAAGCAGATTTTTCTTTTCCTGATCTGGATTTGTGAATGGAGGTGGGCAGAACGCCTCAAGTGTGATGGGACCTGGGACTCTCGATGGCACCTTGGGAACATAGCCTGGTTTAGTGTGTAGAAAGGCCTTAACCATGCCCGGTGCAAATTCTAGACATGATGGAGCGACTGACAGCGCTTGTAGATCGCCGATCCTTTTTAGTGAAGAAACGGCCAGTAGGAAGATGGTTTTTAATGTCAGGAATTTATCTGACACTTCTTCTATTGGCTCAAAGGGAGCCTCGGCTAACCCTTGAAGCACAATAGTCAGATCCCAGGTCGGGGTTTTTGTGCGCACCACAGGTCTCAACCTGAGTGCGCCACGGAGGAAGCGTATAGCTAGGGGGTCTCGGCCCACCGAAGAACCCCCTACAGGATTATGATAAGCCGAAATGGCTGCAATATAAACCTTCAGTGTTGAAGGGGTTAAGCCTTCTGAAAACTTTTCTTGAAGGAACTGTAGCACATAGCTGATAGGAGACTGGACAGGGTCCAAATTACGTTGTTCGCACCATGTAGCGAACAATTTCCATTTATATGCATACAAAATCTGGTCTCCCAACCGAGGTTGTGGAGACCAGATTCTATGAGCCTTGCCCCCTCAGAGGCCAGGCGCACAGTTTCCACATTTCCGGACGGGGATGGAGAATCGTACCGCCCGCTTGAGACAGGAGGTCCTGTCTGAGAGGAAGCTCTAGGGGAGAGCCGCTTAGTAGTGACATTATGTCTGAAAACCATATCCTGGTCGGCCAGTAAGGGGCCACCAATATTAGGTCGACCCTTTCCTGGCGAACCTTCTCCAGAACCCCCGGGAGCAGTGAGACTGGGGGAAATGCATACAGACGCAGCCTCGGCCATGTCTGTAGCATAGCGTCCAGCCCTAGAGGTGCTGGGTGCTGTAGGGAATACCACAGAGGGCACTGAGCTGATTCCTCTGTGGCAAATAGATCGACTTGAGCTCGACCGAAAGTTTTCCATATCAACTCCACCACCTCGGTGTGGAGTTTCCATTCCCCCGGTCTCGCGCCCTGCCTCGACAGGGCGTCCGCTCCCACATTCAACCGCCCGGGGATGTAAGCTGCTCTCAGCGAGAGGAGCTTTCCCTGGGACCAGAGGAGGATGCGACTGGCCAACCTTGATAACAGGCGAGACCGCAAACCCCCCTGATGGTTGATGTACGAGACCACCGCAGTGTTGTCTGTGCGGACCAACACATGGTGATCTCTCAGGTCTGGGAGGAAGTGTTTCAATGCGAGAAACACCGCCATCATCTCCAGCCGATTTATGTGCCAGGAGCGTTGATGGTCCTCCCAGAGACCCTGAGCCGAGCGACCACTCATGATCGCCCCCCAGCCCGTGAGAGAAGCATCTGTCGTAAGCATTACACGACGACCAGAAGTCCCCAGCACGGGTCCCTGGGATAGGAACCAAGGCTTCTTCCACATGACCAGAGCACGAAGGCATCGCCGCGTGACTTTGATCATGCGAAAAGGATTTCCCCTCGGAGAAAATCCCTTGGTCCTGAGCCACCACTGTAAGGGTCTCATGTGCAGGAGGCCAAAAGTAATAACGTTGGACGAGGCTGCCATCAGACCCAACAGTCTCTGAAACTGTTTTACAGTGAGTGACTGGCCTAATTTCACCCCATTCACAGCCCCGAGAATGGAACTCACACGAGCAGGGGACAACTGCGCCTGCATCGTGGTGGAATCCCAGATTACTCCTAGATAGTTTGCAACCTGACTCGGGACCAGCACACTCTTCTTGGCGTTGAGCCTCAACCCAAGCCTTTTCATGTGTGACAGGACAACATCTCGATGTTGAACTGCTAATTGTTCTGTTTGAGCTAGTATCAACCAATCGTCGATATAGTTCAGTACGCGGATGCCCTGGAGTCTCAGCAGAGCCAGCGCTGCATCCACGCACTTTGTGAACATGCGGGGTGAGAGGGATAGGCCGAAGGGAAGAACCCTGTATTGGTAAGCTTCGCCCCCGAAAGCAAACCTGAGGAACTTCCTGTGAGAAGGATGGATGGATACATGGAAGTATGCGTCTTTCAGATCTATCGCTACAAACCAGTCCTCAGACCTGATCTGAGGGATGATCTGTCTGAGTGTAAGCATTTTGAACTTCAGCTTTTTTACGGATCGATTCAGCACACGTAAATCTATGATCGGACGCAACCCTCCATCCTTCTTCGGAACAATGAAGTAGCGGCTGTAAAAGCCCGACATTTTGCTGGGAGGGGAAACCCTTTCTATAGCCCCTTTTTGCATAAGCGTCGTAACCTCCTGTTCCATCACCAGAGACTGCTCTGGGGTTACCACTGTGGGAAGCACCCCTTTGAACTTGGGTGGTCGAGAACCAAATTGAATTCTGTATCCCTGTTCTATCATGAGCAGCACCCACTTCGAAATGTTTGGGAGACTTTTCCATTCTTCCAAATATTCTACTAAGGGAACCAGTCTCTCGAGACTGGTCTCTGGTGTTTTTTGAGCACTTGGCTCGTCTATCTGACGCGGCGCACCGGCAGACAAACGAATTACATGCTGACCGACCCTCCTCGGAGGATCGGCGGAGACCGCTGTGCCCTGACGCACACTGGGTGGCAGGGTTGACAGGACGGTCCCCTGAGGGCACTGGGGAGGACCCGATATCCGAATCCCCCCAGAGGGGGCTGCCCTCGAGAGATCCCGCATCATAGATGTCAGGACCTCTTCTTTGAAGCCTTCCGAGAGATAATGACGGTCCTCAGATCCGTCCTACCTCCGGAAGGCTTCGCCTGTGCCGCCCGACCTGGTCCCCAAGATTTTCGTGGGGGAGCCCGGGAGGCGACACTGGCCTTCTGTTGCGCCCTGTGCGCTGAGGAGCTGGCTGTCGGCCGAGGCTGCTCCCGCTCAGCAGCCTCGGGGGATGAGAGCGGCGGGGAATAATTTTTGAGAAAGCCGCTGTTTGTTTCCGTGTCTCCTGAAACCTGTCGACGACGGTTGACATCGCGTCGCCGAACAGGCCAGCAGGAGACAGCGGCGCATCCATGAGCGTGTTTTTATCGCTTTCTTTGATATCAGAGAGATTGAGCCAAAGGTGCCTCTCCTTGGCCACCAAGGCTGCCATGGAGCGGCCGATGGACTTGGCCGTCTCCTTGGTAGCCCGGAGAGCTAGATCTGTTGCTTTTCTTAGCTCATGAATTGCCTCAAAGGACGCCTCCCCACTCTCATCAATTTCCCCCAGCAGATCAGCTTGATATGCCTGTAAGATTGACATCGTATGAAGGCATGCAGCCGCCTGACCTGCTGCCGAATAAGCCTTGCCCACCAAGCTGGAAGTTGTCTTTAGAGGCTTGGTGGGCAACGTCGGGGTCTTAAGGGACGATGCCGACTCAGGCGAGAGATGGCTCGCGAGCGTCTCTTCGATCCGAGGCATCGCCCCATAGCCATGATGTTTTAGGCCAACAATATTACTATACAAAGATGTCTGTGGACTGTATAGCCGATACTGAACCGGTCTCTTCCACGACCTCGACACCTCGGTGTGGAGGTCAGGAAAAAACGGCAGACCCCGACGCTGGGGTAGTGACCGTGCGGGGAGAAACCTTTCGTCTAACTTGCTTTTTGGTTTACTGTCAGGTCTCTCCGCGGGCCAGTCAATATTTAATTTTTCTACTGCCCTGGTCACCACCTCCAAAAGCTCCTCTTATGCAGGGGATGAGGCTGGCGGTTCCTCATCGACGCTCTCCACATCAACCTCCTCGGAGGAAGATACGTTGAGCATCGGTGTCTCCCTTCGGGGGGAAGAAACCGCTACGCGTGCTTCCGCCACCAAAGGAGAGACACTGGGTCTAGCAGGTAAGGGAAGCGATAGGGCAGCGCCCGTCTCTTCCCCCTCTGCTAGATCCATCTGTGAACCCCACGAGTGCAGCCTTCGCTGTGCCTCAGCAGCAGCGGGACCAGACCCGCGAAGAAACACTCGCCCCAGCGCCCTCCTCAAAGAGCGCCCGGCGCGATCGCAGCACTCTGAGGGTGAGCCGTTCGCAGTGTACACAGACAGCTCCCTCGAGAGCCGCCTGTGCATGCTCAACCCCCAGGCATTTAACGCACATGTCGTGTGTGTCTCCTTCCACAATGAAACGCGGGCAAGGAGGAGCACACTTCCTAAACTGCTGCTTTTCCGCCATTCTTATATATATATATATATATATATATATATATATATATATATATATGTGTCTTATTTGTGCTTGGGAACTCTTGTCCTCGAACAAAGAGACCACAGTGTTGATAGACAATACAACAATAAATAAGACAGACTGATACAGATAGCGCTTGCTGAAGACAACAGAAGCTAGCGTGCTTTGTTCTGGGTATGCTTTATAGCTTCCTGATCCGTGACGTCATCCGCCTCTGACGTCACGTCTTTCTCATTGGTTGGATACAGAGGTGCTTCACGAACACAAAATACAGAGGGTTCCCATCACGTCATTCGACGTAGCGTCGATAGTTCCCACGAAAGGGAACAACAGGTGACAAGACTCCAACAATCAGACACATAGGAAAAACTAGGTCAAAGTAATGGGAGCACAGGCAAACATGAACATAAAACAATGGGAACTAATTACAAGACTCAAACAAGACATGAACACAATAAAAATTAAAGCTGCAAGAACCGATGAAAGGGCCCTTGCTCCTGGGCTCACCGCCACCAGTTGGCCGTAGGAAAACAATGAACAGTGGGCTACATGCATGTAAGCAAGTAAATACAAGGGAAATATGGTAAAATCGTTTCAAAGTGCCACACTTCCTGCTGCCAACAGGTGGCGCTTTGACTGTAACTGAATATTGCCATGTAGATGCCTTCAGGCCAGGACTGTTATCAAACATGTGAAGTTTAGAGTAGATCAGACATTGCATGCCTGAGCTACAACAACTTCCTGTTTTGTGGTGTTAATCGCATACATTAGCACTTAGCCAAGTGTTTCATCATTTAACATGTTTCTAGTATGTTAGGCATTTCGTGGCATATTGAAATGTGTTTCTGGGAGTGAATTACGGTGTAAAGCATGCCATTTCCTGTTGCCAGCAGGTGGCGCTATGACTAACTGAATATTGGCATATAGATGTCTTTAGACCAGGACTCTTATCACACATGTGAAGTTTGGGGCAGATTGGACGTGGTATGCCTGAGTTACAACAGCTTCCTCTTTCATGGCGAAACATCAGACTTTGTCAGTCCGCCACAGACACGCCGATCAACATCATCGCAAGGCCTTTAGATTACACTGACCACATATGACCTTGATCTGATTAAAGCTCTAGGAGGAGTTTCTTAAAGTACAATGTCTGGAAATGGCAAAAATTGCACAAATTTTGCAAAGTTAATTCATAATATCTGACTTCCTGTTGGTTTTCAGATTTTGCTCCAAGTGACTTTTTTTTTTGCAGATATTGAGCTGCTAGATGTGTGTACCGAATTTCATACTTGATTAGACTGACCATATATGATGTGCTTCTGGTTAAATCTCTATGAGGAGTTAATCACAGTGTAAAATGTCATTTCCTGTTACCCACAGGTGGCGCTATGACTGTAACTGAATATTGCCATGAAGATGTCTTCAGGCCAGGACTCCAATAAAAAATGTGAAGTTTGGGGCAGATCGGACATTGTATGCCCGAGTTACAACTACTTCCTGTTTCATGGCGAAACATCAAACTTTGTCAGGCCGCCATGGACACACCCTTTAGTGAAAACTCTAGATCTTCGCAATTTAACATCACTAAGGCCTTTAGATTATAGACTGAACAAATATGACCTTGATCTGATTAAAGCTCTAGGAGGAGTTTGTTAAAGTAGAACGTGTGGAAATGGCAAAAACTGCCAAAATTTTGCAGAGAAAATTCAAAAAATCTCACTTCCTGTTGGGTTTACAGATTTTGCAGGTGCTTTTTTGTAGGTGTTGGGATGTTACATCAGTGTTGGGGAAGCTACTCTGAAACTATAGTTTGACAAGCTACAAGCTACTCATGAATTAAAGTAGTTAAACTACAGTCAAGCTACCCTTTTGAAAAAGTAGTTAGCTACACTACAAGTTCCTATCAAAAAGTAGCTAGCTACATTGAAACTACTTTTAATTTTTTTTCTTTTTAAATGACATAGCTTATTACAAATAACTGGAAAACTGTTAATGAAGAATGTTTAAGTAAGATGTTTGGAGTTTAAAACAAAGCAATGCACTACAATTATGATTTCAAAGCATAGTGTTTTATTTGGTAAACTATCAAAAACTACAATACTCAAATGTCAATACTCCTATATCTCACACTGACTCTCTTCGCACGCTTTATATATATTTAAATTCTGAATGTATTATAAGTTTTGTTTTTCATGCGAGAGGACCGACGACCAATTGCACTCTGCAGTTTCAGAAGTGATTTCTAGCCTACGTAGAAATGCAGAATTCACGCTCAAAATTGCTGCCATAACCATAACACGGAACAAAAATATGCAATAATAAAAATAAGCATAAATGCAGACTAGAAAAATATTAAAAAATTTTTATCAATATTTTTAAAATTATATTCCAATTATTTGTAAAATGACAGCATCTTAAATGTCTCTACGTGAATCATGCGCTTCTCGCGTGAACATTCTTATACCCGAGCAACCGATTTTATTAGATCAACGCACTAAGCTATGTTGTTGTTTTCTGTTCAGTTGACGGATGCCAATGCAATGAATCAAAACACTGCGTTAGTGATCTTATGTTCATTATAAAACTGGCGGGACAGATTAGACTATGGCGGGTCACCACTGCAATAATATAGTTTGCATACATTTGATGACTGCAATAAAGCAGAATAATCCATTTAAAAGGCTATTATTCACCTGTATGTGATGAGCTTGAATGAGCTCATCAGAACGCAACACAAAACGGAATGTAGCTTGTAGCTTTGCTGGAAAATGTAGTTAACTACTGGAAAAGCTACACTGTTTTAAAAGTAGCTGAACTACATACAAGCTACTGAAAAATGCAGTTAAACTAGTAGAGCCGCTACATGTAGTTAACTACTCCCCAACACTGCATCTGTATACCGAATTTCATACCTGTACGTGAAACTGAATTGAAATTGTGTAGGTGGCGCTATCGAGCCATTTTGCCACACCTAAAACCCATATCAGTCGTAAATTTTCGCCACTTCTGCCGCGTGTGCAAAGTTTCATGAGATTTTGAGCACGTTTAGGCCCTCAAAAATGCGATTCATTTCAGAGAAGAAGAAGAATTGGCCGATCAATTACAATAGGGTCCTCACACCATCAGTGCTCGGAGCCCTAACTAAACTAGAAACATATGAACAGAACTAAACCATTAGACTAGCATTGTGGTGGATCAAGTACCACTCACATTTTCTGTAAAACAATGTGTAAACTTAGTGTAAAAATGTAGTTTAATGTGTCATTGCCAAAAAGACAATGTTATAATGAATATTATTGGTAAAAAAGGCCCTGAGGAAAAAGCAAGCATGACATCATGTCTACTGAAACAGCATGTTCTCATGACAATGAAGCGAACGTTTCCTCTTTGGATATCAACGTACACTAAGCAGAAGAGGAAGTCACTGTGGTACACATGAGGGTACAAACACACAGGACACGTCTGTTTGTTACCATGTCAACCACTGAGGCAAAGACATCCAAAGAGCAAAAGAGCAAAGAGGAAAAAGTTCAGTAAAAGTGTGAAAACCAAAACCAGCTTAGTGTTGTCCAAGCCCTCAACAGTCTGTCTTAGTTGTCTCTGACTTATTTTATCTTGAATCTTAAAACAATTTCAAAGCATGCTGACTGTATAGCCGATTATTAAAGCATGCTGACTATTAAGCCGATAATAAAAAAATGAATCACCTAATGCATCATAACACTGACTTAAACTACATATTTACTGTAAGCAAGCAGATATTGTTTTGGAAATTTCTGATAACATCTTGCTTCCTTTTTAACTTTAAACCTCACAAGTTGTAAATGAAAGCAGCAGACACTTAGACCTAATTTAGATACATTGATGGTGTTATGTTCTTTTTCAAGGTCAAAAGTATATGACGTCGTTACTGGTTTCATGTGAGACTGTTCTGCAGTCTATACGTGTGCTGATGTAAAAACAACCACATACAGCCACATATTTTGCATGCCAATGTCTATATTGTAACCAATGCAAATTTTTCTAAACTAATTTGGACGTAAACAGGCATGTGTTTTCTCCTAAAATACATTCGAATAGGGAAGTTTCAATTGTCTTCATGCCTTTTATTTATGCAAGTCTTCCGTAAATGTGTGTAAAATGAACAAGCTAAATTTATTTTTGTGCTACAAATAGCATGCGCTAGGCCAGAATTCCAACAGTGCATCTTCTCCACTTGAAATGTTTGTGCGAGGATTTTAAAAGTTCAAGGAAATATGATGAAGAAACGTACTCGGTTACTAACGTAACCTCGGTTCCCTGAGATACGGAACGAGTACTGCGTATGGGGGAAAAGTCTCCCTTTTTCCCCGTTACTGAAGCCTTTTTCAATAACGCAGTGTAACTGCATCGTCATTGGTTCACTCATACACAAGTCGCGGAGGGAGGAAGAGCAGAGAGCGAAATGACCTGAGCTCTAAACGGAGTAGAGAGCACCTTGAGGACGTAGCCATGCCTAGGTTTCAGTACGACCTTAGAGTCATTAGGCCCAAATTCGAGGCACGCAGGGCTCACAGAGAGGGCCTGCAAATCGCCAACACGCTTGACCGATGCTAGTGCAAGTAGCAGAGCGGTTTTCAGGGTTAAAGGCCTGAGGTCAGCTGAACTCAGCGGCTCGAAGAGGTTTCCTTTGAGAGCCCTAAGGACCAAAGAAAGGTCCCAAGTGGGAACAGTAAGGGGACGAGGAGGATTTAATCGCCTAGAACCCCTTAAGAAATGAACCCAAGGTTGTTTCGACCCACTGACTGGCCAGTGATAGGAGCATGAAACGCTGAGATGGCTGCTACGTATACTTTGAGCGTTGAAGTGGCACGCCCCAGATCCAAACGCTCTTGCAGGAAGGACAGTATCGGAGATACGTCACACCCCACGGGGTCTATGTTGCGTGTGGAACACCAATCAACAAAGACCGACCATTTCTGGGCGTAGAGGCGTCTCGTGGACGGGGCTCTCGCCTGAGATATGGTCTCTAGTACGTCCCTGGGAAGGTCAGTCGGCTCCCATCGAGGGACCAGAGGTGTAGAGCCCAGAGCTCTGGCTGGGGGTGCCAGATTGTTCTGTTCGCCTGAGAGAGGAGGTCCCACCTCAGGGGAATGGGCCATGGGGCTCTCGTGGAGAGCCTGAACAGCTCTGAGGACCAAATCTGGCTACTCCAGAGCGGGGCCACTAGAAGGAATCTGTGTCTGTCTTCCCTGACTCGCCTGATGACCTGTGGGATCAGTGCAATCGGGGGAAATGCATAAAGGAGTGTGCTGGGCCAGGTGTGGGCCAGCGCATCGACTTCCTTTGAGAAATATGTTGGGCAATGAGAGTTGTCTTCTGAGGCGAAGAGGTCTATCTCTGCTCGCCCGAAGAGCTCCCAAATCTTGAGAACCATCTGGGGATGTAGCATCCACTCGTCTGAGGGGACGTTGCTCCGTGATAGCATATCTGCACCCAGGTTGGTTTTGCCAGGTATATGAGTCGCCCTGAGCGACCGAAGCCTTGGTATTGCCCACTCCAGAAGACGTTTCGCCAGAGCGCATAGACGGCTGGACGAAAGACCGCCCTGATTTATGTATGACGTGGCGTCCCGTCAAGTGAACCTGGAACGCTTGCAGGGCTTTCATCACTGCCACCATTTCGAGGCAGTTGATATGGAGATGGCTTTCTTTGTGGGACCACGAGCCGAAGGCCGGTCTGCCCTCGCACAGAGCTCCCCAACCTGAGTTGGATGCGTCCGTCGAGAGCACTGTCCTTCGTGACACCGCCTGTAGGGGTACCCCAAGACTGAACCAAGCAGGGTTCATCCAAGGTTTCAGGGCTAAAAGACAGGCCCGATTGACCTTGAGACATAAGCGGCCGTGCCGCCAGGCATGTGGGGGGACCCGGGATTTCAGCCAGAACTGTAGTGGCCGCATCCGAAGAAGGCCGAGCTGCAGAACTGGGGAGGCGGAAGCCATCAGCCCTAAGAGCCTCTGGAAGAGCTTCAGAGGAAGATAAGCTTTGTTCTTGACGGAAGCCGCGAGCTGCTGTATCTCCAGGGCGCACTCTGGCGAGACTACTGCCGTCATGCGGACTGAGTCGAAAACTGCCCCCAGAAATGAAATGTGTTGGCTGGGGAGCAATGAGCTCTTGGCTAGGCTGACCCTGAGACCCAGGCATTGGAGATGGCTGAGGATCACGGATGTGTGGTGTTCCAGCTCGACTCGCGAATGGGCCAAAATGAGCCAATCGTCGAGGTAATTCAGAACCCGGATTCCCATCTGTCTCAGAGGGGAAAGCGCTGTGTTCATGCACTTGGTAAAAGTGCGAGGAGCCAGAGACAGCCCGAAGGGCAGGACTGTATATTGGTATGCCACTCCCTCGAACACGAATCTCAAGAATCGTCTGTGAAGGGGGGCTATCTGGATGTGAAAATATGCATCTTTCAGATCAAGCGAGCGGAACCAGTCCTCATGGCAAATCTGTGCGAGGATCTGCTTCAGCGTCAGCATTTTGAACTTCCATCTCATGAGGGAGAGATTCAAAAGTCTGAGATCTAGGATGGGCCTGAGGCTGCCATCCTTTTTGGGGACCAGGAGCGTCGTCCGGGTTCACCAAGGTTTGAAGCACCCCTCCGAAGCGAGGGGGCCGTCGTGCAAACTGGAGCGAGTAACCCTGCTTTATGATCCCGAGGATCCAGCTTGACACGTCGGGGATGGCCTGCCAGGCCTCGGCCCGAGTGACAAGGGGTTGAATAATGTCGGATGACAGGCCGCTGGGTAGGGGGCCGTACACCGAGGGAGGTGGAAGAGGAAGTTTGCTCTCTTTCTGAGGAAGTAAAATAGTGTTCGCCGTGAAAACGGCGTTTTGTTTGGGCACAACATGTGTGGGCCCAGCTACAACACAGAGCATTTCTCCCACGCCCGGAATTAAACAAGGCGGAGGGGAGACTGCACGAGGGAGCTTTTGGGGTGGTCCGATCGCAACGGGACATTCCCCAACCCTCTTCCTTCCTGCTGGATCAGGACGTCTTCGGAGTCACCGGGTCCAGCACAATCTTGGGCCGGGGTCCCTGGCATCTTGGGAAGGAGGATTGGCGTTTAGCAGGGCGAGGGCGCTGACAATGCTCCTTACGCGGCGCTGTTTGAGAGGTGGATGGGGCAGGTTTGGTCTGCTGAGCCGGCGCAGTCCTGGGGCGGCTAGGAGCAGACGCAGAGCTGGAGCGCTTGGGCAGAAAGTGTCTCATGGCCTGAGATGACTTCTGCGCCGCTGTGAAGCGCTCGGTGAAACCATCCACCGCTGGCCCAAAAAGACCAGAAGGGGAGACCGGGGCGTCCAGAAAGGCCGTCTTATCCAGGTCCTTAATTTCCGTGAGGTTGAGCCAAAGATGGAGCTCAAGCACAACCAGGCTGGCCATGGAACGACCGAAGGCCTGGGCAGTGGCCTTCGTGGCCCGCAGGGAGACTTTTCCCCAAACACGCAGTACGAGTGAAGTATCGAAAGGGAACTACATTGTGACTCCTGGGAGGAGACTGTTAAAGTTTTAACTCAAAAACTCCACATGCACATGCTTAACTTGATCGTAAGTTACTATGGCAATGAACACCGCTAAAAGCCGAGACATTTTCATGGTGCCTAAAACCCAGGGTTGGCGTAAACTTAACTGAAAAATATTGGGCTATCCACTTAAACCGGCTTCATGGTATAGACCCCAGGTTGGAACTGACCATTCACAAAGACCCGCCCCCTTTAGTTACTGTTGCTATGTCCGACAAGCCATGCCGCTCTCACACCACACATCATGTTCTCACACAGTAAAAAATACATCACGGAGCAAAGAGGACACTGAGAATGAAATGTTGTTTCAATCGCAGAAAGGCATCAGTACACACCATTTTTCAAGTTCAAGTCCATCTATGTTAATCTGCTAACTCCCCTGACTGCTTTGTCGGACAAAATGGCGGATTCGGCGTTATGATTGGTTAGATCACCTGTCAATCAAACTCCTGGCGAAGTAAGTAGATTAATTCGGTGGACTTGAACCTGAAAAATGGTGTGTATTGACGTCTTTCTGCGGATGAAACAACATTCTTTCTGATGTTCATTAATGTTTATTTGATGCTATAAATTAACTAGTAGGAAGAGATGATCGGTTCACGAGCCGCTTGAACTGAGGCACTACACCGATCTATCATGACACATTAAAGAGCCACAAAATGGTATTTACTGTTTAAATTTCTTTCAAAATTACAATATTTGAAATTTGAGAGTTTGTTTCATATCGAAAGTAACCTTCCCTGCCTTGTCTGTCGACACGTTGTCACGTTGATGTTTGCTCCACGATGTACCTTTTTCAATACGTGAGAACATGATGTGTGACGTAAGAGCGGCATGGCTTGTCGGACATAGCAACAGTAACTATAGGGGGCAGGTCTTTGCGAACGGTCAATTATATGGATCTGTCAAATGATAGGTGTCAACTATGGAAGTCGAGCTTCTCACTCGCACAGTGCATTGTGGGATTGGCAGTGGACCGGAGAAAGTGTCGAGAGCATCAAAAAGGTTGGGCAGTTCTCGACTACATGCAAATAGCAAGCGGAAAATGTGGGCAGCAGCCAATCTCTGTCAGGTTTAGCTAGTGGTTTACACATTGGATGTTTTGCAGTTGTTACATAACTGGGCCAGGTGTGGGCCAGCGCATCGACTTCCTTTGAGAAATATGTTGGGCAATGAGAGTTGTCTTCTGAGGCGAAGAGGTCTATCTCTGCTCGCCCGAAGAGCTCCCAAATCTTGAGACCCATCTGGGGATGTAGCATCCACTCGTCTGAGGGGACGTTGCTCCGTGATAGCATATCTGCACCCAGGTTGGTTTTGCCAGGTATATGAGTCGCCCTGAGCGACATTACATATATATATATATATATATATACAGTACAGTCCAAAAGTTTGGAACCACTAAGATTTTTAATGTTTTTAAAAGAAGTTTCGTCTGCTCACCAAGGCTACATTTATTTAATTAAAAATACAGTAATATTGTGAAATATTATTACAATTTAAATTTACAATTTACAATTTAAAATAACTGTTTTTAACTGTTTAAAAGTATAAGTAAATTCAGCATCAAAGTAATGATGCTGAAAATTCAGCTTTGCCCTCACAGGAATAAATTACTTTGTGAAATATATTCAAATGAATATATTTGACAAAGTAATTTATTCCTGTGATGCAAAGCTGAATTTTCAGCATCGTTACTCCAGTCTTCAGTGTCACATGATCCTTCAGAAATCATTCTAATATGCTGATTTGCTGCTCAATAAACATTTATGATTATTTTCAATGTTGAAAACAGTTGTGTACTTTTTTTTTCAGGATTCCTTGATGAATAGAAAGTTCAAAAGAACAGCATTTATCTGAAACACAAAGTTTCTGTAGCATTATACACTACCGTTCAAAAGTTTGGGGTCAGTAAGAATTTTTATTTTTATTTTTTTGAAAAGAAATTAAAAGAAGGATGCATTAAATCAGGATGCATTAAATCAATCAAAAGTGGCAGTAAAGACATTTAAAATGTTACAAAAGATTAGATTTCAGATAAACACTGTTCTTTTGAACTTTCTATTCATCAAATAATCCTGAAAAAAAATATTGTACACAAATATTTTGTACAACTGTACACATTAAATGTTTCTTGAGCAGCAGATCAGCATATTAGAATGATTTCTGAAGGATCATGTGACACTGAAGACTGGAGTAATGATGCTGAAAATTCAGCTTTGCCATCACAGGAATAAATTACTTTGTGAAATATATTCATTTGAATGTAACAATTTTATAAACTTTTATAAACCCAGCCAGTATAATCACAATGATGTTAAATGCAGTTTGGATGCTTTCATTGTGATTATACTGGCTGGGTTTATAAAAGTTTATAAATTTGTTAAAGGATATAGGATATCTTTACTTGGGGCATTTGGAAACAAAGCTAGCCAATTTCCAAATGTAATCGCAGGCATCTCTGATGATATTGCTCTTTGTCACAATTAGCTTCATGCAACAGGCCACACACCTGCATTAAGTTGGCTTGTTGAAATGTGCATGTGTGGGAAATGTAACAGAAAAGTGTCCTTCTATAAGCACATGGAGATCGCTTTGCAGTATAGGTGAATGTGTTTTCACCAAGTACATGTTCCTGGATCAACATCTTTGTTGATCCATCCATCCATCCATCCATCCATCCATCCATCCATCCATCCATCCATCCATCCATCCATCCATCCATCCATCCATCCATCCATCCATCCATCCATCCATCCATCCATCCATCCATCCATCCATCCATGTTACTGGTTTCATGTGAGACTGTTCTGCAGTCTATACGTGTGCTGATGTAAAAACAACCACATATTTTGCATGCCAATGTATATATTGTAACCAATGCAAATTTTTCTAAACTAGTTTGGACGTAAACAGGCATGTGTTTTCTCCTAAAATACATTCAAATAGGGAAGTTTGATAACGGTGTACATTGTTCTTGAGTATATTCAATTGTCTTCATGCCTTTTATTTATGCAAGTCTTCCGTAAATGTGTGTGAAATGAACAAGCTAAATTTATATTTGTGCTACAAATAGCATGCGCTAGGCCAGAATTCCAACAGTGCATCTTCTCCACTTGAAATGTTTGTGCGAGGATTTTAAAAGTTCAAGGAAATTTGATGAAGAAACTACATTGTGACTCCTGGGAGGAGATTGTTCAAAAACTCAAAAACTCCACATGCACATGCTTAACTTGCTTAACTTAAAAATCTTAGTGGTTCCAAACTTTTGGACTGTACTGTATATATATATATATATATATATATATATATAATTTTATAAACTTTTATAAACCCAGCCAGTATAATCACAATGATGTTAAATGCAGTTTGGATGCTTTCATTGTGATTATACTGGCTGGGTTTATAAAAGTTTATAAATTTGTTAAAGGATATAGGATATCTTTACTTGGGGCATTTGGAAACAAAGCTAGCCGATTTCCAAATGTAATTGCAGGCATCTCTGATGATATTGCTCTTTGTTCAGTTAGCTTCATGCAACAGGCCTCTGTTGTGCCAAATTTGTAAACACACCTGCATTAAGTTGGCTTATTGAAATGTGCATGTGTGGGAAATGTAACAGAAAAGTGTCCTTCTATAAGCACATGCAGATCGCTTTGCAGTATAGGTGAATGTGTTTTCACCAAGTACATGTTCCTGGATCAACATCTTCCTTCCATCCATCCATCCATCCATCCATCCATCCATCCATCCATCCATCCATCCATCCATCCATCCATCCATCCATCCATCCATCCATCCATCCATCCATCCATCCATCCATCCGATATGAGGGACAAGTTTAACATTTATGTCAAGTTTAGGCAACCAGGATTAGGTGCTTCTACATCAATGTTATTCACCTATCTTTCCCCTCTGATTTTAGAGATAAGTTATGTGTAGGATTAGGTTTAGGGGTAGGAATAGGGTTAAGACTAAATTTTCAGACAGGAATGTTGCTCCAGGATCACCAAAATATGTTGATTCAGGAACATGACATCACGGTGACCTTGCAGTATAGGGGAGGAGGAAATATCCCAAACTCATCTCATCTCGTGCCGCCGAAGTAGAAGTGGTACATTCAAAATTATTTACCATCACATCTCAACAAATGGAATAGGCCTATACGCATACATGAATGACTGTGTTGCTGTCACTAAAGGGGAAAACCTGATTTCTTTTTTAATCTTTTAATAAAATATGTTGCCTGTTTTTGGTTTGCATGCAAACCAGTAAAACAGGTTAATTCAATATTCTGACTTTTGTGAATTATCAGCGTACAGGTGTCTTGAGTTGTGTGATTCATTTCAGCTTGATGTTGCTTTGCTACAGAAAATTATTCATTGTAGTATTCTGTTGCCACCAAGTGGTCAACTGTATGTATGCATTAAGTTTGCAAAATAAAAAAAATAAAAATAAATGGCTGCTTTAACCTTAGTCTCAGACCGCCCACAGTGCATTTACTGACTGTAGCTGTGTCCAAGGTCACTCCCGAATAGCTTTATCCAGGTAATATAGACCTCCTTGTGTAAAATCTATGAACACTGGCTGAAGTTAATGCAATGTCAATGGGACTGCATAGTTTCAAACCAAGTATTTTAAATTATAATATGGTACTAGTCATGAATTTTATTACCCACATGAGTTAATGACAATATCAAAACAATTTTTGTGTGCAGAAAAACCTCCCAGCTTGAATGGGACAGTTCTGTGATAGCCTGTTAAAAAATAATGTATATTATTTATATTCATACCATCCATTAAACCACAAAAGTGTATAGTTGCAAAATATTTTATTTCATTATTATTTTCCAAACTTAGGTATACTGTAAGATAAAGTACATATATGTGAAGTTGTTTCACAACTGTCCAGAGCCTTTTCACCCCTTCCCAATAGTGCACAGTAGCCTATGTGGCATTATATAGGGAATAACGAATGAGCAAACTGTTTCAGACACATGAGTCTTATACCTACGGAAGCCTTAAGAGGCTATGAATTATTATTATTTTTCTTTCTTGTTTTCTCGTGATCAGAACTTAATTTTTCGTGTGATCTCGACATAACAAAAGATAATTTCTCGTTATCACGACTTAATATTTTGTAATGATCTCGACATAACATAACAAAAGTTATTCTTTTTAAAATGATAGTTTGATTCTGTAACACACTTCACCAGGAGTCTACCTCATTGTAAATTAAATAAACCATCTACTCATGGTCCACAAAACTGCGAAGTTAAAATTATACAAATGTAAAAAAAATATTCAAAAAATTCTATATAAAGTACTCACACAATTTTTCATGTTTTATGTTTATTTATTTAAATTATACTGTATATATATATATATATATATATATATATATATATATATATATATATATATATATATATATTTCACCTTTTTATATAAGAAGTCTAGGATGTTCCTGTATAAAGTGGTCATATTTAAATGGTTCTTTAAATTCATATTACAAATTTCCTCCTGACGGTCATAACATCAATCATAAGAAAACCTAAACAAAAAAATATTTTAATAATAAAAAAGATTTACATCATCATTATCATTATCATTATCATCATCAATAATAATAATAATTATAATAATAATAATAATAAATTGTTTGAAAAAAAGTCTGACAAGTAGGTTGCGCTATTATGTAAATGAATTGTAGATTAATTGGCTATACAAGTTGTTAAAAAAAAAAAAAGCAGCATTCAAATTCTCATTTTTGTTATTATTCTTGATTTCTCAACAGTATGCTGATAATCAGGAAATTACTGTTTTAATTCAAGCCCATAACAGGTCGTTTTAATCCCACATGGGATGAATTGTAACATTTTTGTGATGCATGATTTTTTTTTTCTGTTATTGTTTAATATAAGACATAGCTAAATGGTTTGATTTTCTGTGAAGAGAAAAAATAAAAAGGCAACAGTGCATGAAAATCAGAATAGATCCTAATGTGACACTGTAAACATGCTTTTCCTTCAAAAAAAACTTATATGGCAACATAATGATGGAAATAGAGCTATTTCAGAGCAGTCCAAATCTAAAAAGGTCTTGCTTACCAAATGTAAAACCATTAAAATAAAAAGTTTCTGGCAATAGTTAAACTCGATGTACCATTAGTCATTATGAAGTCAGCTTTTTCCATGCTTTTGCAGAACAGACTGGTAGATGTCAGACTTCAGAAACCTGGGATAGCAGTCTCTCGCCATTAGACTGAAGATCATCTTCTGTGCAGTATCAAATGAGTTCAGGGTCGGCTCTGAGATGTTGTTTGTAATATTTGTGCGAGTCCCAGAATCAATGTTGACCTGAAAATAACGGCAATACATTTTTCTTTTTTTCCCTCTTTCTTTTTTTCTTACAAAAAATAAAAAATAAGGAAATAATAAATAATGAATAAATAAATAAAACAGCAAGCAAACAAATAAATCATTGTGTTTTGTTCAATTGTAGCTATCTCAATGATATAGCTGGAGTTTGGGGTGTCAGGATGGGGCAAAAATGTTTAATCATAATTTGAGAATGTTAATAGATCAAACATAATTGTTGTGGGCAGTGTTGGGATAACACATTACGAGTAACGCGAGTTAGGTAATCAGATTACTTTTTACAAATAACTAACGCATTGCTTTTAAGTTTACAACAAAATATTTATTAGTTAGTTATTCAAATAAGACAAGTAGTTGGCTATGTCACTTTGTAAAGAAAGATTATGCGCCTGCGCATATATGCACTCTTTTTCAGAGCACTTGCCTTGCCCATGCCTATCCACCTTATTCTTCTCGTTATTTCCCTATATAGCGGCTAATAAATTGAAAGTCTCGCACATTCACAGAAAAAACCTTATTTCTGTGTTGAAAAATAAGGTGGATAGACTAAACATGTAATACTCATGTACATGCCATCACCGTTTTCACAAATTCGCGTTTTTGCAGTTTACACAGAGATGATAACAGTATCGTTTTCAAAAACAATTGCATTTTCAGGCCACCAAAACACCATTTTTGTGTAAATGAATGGCCAAAACGCATAAAAAGTTTTCCATTTTTAGTTGAAAACGGTGTTGTGTAAACAGCCCCTAAGAGAGTAACGCAACATTGTAACGCATTACTTTTAAAAGTAACTTTCCCCAACACTGGTTGTAGATAAAATGGCACTTGTGTAGTTAAAAGGATAGTTCACCTAAAATAAAAAATTCTGTCATCATTTAATCTCCCTCAGGTTGTTCTAAACCTGCATGAGTCTCTTTGTTAAAAACAAAAGAACAAATCCTGCAACATGTAACCAACTGACGGTCCCCACTGACTTCTTTTCCCTCTCCATACAATGAAAGTCAATGGGAAACAGCAACTGTTTGATTTCCCTCATACTTCAAAATATCTTCTTTTGTGTTCAACAGAAGAGAAAAGAAAGAAAGACATACAGGTTTAGAACAACTTGAGGGTGGGTACATGATAACAGAATTTTCATTTTTGGGTGAACTATCCCTTTAAGACTAAACTAATATCTTAAAATGCTGAATTCTTGCAACCCCCCCCCCAAAGGATGAAAGTGAAACTTGCAGCAAAGGACTCTCTAACTAACTTTTGAGCAGAGTTTAGTCAGAGGGCTGTAGTTCACCTGTCTGGGTGCTTCTGTTTGCACAAACTCAGTGTAGATTTGGTTTGCCATGCTGATCATCTCTGGTGCACTCGTGATCTTTTTGTATTCCTCACATGCCAGCCAGAACAGAATATTTTCCTCACTGTATTCCGACTTCAAGAAGTCCTGGAAAGCCATCTGTCCCGCTGCAGCATGACACCATTGTTAGAATTTATTATGGAAAATAGTTAAGTATTCGTTCTCCAATTTATATGACGAAACTGAAATTTGAAAAGTTTGAACATTTGAATATAATTCAAGCACTTACATTACATTTAAGATACAAATATTTGATACATATTTAAACAAGAATGAGATTGAGATGTATCACTTCAACATGAACCATTGACTTTAGTCAAACATAATTTGACTAGTGTTTACAATTGACTCTTTATTTATTTGCATTATGCCATCAAACACCTGGCACATCAACTGTATAATAATCTTCAAGTATCTTGATTCACTAAATGTATTGCATATATATAAAAATCTGATATTTCCAATAAATATTTCTCTATAAATATAGCTTATATTTTATGTCTTTTTCATTATGTTATTATTTTGAGATACTCATTTAAACACAAATTTAAACACACTTTATTTTATTTTATTTTTTTGCAGATAAAGAATATAAAATTTTAAGAGTAATATTTAAGATTTTTCCTAAATGGATCTCTACACTGTAAAAAATGATATGATCAATAAATTATGACAACATATGTTTTTAAATTGCTTGAACTCATTAAAATAATTTCAGCAATTTTCAACTTTTTTAAAATAAGTTATACAAGATTCAACTCATTTTTTAAGTCTGTTTAATGTAATTTGAGTTGAACTGACTTAAACATCCAAGTTGATTGTACTTAGGAATTTAGCAACTTTTTTTTTTTTTTAAGTGTAGTGAATGGCGCAGAATATTTTATCCAGTATATTCAGAACTGAATTTTCTTACCTTTACAGGACAGAAGCTTCTCAATGGACTCGCCCCAGGAGTCCACATCATCAACAGGTTCCTGAGAAAAGCAACAAAATCTACCCTTGAAAATTACATGGAGATCCTTCACTGGTGAAGCTGATTGTGATACATATTTCAAATACATTGATTACAAAACGTCTAGCATTTCAAACAAATTGTATTCTGCCAATAATATTCCTAACTTCAAATCCTTACAATCTGAAATTCCTCGTGACCAGTAAATTCAAGCGTAGCAGTCTTGAATATCATTTAAAAATAAGTATGCCATTAATAAGCAGGGACTCACTTTATGGCCATCTCTGTCAGCAGTGTCCTCTGCATGGAGTCTCCTTTACTCTCTGACTCTTAATGGCTCTGGAGGGTCTAAACACATTTACTGGCATGAATGGAACACATGGAAATCAGCATGCAAAGCTTTGGGCAGGGTCACCTCCTCAGTCTGTAAGGTCATGTAGAAAACATCTTCATCACGGAGGTGATGCCCTGCTCATCGTTGAGTGGTTTATGACTTTTTGTGTTATGAGATAATGCAAGTACAATAGTGATGCTTATGAGAAAGCATCATATTATTCTTAATACATTTCATTTGTTAATCTGTGAAACACAATCAAAAACATGAATTAGGTTGGCTTCATCATTTTTTATGATGCATTTAGCTACGAGGCACTTAAATACTTAAAATGACATTAAATTTCTTTAAGTATCTAGATGAGGCAAGGACAGTTCTAGATGGAAATGGACAGTTCTGGATGATCTGATGCAGTTGCTAAAATTCAAAATGACTTTTTTTCACGTTCCACAGAAGAAAGAAATGACACAAGGGTAAATGATGACAGAATTTACAACTTTCCCAAGGTGAAAATAATAGGGCAGCCATAAGTTAAATATATAAAATGTTAAATAATATTTTAAATATTTAAATATGTAAAATATAAATATTCAGTGATTGAATCTAAAATGAGTCAGGGGCAATAAATGCATTTTAATACTTCAAGATGTAACATTTCTTATTTATTGATTGTTTGTTTGATTGATTGATTGATTTATTGATTGATTGTTTTGAAACCTGCTATGCAAAGGTTACACAGGGCGACACACATGGGAAAGAGCAGTTTTTCTGCTGAGTTTTGTGCTGGAGAACCGCTAAGAATTCATCCACGTAATATTCTCTGTATTTGAGGGCAAATTTCAACATCTAATGTATTGAGGTCACAGAGAAGTCATTAATGTAATACATAAATATTTTGCTTATACATGGGGCAATGTTTCAAATAAGTTTAATTATGTTCAACAACTTAGTAGTGCTAATAGTGCATAAAAGTTTGAACTTGCCCACCCCTGGATATGGATGGTATCATACCAACACCTGCCTGTGTGATGGTCCAGGTGGGTCTCCATTAGGTCATCACCACATATATCCACAATATTGAAATCCCTGAATGGAAATCCTGCCATAACCAAATAACATGTGGCTGAAATAGACCTAAATTGAAGTATTTGCCTATTTATGATCTAATCCTGTCAATGATACCAGAATACAGGATCTCCTGTTCAATTTTCCATCAATGCCAATAAATAATCAAAGCTACAAAATGTAAAATATCTCAAATATCATATCATATAACACACAGTTATGGCAAAAAGTATTTGGATGCTTGAGAAGCACTTGTTAAAGTCATTGCATTAGATACAAAACACCAAACCAAGAGGCATTTGCAAACAAATGATGCTGGGGCTTTTCTCAGAACTCAAGCCATTTTTGCAATGATTTGAAACTGACTGGATTCGTCATGATTTTAGTGGATGCATGAAGTCAGTTCTCCTCAAGTTCACACCTTCATCACATTACCTGTGAACATGATCCACCAATGTTTGACAACCAGAAAATGTCAATACTTCATCATTTTGAACAGTAATACAGTGCTAAGCACAAATGAGTACACCCCCTCTGAAACTTCTGAAAGTCAGCAGTTACTCAATTACTTAGAAGACATGTTAGGGTTCTTTAGAGATATGATGTTCTACCAGAAAGACTCAGGAGGCAAGATAATGAAACAATGATATTTATTACCAATCAGCAAGCAAAATATCACAATATAAGGTTCTTTGGCGTAGGCCCCGTCCGTAGCTTACATCCTGAGGGTTGCGAACTTTGCGTTTCCTGCCTGAAGATGAAGGCAGGGGCGTAGCCGACCCCCTGGAAGTATGGACAGGGACCATCCTGATGGTGGTGGGGAGGATGGAGGTGAAGGTTGGCGTCAGCATCTGCGAACTCAGACATGTGTAAGTACCGATCTTTGTGTTAGATAATGATTGGTTAGATCTGAACTAATAAGTGACATAACGTTTGAGTCTTCCTGGCAGAACTTGTGCTAGAGCTTCATTTCCAGCAAGTCTGCTAAATCAATTACCAAAGAAGCATGTCAAAATTATTCAAGATTAATTTTAATAAATTAATAAATTATTCTTAGACTTAATGCTGACAATAATGGAAGCACTTGGGAGAGAACTGTCAGGAGACTTATTTCTTGGCACAAAAGAGGACAGTGGTACAAGAGGATTACCAAATCATTGTTTTAAGTGTGGAAATATAGCAAAAGTAACACAGAAATTGAAAAACAATGGACTTGTGACAAGGCCTCTGAAATAATCAGGCCTTCATTTTAAGCTTTCATTTAGTGATGAGGGATTTTTTGCTAGACAAAGAGCAGGAGAAATACCAAGCGAGTGTCCCAGAGCCAGCAAAAGCTATGAAAAGAGTGACTGTTTATCTCACAGAGTAAGATGCAGCCTGCAGAAATGACATGCATGGTTGTTGTTCTCACTGGAACTACCTACTGTAGCCAAAGCACAATAAAATCAGTTAGCCATTTCCAAAGCCCATATTTACAAAATACAGATTCTGGGAATCAATACTCTGGTCTTATGAGACCAAATCAACCATTTTGGATCTAACAGCATCAAAAATGTTATAGTGTTGCTAGAGGAGGAGTACAGAGAAGTGTCTGGTTCCCACAGTAAAGTTCAGTGGTAGTAAAGCTCTTATATAGAGATGTATGAGTGCTGAAGGTGTGAGGGAGTTGTGCTTTATCAATGCTGTCACGAATTCCCACACCACTGTGTAATTTAATACATAAACTTGAAACAGAAGATGTTACCCTTTCCTCATTCCCTGCATTGTTGGGCATTTTTTCAGCATGAGGATATGCATTCTCCCAAGGTGAAAAACCTTCTGTGGACATGTATTGCACTCAATCTTAACACTCTTGAGCACCTGTGGGGGATTCTGTAGAGATGAGTTGAGCAACAATCCCCAATAATGATCAGGGCATTTAAGGAGCTCATCATCCAGGAGTTAAACAGGACAGATGTGACAATTCGTCATGAACTTGTACACTCCGTGCCAAGAAGGGTCAGAGCAGTATATTCAAAATTATGGAGGGCATACTAAGTGCTAGAATATTATACATTTGTTGAATTTAATTTAGGGTGTACTCATTTCTGCAATCCTTAATTTAAACAAAATGGTGCCCGAAATCAGTTCAATAATCATATCTGTGTTTGATTTTGTGTGTGTCTATTTGGTTTACTAGATGATGAGCTGTGATTCTGAATTCTGTGGGAGCAGGGGTTGCTACACCAAAATTAAAGAGTCCTTTTTACTGAAAAAGTGAAGTGATGGTCATGGGCGGCCAGTGGAAAAGTGGTATTTAAACTTCCTACCACAGGTTATGTTTTGATTCATGGGTAACACTACATTTGAAGGTTAGGCAACAGATGAATGTCCCTTTTTTCAACTTTTTTAAACCAACTTTTTTCAATTTGTGGACAGAACAAAGTGCCACAAACTGCAAACCTAATCATTACCCTAATCTGAATGGTATCACATACAAAAAGAACAATTTCTAGTTGATCCCCTCTGAGCTCTCCTTTAATATTGTCTCAGTCTGTCAGTGGCCATGTAAATCTCTAGAAGCAATGGAAAATCCTCTGGCAGATTTGCATGCATAATGACTTACACATGGCCAGGAGAATTTGGTTTCCAAAAAAGCTGGCAAGGGTGAGGACATGCTCACCTGTGTTGAGTCCTGAAACCAAAGATATTCATTCACTCAGAAGCACAATAACACACACTTTCAACTTTATTTGTCCCTTTTCTTTGTATTCAGTCTACTTTGTGCTCATCTCACTTTTGTTAATATTTTTCATACTCTGGTTCATCCACAAAATTGAAAGCAGAGATGTGCACAGTTTCAGAAATTGTAACAACATTAATCATTTATATTTTCATATTTCCAGACTGGGTAGAATTGACTGTAATGCATCATTAAATTTACACTGGGCTGGGAAGTGCACAAAGCTGAAAACTGTCTTGTTGGAGACTGACTCATTTGTCTATGTCATTTGTTTGTAGCACCTGTGTAAGCCCGTGTGTGTTTCTGACGTCTGTGTGTTTTTTGTGTTCAACAGGGTCAGTGAGATCAGGCATTCCCTTTGGCAAGCTTGAAAACAAGAAACTAAATTTAGAATTCTCTTTGGGAGAATCCAGATAAAAATCAAGCTGTGCCTGCAAAACTTTGGGTGGTAATAATAAGTAAAGTTGTGCTGTTATGATCTGGTATCATGGAAAGTTCAGTCTGCCCATATAGTTCAATCTGTCAAGGACCCCACGGGTAGCCACTGATCAAACAAAACTGCATATAAATGTAAAATCGAACATTTTCAATATGAAAAGCCTAAGCTAACAGGCTAATTGGCTACAGTATTGTTAACTTAAAAACTAGCTGTGAATGAATGAGAAATTTTGAATTTACAATAAACAATCAATAACTTTTGTTCAATACTATTATATAACAGTTCAATCATGACAACTCTCGGAGTGAATTAAATTCAACCAGCATTTATTGGCATGGGGTATGAAGTATACATGGCTTGATTTTGGCGTACGAGATCTGCTACGCTGCTGCTGCTGTTGCTGCTGAGCAAATACAAATTGTTTAGCTTAGTCAAATAAAACAACAAGGAAAAGGCTGCTGCAAGAATGGTAGAACCCCCGTAGCAGATCTCTACAGGTGGCGCTGGGGAGGAGGAGGGATAACAGCGCTTCACATTGCGCAGCTTGTTGATCGCAGGCTAGGGTACGATATATATATGATTGCGTGGATATGGAATTACTTCCGATTTGGCTGATGCCATGGTGTAGAAAGACCCAGTCAGCGCTCGGTTAGAGTTTCATGACTGAACTTTGTATTTCAGGCGATGTACATCATAAAACAATATTGTAGGATTTCCTACCAGGTATTCATTAAAAGTTCTTTCAGACATTAAGATTGTATTGGAGTCCTAGACAGGTTAGTTTCAATGGAAGCGCCAAACTCTACATGACACCAGCATGAAAACACAAAAAGCAAGAGTCATACCTGACAAACACATACAGACTTTTACAGTATCTATATAGTATATGTTTGTATATACTCTACCATTCAAAAGTTTGGGATGAGATTATACTTTTATTTAGCAAAGATGCATATGGTCAAAAGTGATATTAAAGAAATTAATAATGACATTAATAATGCTACAACAAACTTCTATTTCAAATAACTGTCTACTAATTGTCAGGGTTCTGTCACTTCAGTCTTGTTTATTTCTTGGTTTTGTGACAGAGCTCTGACACTCCCGTTCTTGTCGTGTTTTTGTGTGAGCGTACGGTCTCGAGTGTTCTCGGGGCTGTGCGCTCTCTTGTCTGCGTGCTTTGTTTCATGTTGGGAGCGTGGCGTTCGGATCCCGGCACTCGTGTCTAGTTTGGTTTCGGTTTCGTGTCGGGATTCGGACACTCGCGCTCCCAGTCCTGTCTTTATTGTGAGCGCACGGTTTGTGTGTACTTTCACTTGCCGTGCGCTCTTGTCTCATGTTTCGTGTAGCACGCGGTTATTTCCACCTGCCGCGTGCTTTCATGTTTTTGTGTTGTGTAGCACGCAGTCTGTGTTTCATGGGCTGCGTGCTCTCATGTTGTCTTGTTTTGTGTGAACACGTGGCTTATGAGTTTTCATAGTCACGTGTTCCTGTCTCGTCTTGTGTAAGCACATGGCTTGTGATTTGTCTTCATTGGCCATGTGCTTGTGTCTTTGTTTTGTTTGATGTGAGCACATGGCTTGTCATGTGTTTCTTTGTGCCATGTGCTCTCATGTCTATTGTCTTGACCCCGCCCACCTTGTTACCTCATTATTGGTTGATTTGCCCCACCTGTCCTCCATTACCTGCCTTGTTTGCTCTCCTATTTATTCTCCTTGTGTTTGCAGTCCTGTGCTGGATCGTTGTCATTTATTCTGTCGTATTTCTCCTTGTGTGTCATCAAGCCTAGTCAAGTCTAGTCCCTGTCAAGTCAAGTTTTAGTTATAGTCTGTTTTCCCCCTCGGGGTTGTTTTTGTTGTGTTTTTGTTTTTATTTTTATTATCAATAAAGCCCTTCCTTTCCTGCAATTGAGTCCTCGCTCCTTCCACCACCCTCCAAACTTGACACTAATCAGAGAATCCTGAAAAAAAATTATCATGGTTTCCACAAAATATTAAGCAGCAAAACTGTTTTCAAAACTGATAACAAGAAATGTTTCTTGAGCAGCAAATCAGTGGATTAGAATGATTTCTAAAGGATCATGTAACACTGAAGACTGGAGTAATGAAGAATCAAACTCAAAGTTATTATAAAATGACAGCTTTTTAAAATGGTAATGCAACCCCATTTCCAGAAAAGTTGGGAAATTTTGTAAAAATAATAAAATCAAAATCTGCTATTTGTTAATTCTCTTGAACCTTTATTTAACCAGTACAAAGAAAAGATTTTCAATGTTTTCACTGACCAAATTAATTAATTAACAAATTTTGATGGCTACAACACACTCCAAAACGGTTGGGACAGAGACAAAATAAAAGTGAAAAGAACATCCAAGTTAAACTGTTTTGAAACAGTCAATAATTAGCAGGTGAACTGGTAATAGGTGATGGTATTGTGATTGGGTATAAAAGGAACATCTACCAAAGTCTCTGTCAAGCAAAGATTGGTCATTGCTTTCTGCTAAATTTGATAAGAGAATTAACAAACAGATAAAAAAATCACATCTTAATACAAGATTGCAAGTATTTTGGTCTTTCACCATCTACATAATATTGAGAAAAGATTCTAGAGAAATCTCAGGCTGTGTAAGGCGTGGCAGGAAACTTCTATTGAATGTGTGTGACCTTCAAGCCCTCAGATGGCATTGCATGAAATACTGTCATGCAACTGTGTTAAATATAGCCACATGGGCTCAGGAGTACTTGAAAAACCATTGTCACTTAACACAGTCTGCCACTGCAGCAAAAAGTTCTCTGGGCCCGAGCTCATCTCAGATGCTCCAAAAGACAGCATAAATGTGTGCTGTGGTCAGATGAGTCCACGCTTCAGCTTGTTTTGGGGAAAAATGGACACTGAGTTCTCTGTCCCAAAGATGACAGGGACCAACCAGACTTTCATCAGCAACAATTGAAAAAGCAAACATCTGTCATGGTATAGGGGTGCATCAGGGCAAATGGTATGGGTGATTTGCATATGTGTGAAGCAGGGGCATTTCCTCCGAGGAGGAAAGAGAGGCAGTGCCTCCTTAAAAAAAATGGATGGCAAAATAATCGATATTACAAAAATAAAACACAACGCAAATGTTATTTTTTTTTTGGCAAATGACATGGTTTTTAGTGAGCAATCAGCGTGGTGAAATCAAAGGTACATCTCTGTGTCTCTGTGTCAAAAATAATGTATTGTTTAAATTGTTACTGCCTTTAGTTATTATTTTGGAATAAATGTAAAAATGCGAAAAAAAAATGTGAAAAAAAACAAAACACTAACTTGATGAAATTTATACTTGGTTTTAAAATCATTGGTTACCCGTAAGCCAATCAGATACGTTTAGTTATGACGTATGTTATGCACCTGTACAGCCGCATCGAAGCACAGACATCATGCATCGAACTCAAATCTATGATTGAACTTCCACTGTAAACCTGTTGTAAACACTTGATAAAACAAATGTTTATCAAACACTCTTCTTGTTCTGGCTTCAGTTTGAAAAAGAGTTGAATGTTCTCCATAACAGAGCGAATTGCATCCCGTGTCTCGTTTCCCATTTCCACGGTCGTTTCGATTTTTCTAACCTACAATGTAAAACTCGGCGCTTAGCATCTACGTCACGGCTCTCAGCCCGCCCTCTGTTCGTTGATTGGCCCGGCTGTTTCCAGACCGGTGGCAAACAGAAAGCTTTGACGCTGTATCAGACTGAGTACAGAAGCGAAATGAAATTGAGCGGAAGTAGGAAGTCTGATGTAGTCAGGCTACATGTTTTCTGGGAAGCAAGACAATGCCAAGCCTCAGTCTGCACCTGCTACAACAGAGCCTTCTTCAGCCTTCAAGTATATGTTGACTGGCCGAATGCATGCCATACGAAACGCCACCTGCCATTTAAAACAAAAAACGTATAAACACACAGTTCTGTCATGAAACTCTCTAGATGGTGCAGGCTGATAGGTCCTTAAATGAATCTGCTTGCAATCACATCATACTCCATAGGGCACAGCTGATTGGTTCCTGCTCTATCAGTAGCCATTGAGCTCACTGCTCAAACTTCAAATACTTAGTCAGCATTTAGCATTTGCAACGCACCTTGAGAACCTCTCCATTTTCCCCGGCTCCAACTGTATAGATCTACAGGTAATTCATGTTTGCTTTATTGTACAGAAGCAGATGTCTTACTTGCTCACAGCAGCTTGTTGTGTATGTATTGGCAGTAGCAAGTCCCATACTTGCAGCAGCAGCAGCATAGCAGATCTATTCCACTAAGACCAAACATATCAACATTGTCATATCCTTTACCATGCCAAACACTGTCCTGTTGTCATGAACCAAATATACTTACTGCACAAACTCCATGAACATGGAAAATAGCGATAGATGGACCGACGTCAAAGTCCAGGCACTTCTCTACCTTTGCGCTACGGAGTTGTTGACATCTCTGTCTGCCGGCATACATCACTTCAGAGTTCCTATTTACGGTGCGAATGTAACCAGGAAAATGGCCCTAGGGGAACATTTAGTTCTCAGGGGATTGCACTGGTGGCTAGTTCCTATAAATCAGTTCCTATAAGTGCCTCTTGACTGGTCTGTCTACAGTCCAGATCTGTCTTCTACTGAAAATTTATAGTCCATTATGAAAAGGAGTATCAGACAATGGTGACCATGGACTGTTGAGCAGCTTTCTTGTATCAGACAAGATTCCACTTGCAAAACTGCAGCAATTAGTAATTCCCAAATGATTAAAAAGTATAATTAAAATGAAAGGTGATGTGACACACTGGTAAACATGCCTCTGTCCCAACTTTTTTGGAGTGTGTTGCAGCCATCAACATCAAAATTTGCTTATATTTACAAATTACAATTACGTTGACCAGCTAGTGAACACATTGGAAATCTTTTTTTTTTGTAATTTTGTCGGTTAAAAAGAAATAACAAATCACAGATTCTTGATTTTATTGCATTTTACAAAATATTACAAATTTCTGGAAATGGGGTTGCATAAACCACCATGAGATTAAAAGATTTCCCCAACTTCAAACTCATGTTTATGGAGCACAGTATCTACAGTCTATTTGCTAACTACCTTCATGTCATGTGTCAAAGTGTACATACTCTGTCATCCAGCAGGGGGAGCTGTGGTTCCTAAATGAACTTCCTCTCATCTCTGTTCCTCTTGGCCTGCTGTACAAGCATCCATGTGCACAACACCCCCCACCGCTATTACAAGCATCAACAGAGATGAATTTGTGTTATCAGTGCACAAAAATCTTTTCACACTACCATCCCGTCTGTCTGGTAATGGTGACACACAAACAAACATAAGGTTCAAGCTCTTGTGTGTTGATTTTCTGTTAGTGTCAGCTAAAGGATATCATTAACTGCCTATATTATACTGCATGGTTGCATAATGACGGCATGGAGAGATGATGGGCTGTACGTGTTTATTAGTCTGCTCTAGGATGACAGCAAAACATCCATAATCCTTTCCACATTTTGTCATTTGTGTAGCTTAGCAAGATGATGGTGGTTTAAACATCATATAGAGGAGTAAATACTTCTGCTTTCATTTCACAAAGCAGAGAGGATATTTTAAATAAGATTTATTTATTAAAAAAACAAAACAAATTAAAAAACAGTCATATTGCTGATCCCCACTCTTTCCAAAAATTGCAATCCTGTCATCATTTACTCACCCTAAAGCCCAAAGTATAGTTCACTTTTTACGTGCGTACTTGTGCACGCACCTCCAGATTTTTGTAACAGCATGTACTTTGAATGGGCGTTGATTCATAATGTAGTCAAAGAAAAACTGCATGAACAGAATGGAACGCATGCAAGCTACATGGACAATGGAGGCCTACATAGATGACAGATTGTGCGAATAGGTTAGAAAGTACCTTTATTTGTACTCTAGCAATAAAGAATACAAAGATGTTTACATTGGTTGTAGCTCGTGGCAAGAGATTGCTCAAAACTGCACATGCGTTGAATGCCTGTGTATGCGTATGAGTCAAATGAAGTATGCTGTGCAAGGCTGTGCATTCGGCTGTGCGCGCACACTAGTGTACGCATAAAAATCGTATATATACCCGTATACATGTATGACTTTCTTCTGCAGAACACAAAAGAAGATATTTTGAAAAACGTTTCAACAGTTATTTCATACAATGAAAGTCAATGTGGTCTAAACAAAAATAAACACCATAGACTTTCATTGTATGGACAAAAAAAACTAAAAAAAAAAACTAAGATGTTTTGTAATATTCCAAGGAAGAAGTGAAGTCAAACATAATTTGGAACGACATGAGGGTAAGTAAATGACAGAGTTTTTTTAGGGGGTGAACTATCGCTTTAAGTGTTGCTTCTCTTTCCCGTCAGGGTCAAATGCTTTTGCAGAAACATCTGGTGTATCTAAAAGTAGCACTGTGGGGTGTTAAACACAACAATACATTTGATAATGTCACTGTAACACTCGTCTCTATTACACTTCCCACAACAAGAGTTTTGCCACTCTCAAACGGAAATAAAGCTTTGTTTTAATATGGTCACACAGAGCAAATGTCCAATTAGGTTACTTAATGGTAAGAAAACTTCAGTCAGAGATAAAATCAATCAGTCTTCTGTGTGTACTGACGACACATTTCTGCCTGATCTCACACAGCTCATGAAACAGTTCATTAGTCAACATCCATTTATGATTCATGAAACCTCAGTTCTTTCATTTTAATAGCTATTAAAATAATCGTTCCACCAAGATGCTCGATTTTAGAGCTAATTATGATCATTATGGGTTTATAGTGTTAGTCTGATTAACTTAAAGATTTATAGACTGCATCCTTAAGCTTCTAATGGGGGACAAGTACAAATTGTACATGTACTGTTCAACAAAATCTCATGTCAATTTGTGGTTAACCCTTATGTTGTGTTTGGTTCAAAAAATAAATTTGTACGATTTTTAGGAAATACGTAACATAACTTCATAGAGGTCGTACAAAAACAAATGAAATAATACAAATTCATACAATTTACTGGCCTTTTAAAAATTCCTTGTAAATCATTCGTTATTATATATTATCACCAAATATTGGATTCAATCTTTTTGTTAACTTGTTTTCTTTCAGTTAGGACAGGTTTTGTATTTATTTTTGAAACTGACTGATTGTAGGCCTCATTGATCTGAGCTTATGGGAGACCGGGGGCAATTGTAACAGTGGACAATTGTAATATCTCAAATTATACCAATCAGAAACGAGACAGAACCATGAAACTCATTTTTCATGTGCTCTGTGAGATCCCTCTCTGCATGCCAAAGGACAAGCTTCTAAATCATGCTTGTTAAATATTTTCTACAAAGACTCATTTCTGAGGTATAAAAGTTTTTTTTTTCATCTACAGTATTTTCCTCTTTTCTTAACCATAAATGTTTATGAATTCAAAGCTGTCTTGTTTTGATGACCATTCTGTTGTCTAACATATGATAACACAGCCACCCTGTGACAAGCTACACTGCTAGCTAGAAACAATGAAGCTAATGTTTGACAAAGATATCATATGTTAAAGTCGGGGGCAATTGTAATACTGCATTACAATTGCCCCAGACACCAACAGTGTCCAGCTTAGTAAGGACATCAAAATAGATTATTTTTTTCCAATAGTTCAAGAAGTGTTTTTGCATCTCAGTCTGGGGATCCATTTTACTGAATAGGCCCTCTCTGTTCACAACATATCCAGGTTCAGACCAAGGAAAACAGCAAGGGAAGTTAATTAATTGTTCTGGATAATATGTAGTGGATATTAAATAGTTTTATTTAATATCCACTACATGGATATAATATCCACTACTTTTTTTTAAATCTCTTTTTCACAGAGATAAACTTTATCTTCAGATCAATGAGGCTCAGATCAATGAGGTCTATGATCAACTAATAAATACAAAACCTGTCCTAAAAAAAGATAAAATATTGGATGTAGCATAGGGATAATATAGCATAATGAGTGATTTACAAGCAATTTTTAAGGTACGAGACGCTGTGCTGTATCGTGAATAAGTCGCAGCTGAGGGCATTGTTAGGCAACCCCTTCAGCCGTGACTTATTCACAATACAGCACTAGCCCTTGAGTACCTTATTGCTTTTATAAAATGGTTACCACACAATGAAAATATTAAAGCCAAAAATATGTATCAATGCAACTTTCATGAAGTAAACTTTCACTAAGCCTTCCTTCCGCTGGAAAAAATAGTCCTTGACCGTGATCAGCAACAGAAGTTACATTATTTGCTTTGACTAGTGCTGTCAGTCACGGGAAAACCCCTTAACTGTTAAAAGGACAAGATAAGACATCGGACATTTAAACTGATTTTTTATTATGAACATAGGACTGACCTGAAGGAAAATGCTAAATCTGAATGCAGGTAATAAACTCGCTCACTCGATCTCTTTCTCATAACACTCTACATAATACAATAGGCTTCAATGAACAATATCAATTGAGAACATACAATTTACGTTGCTAAGAGTGGTTGCTAAGGGTGTTGTGTAGTGATACACAGAACCGTTGGGTGAAGCGGTCATAGCCATGTTTTATCGTGAATAAAACACAGCTATTGACCAATCAGAATCAAGTAGAGGAACTAACCGTTTTATAAAAGGCCAGAAATTGTTTTCAACACAGTGTAATGGTTAATTGTTTGAATTTGTATGATTTCATTCATTTTTGTATGATCTGCTTATGCCTCCATGACAGTTATGTTATGTATTTTCTAAAAATCGTACAAATTTATTTTCACATTGTACAAATTCATACAAAATTCCCATGGCCTAAAAGTTATATTTTCCCATGAGATCGGGTTTGTATTTGGCATTCACCTTTTACTTGAGGCCATGATGCATTTATTCAAAATAAATGGTTTAAATTATTCTGCAGATTCATGCTGCAAATAGGAACTGAGTAATATGTTGAATATAAATATTTTTAATTCCATTCTGCCTGGTGGAACCCAAAGTTAGACATTATGCATTCCAGTAGTCTTTCTGTGCATGCATAATTGATGTCTGCTATGAGACACTAGCAGTTTGATATGATAGGATGACAGTGGAGCAGACGTGGGTCTCGCTGAAGACAGCTGGAAGCCTGACATGAGCTCTAATGATTCACATCAGGAGGTAGATCTGGATGTGGCCATCTCCAAGAAAATGATTTGTAGGAAAAAGAGAATAAATCACTGGAAATGGGATGAAACCTCGACAAATTGCAAACATTGAGTACCTGTTAGCCATGTTTGCACAGCACAACTAGTCACAGCCTCAGGCGGCACACCTGCACACTGGCTAAAACCGACTAGACACAAAACCATTGTGAGCTCCAATCAGATTTTGTTCAGTGGTAAAAGTTCTTGGCTAAAATGAGCTACAATAGAGTATTGCAGGCATGATGTATTCTTGTAGGCCAAAACCCGAAAATTAGCATTCTGAAAATTAAAAAGTTAGCATTTTAGTATTGTCTTGAAGTCAATGGATTTTTTGAATGGTTGCATTTTTTTTTTTTTTTTGAATGGTTACAAGTGTTTACCAATACTTAAAGTACTTTTTTATAAATTCTTAACACAGCATCACACCTACATCACACAGTTGGCCAAATGGTTAATTTTCTGGCCCAAACCACATTGTGTTAAATAAATACAAACTTCATTACTTGTCATGTTTCAATTCTACATGCAGACAAAATTAAATCCATTTTATATATATATATATATATATAATTCAGTTTCCTTTTACTGTAAGCCATTCTACATTTTTGGTTGAGTGTTGAATGTGTGCATTCTTGGCAACATAGAAACATACTGTCCAAAAGCGAATGAGTCATTACTTTATTGAATGTCCAGTAAAAAAAAAAAAAAAAATTGCCAGAATTGCTCAGGACAGCCACTGATCAAATAGTCACTGTTCTCCTATGCAGAACTTCAGCTGCCCCCTACGTCAAAATTTTTTTCTGGTGTTGGGGTGGGGTGTTGATATAGATGGGGTGGGATAGTTAGTGCCCTACGCACACTGCATATTCTGCATATGTGGAACAGTGGAATCGTTATAGTAAAAGATTTATATGAATATATTCCATGGCAAAAATAAGGTTTCATATGTTTCACATGTGTAAGAAAAGAAAAAAAAAAAAGAAAAAAGAAAAAAACATAGAGATGCAGTCCATCACACATTCTTCCTCCTCTCCCTACCTCTTCTTCTCCCTTGTTCTGATCCAACTACTCCTCTCTTCTATCTATTCCTCTCCCTCGCCCAGACATTTTTTTCTCACTCTGCTCCTCTGTGTTGTTTGACATCCACATTGAACAAAACCAATTCAAAGAGTTCCTTTTTTACTGTGACTGTCCTAGTAATGAAAAGAACTTCCACACCTGTCTGTGCCTCCAACTGAGATTGGAGTCAACTATATTTCAGTGATGTTACCTAAAAATGTTCATCAGTTGTTTCAATATTTTTAGTATGTGCTTTTGAGCTACTGTTGTTGCAGAAGTAGAGGCTTTATACTACATTTAAGGTTTCTGTCAAACTGTGTTTAAAGGTACAATGTGTAAAATTTGGGAGGATCTGTTGACAGCAATGCAATATAATATACATAAGTCAGTAGTGTATAAAGACCTTTATTACCTTAGAATGAGCCATTTCTATCTACATACACAGCACGTCCCCTTAAGTCGTCATGCGCCGGCATTTTTCTACTGTAGCCCTTAACAGAATAAACTGCTCTACAGAGCGCGTTTCGTCACTATGTTGTTATTCTTCTAAATTGTTTGTGTTTTTAGAGGCAGCTTGCATCATCAATAGGTTGAATACACACAAAGAGGAAGTAGTAGTAGTAGTAGTAGTCTAGTTTATTAGAAGCAGGGACCATTCTTTGTTAGAAGTAAGAAGAAACATCATTGCTTGACTGGCTACTCTCTTGCTGTCTCAGATGACACCATCTTTGTCTTGTGTCGGCCAGAAGGCCACCGTAGCTTTCTCTGTTAAACAGTTGTAAACAAGGCCAGAAAGATCCATGATTTTGGCATGGGGTAAGCTTGTGTCAAAAGAAAATTTAAGCATTTTAGAAACATTTCAGTTGACTGCATATTGTGTGAAAACAACATGAATTGTGTTAATGGTATGGTCGCAACAGATGAATGCTGTACTAAAAAAAAACAAAAAAAAACAACTGTAAATGCCTGAAATAAGGTCTGTGGTAAGGATATGTTCATGTTTTAACCTAAAATACATCAGTAAAACCCCTTTGTGTGTGTGTTTTTTTAAAGCTTTTACTTGTCATGAAAAAGGTGGTTGATAACAAGCGTCAGTAACACAGAATACTGATCTTTCATTAATGAATAACTAAACATGAACAAATGAATAATGCATTATTAGCACTCTAGTAACTACTATTAACTAGCAAGAAACTCTGATTAATGAGTTAATAAGTAATAGTGCTCAGTTGAAGGTGGTAGTTCACTATTAACTAATCAGTAATTACTGTTTTTTCATTCATCCCAGAGAACTACTAAGAACTTTTGAGGTTTTGTACATTTTTGTACAGTAAATACTAGTGGGTTACCATGATCTACACTTTAGAATACTGATCCAAATAAGTAGTAGTTCCTTTAGAATTATGTAGCAACTCTTGAGTTATTACTATCCATTACTTAACAAAAACCTCAAAAGTTTACAATGACTCCAGTAGTTACTAAAGAGTTATCATGTTTCTCACTATATAATACTGATCCAAATTATTAATTCCTTCTGAATGATTTGTTAATACTTCAGTCATTACTAGTGGGTTACCATCAACTTCACTTTAGAATTAATAATACATTATGCATCATTCATGTTAATTATGAACCTGTATATAGTAGTTCTCTGGGAGGTATGAAAAAAAAAAAGTAGTTACTGATTAGCTAATAGTGAACTATCACCTTCAGCTGAGCACTATTACTTACTAATTCATTAATCAGAGTTTCTTGTTAGTTAATAGTAGTTACTGGAGTGTTAATAATGCATTACTCATTTGTTCCTGTGTAGTTATTTATTAATGATGGAACAGTATTCTAAAGTGTTACCCAGGTGTCTAAATGGAACTACAGAGATTGACGAACATTAAACGTCATCACACCGACTCACTAGTTTACTTTCACAGCCTCATTGTGTTTATAATCATGCTCTTGCAAACTATTCTTCCTAAAACTTTTAGGGAAAATGTTTTTATATAAATTGTTGAAAGCTTAATTGTGGTTTTGTTAAAGTCATGTGACAGTGGTGTAGTTCATTTATAGTCACCGTTTAGGTTTTTACTTCTGGTTATTGTATTTGGGGTTCAAAATTCATAAAAGTACATTTATGAAGATTATCATGATGAACAAAACCTGTAAGAATCATAAACTTTTGTTGGTTACAGAGCTTATTTTCTGCAATAACCCAAAAGCCAATGGAAAATTGGGTTTTTGTTGAGGGAACCAGGTTGATGCTAACTTCCGGGTTGGCCTACAAAAACACATCAGTTCTCTATTGGACCAGACTGATAAATTGATAATCAAATGTCTGGCAACATGATCTTCCATCATCATTATATTCATCATAATCATTATCATCATCATCTTTCCTAGAATTTTGAGTTCCACCTCACATTTTCCTCTGAAATGTGGTTTTATTTTGAAATTCTTCTAATTATTGCTCTTGTACTGTCTTTGAGACTGAAAAAAAATTGCTGCAGGCCTATAATTACATGACATTTATGTACAGTTTATTATACACACCATTATCATTAAACAGATATTTACAATGTTTAGGCATTTTAAACATGTAGATTAAATTAGGCTTGGCATGAAATCAAATGTTTGACAATCATAACAGAATGATTAGTATTTAAATACTCTATAGCTCACAGGAACTAATGTTAATAAATAGCTAAAAGTTATCTCTTGTTCAATATACAACAAAAAACTTGCATTACAGTACAAATCTACCAGGCTGCTGTGCCTTCAGGGCGCTCATTAAAAACGAAGGAGCGGGACCTTCTTCTGGTCATAGCGGGTGGGCCTGTCCTCTTGGTCAGGGTCAAGTAGATGTCGGAGGTGAGGAATCGTGGGTAGCAGTCTCTTTTCATCAAGCTGTAGATTTTATCTTGGGCTACATCAAAGCAGGACTTAGTCGGACGGAGGATGTTCTTCTCTATTGTGGCCTTGGTTGAGTGGTCGATGTTGATCTGAGAAGTAAGGTGCAAAACGTAAAACATGAAGCCATCTAAAATTAAATTTTCATTGCACACTGTGATGAAATACAACATACTTGTGGAGTTATGCAAGAATTTTTGTGGGCCAACTATGATTTCGCCACATTGCTGATCTGTGTTTTCTTCTGCTTTATAAAAATGTTATGATCAGGAGATTCTCACTATCTTGTCTTTCAGTCTATTTTTCAGTTTTTTTTTAATGTGCAACAAAAATCAAAAACATACACTGTAAATGTCTGAGACAACAAAAAATCTGGATTTTAGTTTTAGTTTTAGTATTTAAAAAACAACAATAAAAAACAAACAAATAAACAAAAACAAAAAGGTTTTTTTATAGTTTAAAAGGAAGTGATTTTTTGTTATCATTCATGCTATGCAATAAAGAAAATGAAAATCTATTTTTCAAAATAATCAATTTTTCAATAATAAAATGAAATTGTCTTGGTCATCATTTTCAATAATAATATTATTATTAATAATAATTGCAATAATGTCACATACACATCACAAAAAATATCACAAATTATTGATTTCTTAATATCATTACATTTTTAGGAGTGGACAACACAACAGTTTACAACCTGAACTAAATGTCATAAAAGGTCAAATTATTGCCATGTCATAAAAAGGTCAAATTATTATATGCATTGTTAGTGCATTTGTGGATAAATTAACAGATCAGCCCATAATAAGAGTGTCATGTCATTGACCCACTGGCAAAACCAAATATTAAACACTTTGAAGTATTTACTAAAGATATTAGCAAATGTTAAGAAAAAATTAGTAGTCTCAGACTTTTGCACTTTATTGTACAGTGTGTTTAATTTGTTATTCTTTTCTGATCACAGCGAGTCCACTGACTCATTCTCCCTCTGTCCAGGCCACAGTTGCTATACTCTCCAAAATATTACAGACTAACACACGTGTCTGTTGAACAGCATTTCTGCAGTGGTGAATTCTCTCAGATCTCAATATAGGGCATTAGAAGCTAATTTATGCTGGCAATGCTCCTCATTTATGAATAAACACAGTTGATAAATATTAAGGTTTTCCTTTACCAGCACTGATAAGAAAAGATTGGCTTTCAGTCTCAGTTGTTTTTTCGCTCTCACTTTGGTCAGACTAGAGCAAGTGGTCCCACTGCCTCATTTTCACTTCTCAGTTTTTTCAGAGTCTATTTTCTCAGCTGCGTGGGCGTCTGAGGGGGAGTTTTCAGCCAAAAGCAGGAAAACCACACGGTCACATATCTGCCCCCAGTCATGTGGCCGACAATGGCCTCTGCACAACACAATGGTAGGTCTCTGATGCTGATGCAGTGTTGCACTACACCGCAGACATCATTTACCAGAGCATTATTTGTTTTTATTATGACCCCCGTTGAGGTTACCCAAAGCGTAGCTTTAACAGCAACGTACTGTCGCTTGTCACCAAGCAAGGTGTTTTCCAAAATGGCATCTGTTTCATTTTTTATGGGGTCTGATAAATATGTTGTAGTGTATTAAATGAGTCAATGACTCAAAAAGGAAATTTCTTAAGACTTGAAGCAACTTAAACAAGTTGTATGAACCACTGTTATGATACTTTTATGGTGCTTATTTGAAGCTTTAACACTCTCCATTTATTTTAATTGTACACACTTAAAAATAAAGTTTCCAAAAGTGAGTTTTAGCAGTAATTCCATAGAAGAACCATTTTTGAACCTTCTGAACCTTCCATGGAAAGGTTCCATGGATGTTAAGGTTCTTCATGGAACCATCAATGCCAGTAAAGAGCCTTTATTTATTAGAGTGTATGGATAAAGTGCACAGCTATATTACAGGTATAACCCATTGAAAGGACTGTGTTTCTGTCCTTCACAGCTGCTTTTTCAGTTGTGCAAAATTAAATATGGGATCCACTCTGATTTAAGTCCTTATTGTTCACAATGCAAATGTGTGCATACCTCTTTGGGGGCTTCTTTATCGATGAAAATGGCATGTATCTGTTTGGCTTTAGACTGCAGTTTGGTTGCAGACTCAGTGGTTTTGAAGTCTTCACAGGCTAACCAAAACTCAATGTTCTCCTCGCTGAACTGAGTGCGCAGAAACCGAGTGAATACTTCTACGCCATCTGAAACAAGATGCAACATAATTATACATTATAGTCGCTAAATGCATGATTTACAAACAAGTTCTGCCAAGTTTCTGTTTTATTCTTCCACCTCTTTTGGAAGCTGTATGGTTAAAAAATGTGAAATTTGGCATACTAAACATTTCTGGAGGAAATGTTTGGGTCTCCGTCCCCATCTAGAAAAAAACAGACCAACAGGCCAAAGGGTTTTACTTAACTTTGCAACTACGAGTCAATTAACTCGCATTAATTTGCAACTACATGGCAACTAACTCTCATTAGAGTATTAGTAGACTGTTAGGTTAGGGGTAGTAGAATAAGTTGACAAAGTTAGGCTTTAGACAGTAGAATGACTGTTGCAGATGCAGACAGTCTACTAATTCTCTAATGACTAGTAGGTGACACATAGTTAAAAAAGGTTACTTATATTTAGTAGAATGTCTAAAATAGACTACTAAAATAAAGTGTTACCAACCAAAGTGTTAAGTTGCTGTTTCTCCTTATAACTACTGAACTGAATAGCCTAAAAGCCTCAATTCCTTGTTCAATTCCTTGAATTATGCAGATTTCAATGATTAAATGTAGATTTTCCTTTTTCAAATTCATACAGTTAATACATTTGCAACCTGGTCAAAGAGCATGAAACACAGGGGGAAAAAATCAATTCAATTTTGAAATAACTGTAAAAGTAACGCTTCTTTGCTCTTCACTGTATTTCTGGAGGTCTGCAAAATTCTAATTTAATTTCATGTATTGCTTCCCTTGTAAAATCTCCAATAGAAGTCACATACTGATTTTTTGGTGTTCAACATGATTTTCCAGAAAAACCTTAATGAATTTTCTCAGAAAAGACATCAAACAGAAAGTGAGGTATTATGTCTGCAACACTAAAAATCATAGTCACATTACCCCGATATTACAATGAAAATGTGGTTGCAGTATGACCAACTAGTCTACAATAATAAAACTTTGAATGAAGGTAAATTTCCTGACATCCGCTGAACTACTTCTCAAAAATTTACCACCTGCAGTGATATGACCAAATCTGCACATCTTTACAATGTCCAACTGGAGGGCCCATAATAGCTATTTGCATATTTATTTATTACTATTATCATCTATATAACTATGCTCATGGACACAGACAGACAATCACATTCCAGGTGGTGCAAATCAAACAGTGCTTATGTGTTGAATCAAACTATCCACTGGTTAGAATCACATGAAAAAAAAAAAAAAAAGAACACTATGTTGTTACAAGCAGGTTTTCACATCCTGTGGTTATGATGGGATGCACACTTCTACTTTAACACAGTATGACACTGAAATGCATTCAATATGCTAATACAGTATAATGCTAAGATGAGATGATCATACCTGGGTGACTCAGCAACTCCTCAAATGAATCACTCCATCTCATAGCCAAGTCCGGAGCAATGCTGTTAAAAACACAAATTATTGTTTTAGTGTTTGAAAGGTGCTTCATAAGAAGTCACATTTATACATCTGAATCATCCTATCGGTGAAAAACACATTGACACTTCGATACCAAAGTTCAATAACGAATCTAACATTTCCTGATGAAGTAAAATACTAAATCAATGTGTAAACATCATAAAGGCTTACTGGTTAGGTTTAGCTGGTGGCTTCTTCTCAGGACTGACATTTTCATGTGATCCAGACTTTGTCAGAAGAAGACTGAGTCGACCTTTTTTATTCCTGCAAAGAGAGAAAGCAAAATATAAAAATCTATCTATCTATCTATCTATCTATCTATCTATCTATCTATCTATCTATCTATCTATCTATCTATCTATCTATCTATCTATCTATCTATCTATCTATCTATCTATCTATCTATCTATCTATCTATCTATCTATCTATCTATCTATCTATCTATCTAAGGAAGTATTAGAAAATTAGGTCAAAGCTTCATGTTGCATTGTGCATAAATGTATACATATGCAATTAGACACCACATGTGTTACTTCCACCAGGAAGATGCTAAACCGAAGATTCGTCAACATGACAGCTATAAGGGGAAGTGTTACCACTGTGCTAGCTATTGGTATTGAAGCACAAAAGTCAGTCTGATCAAAAGCCATGAAGAAAAAACAGTAAATAAGAGTAAACAAGAGTTCTGGCTAAACATATAACAGACAAACAAAATGTCTATTGCCTTTATACATGCATTTGTAGTTATAGCAATATTTTTATTGTTGGTTCAGACTTTGACATCTTAGCAAAAAAGAAAAAGAAAAAAAAAGAGGAAGAAAAAAGAAAAAAGGTTTTAGACAGAGCTATGGTTCAGATACCACAATTATTCTTAATATAAGATATAATTATAAAACACGGTTCACAAGTATATGCGAAGTAGACACAACAACAGGTGTATTTTGCACTGATCTACATTCTAGGACGATATGTTCTCTTGCCTTTTCTTCGCTGAAGTGAATACAATTTTACTTTATTACATCCCAAAAGAGCGAAATTACAATGAAAGTCAAATAGATTTGTGTTTGGTCACAATGATGAGCTCCAAAAAATAAAGGAAGTCACACACAACAAAGAAAAACCTACCCAAACTTAATTACAATGTAAATGCTAAAAGAATGATCAAAACCCACAGAGAGTGAACGCGCAATATAACATCTCTCCCTCCCAATATTTTCGGTGTTATTTTGAGAAAAGTGTATGAAAAAAACTGTACCTCAAGTTTGTGTCTTTCATTCTGCAAGCGAGCAGCTCGTCCTCACTGAGCATTTTGAAATATGCTTCCTCCTTGGGGGCCGAGAAGTTGAACTGAGGAAACAGAAACACAAAAATCTTCATGCTCTTCCCTCTAGTTGACACACACAGATCAACACAGCAGGTACTAAGTCTAGTGTAAACTATCAAAAACTGAAGCTCATATTTGTGTGATAAGTGTTCTAAGAGGTCATTTCCCATACCTGTCAAGATGACTTCCTGTAAGGGAAAATACCCGCCGTTTACTGTAATATCTCTCTGCTCGGGTTTCCTTGCTGTAGGATATCCATTTGCTGGCAAAGTTTACATATAACTTTTACTTAAATATGTTTAAGCGACAGCAAGATGGGGATGCCCTCACCACGTGTGGCTGGGATATTACAACAAAGTACTTTATAAAGTTTTTTTCAGACTTTTGTTTTATTTCGCCACTCAGGACAATTACACCAACTGTATATATATATATATATATATATATATATATATATATATATATATATATATATATATATATATATATATATATATATATATATGTGTGTGTGTGTGTGTGTGTGTGTATATATATATATACATTAATAAAACAGATTGAGAATATATTTCATGTAGCATTACATTTACCTCAGGCAAGTCATTTAGTGTCCACAACATGTTAGCTCACAGCAACTCTAGAAGGGAGTAATTCACTAAATATATGCATTATATTAGCTTAGAAATTCATTATACTTTACATGTTAATAATATTTAAATAATTATTTAATACGTTTAAATAAATTTGTCATGAAAATGATTATATTTAAAAAATGAATTGGAGTAGAAAAATAACCAAAATTATATATAATTAGATTTAAATGTTGCAAAACCTGCCTTGTGTGCATTTTTTTTATTTTTTATTTGAGTGTTGATTATTATGTCTAAATATAACACTTGAATTGAATAGTTTGGGCTCTGTTGTTAATTGTAATTTCCTGAACCGTGACTTCAATACCAAGGTACGTACTGAACAGTCATGTTTGTGTTATACCCCTAATAACATTATGACCACTTTACTAATATTGTGTTGGTCCCCCTTTTTCTGCCAAAACAGCCCTGACCCATCGAGGCATGGACTCCACTAGACCCCTGAAGGTGTGCTGTGGTATCTGGCACCAAGATGTTAGCCGCAGATCCTTTAAGTCCTGTAAGTTGCGAGGTGTGGCCTCCATGAATCTGACTTGTTTGTTCAGTACATCCCCACAGATGCTTGATTGGATTGAGATCTGGGGAATTTGGAGGCCAAGTCAACACCTCAAACTCATGGTTGTGCTCCTCGAACCATTCCTGAACCATTTTTGCTTTGTGGCAGGGTGCATTATCCTGTTGACAAATGTCACAGCCACCAGGGAATACTGTTTCCATTAAAAGGGTGTACATGGTCTGCAACAATGCTTAGGTAGGTGGTACGTGTCAAAGTAACATCCACATGGATGGCTTCCCAAGGTTTCCCAGCAGAACATTGCCCAAGCATCACTGCCTCTGCCGGTTTGCCTTCTTCCCATAGTGCACCTTGGTGCCATGTGTTCCCCAGGTAAGCGATGCACACGCGCCCAGCCATCCACATCCTTCTTCCATTGCTCCGTGGTCCAGTTCTGATGCTCACGTGCCCGCTGTTGGCACTTTCGGCAGTAGACAGGGGTCAGCATGGACACCCTGACTGATCTGCGGCTATGTAGCCCCATATGCAACAAACTGTGATGCACTGTGTATTCTGACACCTTTCTATCAGAACCAGCATTAACTTCTTGATCATTCTGAGCTACAGTAGCTCGTCTGTTGGATCGGACCACACGGGCCAGTGTGCATCAATGAACCTTGGCCGCCCATGACCCTGTCGTCGCTTCACCACTGTTCCTTCCTTGGACCACTTTTGGTAGAAACTGACCAGGCAGACCGGGAACACTCCTCAAAGCTGCAGTTTTGGAAATACCCTGACCCAGTCATCTAGCCATCACAATATGGCCCTTGTCAAACTCACTCAAATCCTTACGCTTGCCCATTTTTCCTGCTTCTAACACATCAACTTTGAGATGTGATGTGTCACACACACTTCTGTTGGATTTACAAATAAACTCTTAAATGTACTCTGTGAGTAATGTACATATTTCACACTTTTGAAAAAAGTGTTATTTTAACTGCAACCTTGAGTAAGTCATATTTTTTGAAGTCATACTTTTTTTTTGTATTATTAATCTGTGTGTGCATTGTAACAATACAGGTAACAATGATGAAATAATCATGTAAATACAGAGTATATTCTATATATACAGTGGGTACTGAAAGTATTCAGATCCCCTTAAATTTTTCACTCTTTGTTATATTGCAGCCATTTGCTAAAATCATTTAAGTTCATTTTTTTTCCTCATTAATGTACACACAGCACCCCATATTGACAGAAAAACACAGAATTGTTGACATTTTTGCAGATTTATTAAAAAAGAAAAACTGAAATATCACATGGTCCTAAGTATTCAGACCCTTTGCTCAGTATTTAGTAGAAGCACCTTTTTGATCTAATACAGCCATGAGTCTTTTTGGGAAAGATGCAACAAGTTTTTCACACCTGGATTTGGGGATCCTCTGCCATTCTTCCTTGCAGATCCTCTCCAGTTCTGTCAGGTTGGATGGTAAACGCTGGTGGACAGCCATTTTTAGGTCTCTCCAGAGATGCTCAATTGGGTTTAAGTCAGGGCACTGGCTGGGCCATTCAAGAACAGTCACTGAGTTGTTGTGAAGCCACTCCTTCGTTATTTTAGCTGTGTGCTTAGGGTCATTGTCTTGTTGGAAGGTAAACCTTCGGCCCAGTCTGAGGTCCTGAGCACTCTGGAGAAGGTTTTCATCCAGGATATCCCTGTACTTGGCTGCATTCATCTTTCCCTCGATTGCAACCAGTCGTCCTGTCCCTGCAGCTGAAAAACACCCCCACAGCATGATGCCGCCACCACCATGCTTCACTGTTGGGACTGTATTGGACAGGTGATGAGCAGTGCCTGGTTTTCTCCACACATACCGCTTAGAATTAAGGCCAAAAATGTTCTGTCTTGGTCTCATCAGACCTGAGAATCTTATTTCTCACCATCTTGGAGTCCTTCAGGTGTTTTTTAGCAAACTCCATGCGGGCTTTCATATGTCTTGCACTGAGGAGAGGCTTCCATCAAACCACTCTGCCATAAAGCCCTGACTGGTGGAGGGCTGCAGTGATGGTTGACTTTCTACAACTTTATCCCATCTCCCAGAACCCGACTATCAGCCAAAGTGATCTTTGGTTTCTTCTTTACCTCTCTCACCAAGGCTCTTAGCTCAGTTTGGCCGGGCGGCCAGCTCTAAGAAGGGTTCTGGTCGTCCCAAACGTCTTCCATTTGAGAATTATTGAGGCCACTGTGCTCTTAGGAACCTTAAGTGCAGCAGAATTTTTTTTGTAACCTTGGCCACATCTGTGCCTTGCCACAATTCTGTCTCTGAGCTCTTCAGGCAGTTCCTTTGACCTCATGATTCTCATTTGCTCTGACATGCACTGTGAGCTGTAAGGTCTTATATAGACAGGTGTGTGGCTTTCCTAATCAAGTCCAATCAGTATAATCAAACACAGCTGGACTTAAATAAAGGTGTAGAACCATCTCAAGGATGATCAGAAGAAATGGACAGCACCTGAGTTAAATATATGAGTGTCACAGCAAAGGGTCTGAATACTTAGGACCATGTGATATTTCAGTATAATATATATATATATATATATATATATATATATATATATATATATATATATATATATATATATATATATATATATATATATATATATATATATATATATATATATATATATATATATATATATAAAGAATTTACTACAAATTTCTGAGTGAATATTGTTTCTACACCATTTTTCTTTCAGTGTAGTGTTAGTTAAAGGATCAAAGAAAATGAAGAGAAAGACACCCTCTGTATACTCACTGTGGCTGTTGCCTCTGCAGAGCCATTATAATGATGGACAAATCCATTTCGGCACAATAAATGAGAGGAGGGAATAGAAATGTCCTCAGACAGAGACAAGGGTGACATCTTCATTTAATCAACAGCGGTAGAGGCACACTGACAAAACCACACAATCCTCAGAGTGTCCTTTTGAGGGCTTGATCTCAAGTTGATCAATTAAAGTCTCTGGTCAGCGGTTAGTAAAACTTTTCAATTTGCATACACAGACATCAACATTCATGAATGTGCAGAATTAAACACTTCCTGCTTGCTGACAACTGTAATGATCTTTAGTTGCTTCCAGGCCAGGCCATTTGTCAGAATATTTGGCAAATATATTCAAATATAACATTTACGTTGCAAACAGTGCAGCTCGATTTGAAAACATATTTTGTTTAATTACAAAAATGTACTTCAAATGCAAGACATTTCTTTCTTCAAATCTTCATTTTGGGTACATGTACAATGTATTTTTTTTTTAAAATATATTTGGGACAATATAAATATATGTAGATTGAAAATATAATTAAGCTATACTAGCAATGCTTTGACCATTGTTTATATATTTTGCAATAGATTTGAAAAAAAAAAAAACAGCAGAAAATATATATATTTTTAACATTTTAAGACTTCTTTGTTAGGATTTGTTTGGAGAACACTCTAGTAAAATTATTGCTAAACATAAAATGTTTTACAAAAACATTTCATTATCTTGTCATGTAAAATATTAAACAATATGCTGCTTTTGGCACAGTTGGATCTTTCTGGTTTGCACTAACACATCTATTACCATAAAACAGCTTTTCATGAGGAACTAAAAAGCTGCAAATGACAAGTGACACCGTAAAATTTGGAAAAGAGTGAAGAAAACATCTTTTCTTTTCTGTTTGCATAAAACCCCCCAGACACTGTTGGTGCTTCGTTGGTATGGTTCAGCTATGAACAATTTTAATCTGTCAGTGAGTACCGTATTACCATAAGACGTGTTTTTATTTTGAAGTAGCTTGAGACTGAGTTATTCAGAAGCTCTCCTCTCAGGATGTTGTTCATCAGTCTTTTTTACATCAAAGATTTACTCAAGTATGATTCATTTGTTACAGCCATCAGATTCTCATAAACTCTTGACAAAAAAAAGGGAAATGCGAGAGAGACAGAAATTGAAACTGAAATGTGCTGACGAGAAAAGCTACTTCCTGTCTTTACTGCCGGTGAAAATACATCTACTGACATTGTGAAATGCCCGTTGCCACCTGATTCCAACTGCAGTGAGTTCATTATGTTTTGCAGTTTCAGGATTGTGCATTATTCAAAAGCGAATCATGAATGCCTTTAAAATTCCAGTTCACATTGTGAATTGAATTTGAATTCAGTCAGAATTAAAAACAAACAAACAATGCATTCATTCAAATTTGAATTCAAGGAAGTAGGATTAAAATGGTTGAATTCAAAGGATATGCTGTAAATAGTATTTCCTTTCAGTATGAAATTACCCATAAATATGTATATTGTGATGCAACAAATGGGGTATTTCCAGAATTTTGGATGGCACCTATAGAAATTTGCATTTAAATGACATAATCATGAAAAAATGGGTCATTCTGAAGAGCTCAGTGCATTCAAGTGTAGTACTGTGATAGGATGCCACCTTTGCAATAATTCAGTTCATGAAATTTCGGTAAACTGTAAGCAGCATTATTGGAAAGTTTAGGAAAAGCAGAAACTCAGCCAGTAAGTGAAAGACCATGTAATGTCACAGAGCGGGGTGTAAAAGTTGCCAATGCTCTGAAACTTCAGCATAACATGACATTTTGGACAATGACATGCTTCTAACATTGTGGGAACAGTTTGAGGAAGGCACTTTTCTATTCCAGCACCACTGTGGACTTCTCGTCCAACAACAGTGCCTGACCTCACAAATGCTCTACTGGGTGAATGGGCAAACATTCCCACAAAAACACTTGTGGAAAGCCTTCCTGGAAGCTGTTATACTGTAGCTGCAAAGGGGCACCAACTCCATATTAATGTTGATGTATTTAGAATGCGATGCCATTACAGTCCCTGTTGGTGTAATGCTGCATTTATGTCACGTTTTTGCTTGTAACTTCATGAAACATACTCCGAAAAGTTTATGGAAAAGTGCACATCATTATTTAAAGCAGATTCTCACAATTAAAATTAAAACATAATGCGTCGATCAAGAGATATTCCTCATGGAGTTAGGGATAAAATCAGATGTGGCTTTTTCACTTATAACTTCCTGAACAACATGTTCTCCAACCAATACACCTATATAGGTCGTTTGTCAGTTCCCTGAAATACGACCCATAAGAGTGTTTACTAAAGTTGCGCCCCTTTCATTTTAATGCATTGTTCCCTTTTATCTGTCATATTTTGGGTTTTGCGTAGCTCAATTGGCAGAGCATTGCAATATATAGCAATATGCAATCATGTGATCATTTCATGACGACAGACGTAACACGACACTGTCATTATTTTTACGCCAGCTAGAGGGCGCATGACTTTAAAACGTAAATATAGGTCGTAATAAGGTGCTTGAAAAACGACCTGTAGGGTTTTTTTTTTTTGGACAGTCTGTCCTGAAACATGCATAGATCGTAGAGATCTGTTCTGTAATTGGTTTTCTTGTTCCTTGTGTCACTTCCCCATTGGGTATCCTAGTCATGTGTTCCATCAGTTCTTGTATTTATAGCCATTGTCTTCCCCATGTTCCTTTGTCATGTATTGTAAATGTAACCTGCTACTGGTGAGTGTCAGTGTCTGTTGCCAAGCCAAGCCAAGCCACGTCACGTCACGTCACGTCACGTCACGTCTGTGTTTTTGTTCATGTTCCTGTTTGTATTTTGGATTATTTATATTAAAACTGCACTTGGGTTCCAACTACACTCGCCTCCAGTGGACCCTTTACGTTACAGAATACATGACCGCCATGAACCCAGCAATCACTCTTTTGGATTTACGCCAAGGTAATCGCTATTGAGGATTATGTTTTGGACTTCTGTGATGTTTGCCATCTAGTTAATTTTAACGACGTAGCTCTGAAAGACATTTTTCGTTTTGGACTCAACGAACCATTGCATTCTTGTTTGCCTGGGGGAAAAAATCATTTTTCACTTGAACAATACATTGACTATGCACTTTTGTTGGCTGGTTCATCGTTTACTGTAGGAGTTGTTGTTGGAAAGGCGGGGCTTAGCTCACCTGTCAATCATCATCTATGACGCAGTCAAATGAAGCAGGAGAAAAACTTGCCTGAGACTGAGAGAAATAACCTCGATTAGTGTGCTATTGTGTGCGTCTATGACTTATTGTGAGTACCCGTTCAATCATTAGATAATCTTTATTAATCATAGTATTTGATTATGGGTCAATTTTGCATTTCTCCATTATTATTGAGTTCATCTGAATGAACAGTGTTAAAGCAAACTAGCGCGTTCTGCGCGTTCACGTGCTGTGTCTTCACAATGACATTATTGCAGATGGTAATGTCTTCACCCTGTTCCGTATATGTTTATTCATGTCACAATGCTACTATGTTATTCATGTCAAGTTTATATGGGAGTACTGTATAGTGCGCTGGGTAATATTTATTGCCAGTATACGGACACTTTCGGTTTCAACGTGCCGATTATGTTTACATAACTGATGACAGTGGCATACTGCATAATATTTTTCCACTGAAAGTTAATACTCTATACTGTAGTTATGTATACTATAACATTTTATAGTGGAATTTGATGTGTAATGTGATTTAATTTATATAACAGTCAAGACTGTTGATTATTTCTTTATTTATGTTTCATTGTAGTACCACACATCTACCCACAAATTCTCAACCTGCCACTCATGTACATCTTCAGTGTTCAATAAACCCTTTTATTTAATCTGATTGCCTTGATCCATTCCTGTGTTCTGATCGACACACCAAGAGGAAGGCTAGAGACATTAGAATCACCTTAGAATACAATCCTTTTTCAACTCCTTAACAAAATTGGTCCTTCGAGCTGGATGCAGCCATTGCTCTTGGATAAAGAGGATTTATCAATGTTAATATGCAATCAGAAGGGGTAAATGCAGATGGTGGCAGACCTCAACGCCATGTTCGCCCACCTGCCTATCTTGAGGATTACGACCTCACAGCCGCACAACGTAGACAGGTCGGTCAGCCAATGATGCCTCAGGCTGCAGAGGAGCCACAGCGATGTCATTTATCAGAGGCTGCCAGGCTCACCCTCAGACAGAGCCTCTAGTCCTGTGAGTCAGTATTCCTGGAATGTAGTGGATGAGTGGTCGCCGGCTGCTTTCGATAGGGAGCATTACTATGATAGAAGGCAAGTTGTATTACCAACGCAGTCTAGCACACCTGTGCCCCCTAATCATCCCGCTCTCTCTTCACCATATCACCGGCCTTGGGAGGAGAATGAGGTTCAATTGCCTCCATCAACCGTCGGTAATATACCACACCAGCCTTCTCAGCCTATATTGCACTCTGGTTCTCTTTCAATGCCACTTCCCCACTTATCTACTTCCAGGCAGCCATTGCAGATGACCAGTGCAGTGGCTGTGTCAGTGATATCAGATCTGTTTCCTCAGAGAGGGGATTATAGTTCATTACCTATCCCAAAGCAGACTGTGGACTATAGATTTAAACAACCTCTATCTAATTTGTCAGAGAGGAGTGTTGAAGAGCCTTTAAGAGAGCATGTGCTGGTTGATTTCCTGGGAAAGATGCTCAGTGACCTTCAAGTAATGCAAGATCACATACAGACCACACTGCCCACCAAACAGGAAGTTCCGAAGACAGTCAAGCCTACGATTTATCCTGACTTCTCGTTTACTGGCTATCCAGGTGAATCTATCCCCGCTACTCCTCACAGAGTTGCTCCTCCACTTCCTGAGTATAGCACCCAGGCCTATGATCAACGCAGGTGTGCAGAGCATAAGCTTGGGCCAGGCAGGGCTGTTCACCGCTTTCACCCTGATGATAGATATGAGCCACAGAGACCTTTGTATTTGACACCTTACACACAGAGCTTCCACCCTGCATCCAGATGAGCGAGAGAGTACCTACCGTGGTCCTACCCCGACCATTCCAGACTTCGTCACAGGTGACCCTAGTGAGTTTACTAGACTGAAGATTGCTCTTGAGAACCTTTTATCTCATGATGCTACTGAGCTCTTCCGCTATCAAATACTGATGGATCACCTGAGGTTAGATGAAGCCCGCCTTGTAGATGTATCTTAACTCACCTTTCCCTTATACTGATACCATGGCTGCTCTGACTGAGAGGTTTGGCCAACCTTATAAACTAGCACTCAGGAGGATAGCTAAGGTGATGGATGCACTTGACATTCGACGAGGAGACACTGCAGCCTTCGACAAGTTTGCATTGCAAATTAGATCCCTTGTCGGTATGCTGGAGACTTTAGGCCATGAAGGGCAAGCAGAACTGAGATTCTAAGCAAATTACCTCCTGAAATGAGGTCAGAGTTCAGGAGACACATGTTTCGTCGCCCTGGCTCAGTGTATAACCTCCTGGACTTTTCTGAATGGTTACAATATGAAGCATGGTGCCAGAGCAGTGAAAGTCAAATTTCTGACCGTCGGCGAAGGGTAGAGCAGAAGCCTGAGCGAGGAAGACCAGTGAATCCTACAGGACGTTCAGTTACTGTGCTTCACAGTGCAAATGAGGGCCCCACCAAACTACCTTCTGGACCTGCTTCAGTACCTTCAGTTACCCACAGCATTCATAATGCACAGTCCAAAGCCTTCTGTCCATATTGTGATAAATACGATCATTATCTCAGTCAGTGCCCCACCTTCAAGTCCTTCAACAAACAGCAAATCACAGATTGGATACGGACAAATCACCGCTGCTAGCGCTGTGGGCGCACCCACCAGGTGGCCAAGTGTACCCTTAAAAAGCCATGCAATATCTGTAAAGGCAGACACCTGCAGAGCCTCCATGAAGTAAACTCCAAGCTTGTGATGGAAGGTTTTTGTTTGGTTAACTCAACAACTGAGACTCTGTATCTCGATAGACCGGCAGGATGCCGGAAAGTTCTGCTGAAGGTCGTTAGAGTGCTGCTTCGTCACAAGGACAAGACACTTGATACCTATGCTGTCCTCGATGACGGATCAGAAAGGACCATTCTTCTTTCAACTGCAGCCACCAAACTTGGAATTCATGGTCCGGTGGAGAGCTTAGCTCTACGTACTATCCGCCAGGAAGTGCAAACAGTTACTGGAGCCTCAGCCTCCTTCCAGATTTCTCCTGTAACTCAGCCACAGAAGATCTACTCAATTTCAGCTGTCTTTACTGCCGAACGACTCGGTTTAGCCAATCATTCTTACCCGCTGAGTATCCTGGAGAAGTATCAGCACTTGAAGAACCTCCCCCTGCAGTCTTTTGAGGGTGTGAGTCCCTTACTGCTTATTGGAGCTGACAATACTCACCTCATTACTCCTATATCCCCTGTTCGGCTGGGCCCCTCCGGAGGACAAGCTGCTATTGAGACAAGGCTCGGCTGGACATTACAGGGTCCGGTAAGGCTTTTGAAAGATCAGCTGTCACCACAACTTAAAAAGCTTATTTTTGTCCCTCACCCCTGCTGAGCTTGAGTTGAAGAGGGATGTTGAATGGCTGTGGCAGATTGATGTCTTACCGTACCGCTGTGAGAAGCAAGCTACCCGATCCAAAGAGGATCGAGAGGCTATCAGACTCTTGGAAGCCAAGACCACCCGAGGAAGAGGGAACCATAAGAGAGAAGTGATATATCCCACACCATATGATCACTCACAATGGTAAAAACCGCCTAGTTTTCAACTGTTCCTTCGAGTATGAAGGACTGAACCTTAACAACTGCTTACTACCAGGTCCAGTTCTAAGCACCTCTCTTCTGGGTGTCCTCCTGCGGTTCAGGGAACATTGTGTGGCCATAAGTGGGGATATACGCGGGATGTTTCATCAGGTCCTGCTACTGCCTGAGGACAGACCACTCCTACACTTCCTCTGGCGTGACCTGCATCGGGATGACCCTCCAGATACTTATGAGTGGCAAGTCCTTCCCTTCGGGACTACGTGCAGACCCTGCTGCGCGTCCTTCGCCCTTCAGAGACATGTGGCACTGCACAGCACTCCTGACGAGGATGTAAGATTCTCTGTGGACCGATGCTTTTATGTGGAAAACTGTCTACAAAGTTTGAGTTCTGTCTAAGAAGCAAGACTATTAGTGGATAAGTTACGTGCCTTCTTATCCTCTGGTGGTTTTGATATCCGGCAATGGCCCAGTAATGTTGTGGAAGTTGTCAGTCACCTACCTCCTGAAGTCAGATCCTCTAAACTGGAGTTGTGGCTCTCTCAAGACAAAGCTGACCCACGAGAGTCAACCTTGGGCCTGAACTGGCACTGCGAGCTGGACCATCTTGGGTTCAAACACAGACCGATTTCTTACAATGCTTTGACGATGCGGAGCATCTACCGAGTGCTGGCAAGTCAGTACGACCCTCTTGGAGTCATCCTTCCATATACTACCCGAGCCAAGGTGATCGTTCAGCAGCTTTGGGTAAACCATTGGGATTGGGATGATCCACAACTCCCTGGTGAGCTCCGGCAAGCATGGATAGACTGGGAAGGAGCTTAAATATCTACCGCAGGTAACCCTCCCTAGGTGCTATAACCTTCCTATATGGATAATTCCAATGTACGACGAGAGATGCACATTTTTAGTGATGCCTCCGAGAAAGCATATGGGGCTGTTGCTTACCTGCGGTCAGAAGGTTGCCAGGGGGACCTCCACCTTGCCTTTCTTCTAGCCCGGTCTAAAATGGCCCCACAGAAACAGCAGTCAATACTGAGACTCGAGCTCTGCGCCGCCTTGATAGGGGCACAGTTGGCGAGGTTGCTTACAACTGAGCTCACTCTTAAGTTGGACAAGGTTACTTACTGGACTGACTCCACTATTGTCCTCCACTGGCTCCTTTCCGATTCCTGCCGGTACAAGGTCTTTGTAGGCACCCGGGTTTCGGAGATTCAGGAGTTGACCGACAGGAAAGAATGGCGATACATAAATTCTGAGCGAAACCCTGCTGATGACCTGACTCGGGGCAAGAAGCTGCAAGACCTTATCGGCCCTAACAGATGGCTTCAAGGTCCGATGATCCTATTGCAACCAAAGGAGGAGTGGCCTTTTCACCCCACCTCACACTTTTCTGACTCGGAAGATACATCTGAACTTAAAGGAAGAATCTTCTGTGGGAAAACTATCACTGTGCCATTAATTTCAAGTAGAAAGAAGTACAACAAATGGGAGGATTTAGTGGAGGCAGTTGTGCAGGAGCTGCATGGGGCGGCCGCCCAAGATGAATGCCCTCCAGCAAGTACCTATAGAGAGGCAGAGACTGTTGTCCTGAGAAGGATACAAATGGATAGTTTCCCTGAGGATTTACAGCTCCTGAAATCCAACAAGCCAGTTCGCTCTAACAGTTGCTGTGTCTTTCTCCGGAATTTGACGCTGAAAACCAACTCATTCGAGTCGGAGGACAACTGAGGCGGGTGGAAGCCCTCAACGCAGCTACTGTGCACCCTATCGCACTCGACTCTCACCATCCAGACACTCAGCTGCTCATCAAGGACTACGATACTCGACTCCATCACCCAGGACCAGAGTGAGTGTTTGCTGTGCTCTGTAGGAGAGTGTGGATTCTAAGAGGCAGGGAGGCAATTAAGAAGCACCAAAGGGCATGCCTTGAATGTTGTAAGTGGCGGTTAAAGCCAGCAACACAGCAGATGGTTGATCTCCCCCCTCCGAGACTCTGATTGTATAAACCTGCATTCTATTCGGCAGGAATGGACTGTTTTGGGCCTTTTGTGGTGAAATTGGGACGCCGGACAGAGAAGAGATGGGGCCTCCTATTCAAGTGTCTCACCACCTCCATGAACAGTGACTCCTTCCTAATGGCCCTGAGAAGGTTTATTGGTCGACGTGGCCAGCCTGCAGAACTGTACTCTGATCAGGGTACAAATTTTCGAGGTGGAGAGACGGAACTCTGGGAAAGCTTCCACCAACTCAGTCCAGACTTACAACAACTGTTAGCCAAGCAAAGGATCAGTTTCCACTTCAATCCTCCGGCCTCTCCACACTTCGGAGGTGTGTGGGAGAGGGAGATCCGGTCAATAAAGTTGTCCCTTCGTACAACACTAGGCTCAGAAACAGTGTCTGAAGAAGTTCTTCAGACAGTTCTGATCGAGATCAAAGCCATCCTAAATTCCAAACCTTTAGGATATGTTTCAGCAGATCTGGCTGATCCGGATCCTATTACCCCCAACTGCCTGCTTATGGGGCGGCCCGACGGTTCCTTACCCCAGGTGGTGTATCCAGAGACCGAAATCCTTACCAAGAGGCGATGGAGGCACTCCCAGGTATTAGACGACAGATTCTGGACTGCATTTATAAGGCACTACCTACCGGCAATGCAGACAAGAGGAAAGTGGCAAAGACCATCACCTGACATTGAGCCTGGTTCCGTAGTCATGTTAGTTGACCCCCAGGTACCTCTGTCCTTATGGCACATTGGTAGAGTTTCAAAGGTGTTCCCAGGAGCAGATGGCCATGTCAGAACTGCAGAGATACAGAAAAAAGGCTGAACATATACTAGGCCTATAGCTCGTCTGATTCTGCTTCCTGAAATCCCTGAAGAGGATCAGCATCCTGGAAGGAAGACAAACAACAGGAACAACGGGGGTGGTACACCACCGAACCATGGCCCAGGTCCTCCAGTGCACTGGGACCCCATGCTCCAAGAGGTCCTCCAGTGCACCGGGACCCCATGCTCCAAGGCTCAGGTACTCTCACGCTAAATGGCCCAGATCACCCCACGCTCCATGGTCCAGGTCTTCCCATGCTCCATGGCCCAGGTACTCACACGCTCCATGGCCCAGGTCCTCCCACGCTCCACCTTCCCAGGTCCTCCCATGCTCTACGGGCCAGATCCTCCCATGCTCCATGGCCCAGGTCCTCCCATGCCCCATGCCCCACAGCCCATGCCCGCCTCTGCCATGTCCATGTTCTCCCATTCCCCTGCATGGGCCTGGCCCACCATCCCTCCCCCCAGGACTGCCTCTTCCCCACCACCCTCCTTGACTTTTTTTGTTTTGATGTTTTTTTTTGTTTTTGTTTTTTTGTTTCATGTTGGGCGTCAGGAGCCGCCCTTAGAGGGGGGGGGGGGATCTCTCACGGGTGTTTTGGTTTGGTGTTCATGTGTTGGTTTTCATGTCTTTTATTTTGTAGTTTGTTTTATGTTGTTTGTTTGTGTCATGCTTCCCTTGATCCTCATGTTCTCCCTTAGTCCATATGTCATGTTCTGATTGGTTGTTTCATGGTCATGTGTTTCTGAGTTCTGTTCTGTTATTGGTTTCCTTGTTCCTTGTGTCACTTCCCCATTGGTTGTCCTAGTCATGTGTTCCATCAGTTCTTGTATTTATAGCCATTGTCTTCCAAATGTTCCTTTGTCATGTATTGTAATTGTAACCTGCTACTGGTGAGTGTCAGTGTCTGTTGCCAAGCCAAGCCAAGTCACGTCACGTCACGTCACGTCACGTCACGTCAGTGTTTTTGTTCATGTTCCTGTTCACGTTTGGATTTTGCATTATTTATATTAAACTGCACTTGGGTTCCAACTACACTCGCCTCCAGTGGACCCTTTACGTTACAGCTACCTTGGTGTAACTTTTGATTACTTTATGCTACCACCAAAAATTTTTATCCAAATGCAGCTCACATGTAGAGGAACTTCACCAAAAATGAATTGTACTCCTATCTTATTACCTTCCTGAGTTATTGCATGTCAAATAACAAAGATACGTAATAAAAACTGGTACTAGATTACAGCCTGGAAAGTACTGCGTAATTAAAACAAATTTACAGTGTAACTTTTAGTAATTATAGTGTACCTATAAAGTACGTACGTGTAGGGAACAATATGTAAAATTTGGGGAATAAAGGAGTAACAACCAGGAAAATAACAAATTATTTATACTGTAAGTATTTTAGAACTAAGGTGTACTTACTCTACTAATATGATAGGCAACAATTTTACGTTTGGGAGCAGTGTAGTGCGAACTGTTGTGAATGGAGACTCAGGCGGGAGATCCAAGTGCAGCATTTATTTACAAATGAGAGTGGTCGTACAGGCAGGGTCAAAACAGGAACAAACAGGAACAGTGAGGAACAGGCAGAGTCGTAGTCAAGGGACAGGCAAAGATCAGGACAGGCAGCAACGGGTCAAAAACAAGAAACAGGCAGGAACGATAACAAGCAGGCAGACAGGATAGAAACGCTCAGAAATGACACAATGGTAATCAAGACTTCGCGGTAAGGTGGTGTGTGTGAGAGTCCTTTATAGTCCAGGTAATGTGTATCAGCTGGGTGTGGTGATTAGTGTGGAGTGTGCATGGCTGTATGTGGTAACAGGTGATTGGTGGAGTGAGTGCATGTGATTGACAGGGAGGATTATGGGAAATGGAGTCCGGAACTAGACAGGGGCAGACGGTGATCGTGACACGAACATACACTGCATAGCTTTTTATAATAATAGTGTACCAATACACTTTTTTTTTTTAATTATGGGGTCAGTGCATTTATACAGTTTTTTGATCGTAAAAGTGCACTGATTAAGTTTGGGCTTCCGTGTTTCAAAGTAAGTTAAACTAAAACCATCACTTTTTTTTTAATACTGGGGAAATATACTCTTGTTCCATGTTGTTACAGGGTAAGTGTGACGTTGTGGGCTGTAAATTAAAGTGGTGCTTGTTACCCTCTTGTTCCATGAAGTTATGGGGTAAGTACAATAAAAACACATACACAATCTGATGAACACAAACGAAGGTTGGTTACACTTTATTTTAAGGTGCCAGTGTATTAATGATTAACTACATGTACATACTATTGGTTTAGGGTTAGGATGAAGGTTTGGTTTAGGGTTAATTGCATGTAATTATGCATAATTTCTAGTTATTACTACAGTAACTCCATGTAACATGTGTAACAATGACACTGTAAAATAAAGTGTTACCCGAAGGTTTTTAGAAAAATAAATAATCTCTGCTAATGCAAGCTCATGGGTTCCTAAAAGCTGAAGCATAAAACAGCACATAGCAATAATGGCAGTAATCCATACGACCCCGATGGATGAATCAATGTCTTCTGAAGTGAAACGATAAGTGTCTTTAAGAAAAATACAGATATTTTAAACTTTTTAAACTAGACTATCGCTTCCGACCAACTGTCACCTGTGCATGCATGAGAGGGTTGAGTTCATGCTTGACTTGAAGTGTGATATAAGCATCTCTCTCTCTTTTTAAAATAATGCTCACAACAAAGTACAAACAATAACAGATAATAACAATATGAAACATACAAAAAAGGAGAACAGAGATGCCAGTTCTTACACGAGTTTCACAGCGCGTATACGTCACACTTCACCTTGCGCTGCACAACAGGTTTGTCAAACATGAACTCGACGCGCTGGTGACAGTTGGTCTGAAGTGAAAAGATGAGTAAATTATGAGAACATTTCTGGGTATACTGTATTTTCTTTTAATACACAATAAAGAATAGCAAAAGACATGGGATTCCTTCTTAAGATCCATGAGTGGAAAGAATGAAAAAGAAGAAGAATAACAAGGAGGAAGAAGCAACAAGAAAAAACAAAGAAAGGGACAAAACAGGCTATTTTCTGTCACGACTTTAGTATTTTAAATGAAAAGTTAATTTAAAGTTGTTTTTCAAATAAACATTTTCAGAGTCAGTGATATCAGATTGTATATGTGCTTTTATTGTACTTACCCTGTAACTACATGGAGCAAGAGGGCAACAAGCACCACTTTAATTTACAGCCTGCAATGTCACACTTACCTTGTAACTTCATAGAACAAGCGGGTAACAAATACCACTTACCGTGTAACTATAACAAGAGTATATTTCCCCAGTATTTAAAGTAAATAAATAAATAAATAAAAATAAATGCAATAGTTTTAGTTTTACTTGCCTTAAAAAATGGAAGTCTGAACTTAATAAGTGCACTTTTGCTATCAAAATTACTGTATAAATGCACTGATATGTACCCCGTAATAATAATAAAAAAGGCTTTATGTATTGATGCACTATTATTACAAAAAGCTATGCAGTGTATGTTCTCGCTAAACTGCTCCCAAATGTAAGATTTGTACTTTATCAGCAGTTTCTCAGCATGAGAATGTCCAAATGTAATAATTTTTTCCCCTTCTAAAAATATAAAAAGTTTATACGTACCTTTGTGATACCTACTTTTTGACTCTCCTTGCTATAGTTTTGGAGTTATGAGTCTTTACTTTTGTGGATGTCACTCAGAAAAAAAAAAAAATCTAAAAATGACTTCAGGCCTGAAAGGGTTAATGGTGAAGTTAATCAGCTTAAATAAGTACATTTGCATAATAATAATAATAATTTATTTTCATTACTATTATTTTCATCATTATTGTTACTATTTTTTTTAACTTTTAATGTTTGTGTTGGATTGAAATTTTGAATTGCAATTCATGTTTCATTCTAGTTCGGCTTGGATGTGTATTAAAGACAGTTCAATTCAAATTCAGATTCATGAACTAACAGGAAGCTGATTCTTGAAGTTGGAATATTGGAGCTTGAGAAGATCTGAGCATACTGTTCTGAATGAACATATCTTCATCCTCAGTGGATCACTTTCATTCCTCCCGAGAGCAGAAGTGGCTTCAAACCGAATGGTTAGTGGCTTGTGGTTAAAGGGACCCTCATGTCTGGCCAACTGCTCTCATCTATTCTAGGGCACTATGGCATCTGTGATCATAGACATCCTTCTGTCTCCTTTCTCCATAACTGCCTTTTCATCATAAATTTGTTCTAGCATTCTCTTTCTCCTTGTTGCACATGCTGATTAAAGGCAAACAGGGCTGGCAGTAGGGCATGTATCTCCCTGCTGGTACTCAGCCCTGGCAGAGGGAGTTTCAAGCCATGAGTGGATTTACATTCATGAGTCTTCAGCTGCTTTAAATGTTATTTGCCATTCATTACTGTAAAACAACATACAATACTCTGCAAAAGACACACATGACTTTTCAGTTCATTCCAATTTAAAGGAAAGCTAAATGACATCTGTCCAATTGAATTCATGCCCACCAAACCCTTATAAAATGTCTTATAGTGATATAAAATGATGTTATGATATTTGAAAGTGCACTGAATGATTACCATGTTTCTACAAAGGATACCGTATTCAAATATACAAAAAAACAACAACAACAACAACAACAACAACAACATGGTATTCATTATTGATTCAGTAGACAGCAAAATCATAACAAAACATCAGATATTATCATTTCAGATTTTGAAAAAAAAAGAAAAAAAAGAAAGAAAAAGATTGTTGTATTATGATCCTGTACGTGCTCATAAGAAAACCTGTGACTTCCAGTAAATTCATTTCCCTAGCAGTTCAAAGTAACCCCAGACACCTGCTTAACAACAGTGTTCAAACAGTAAGTTTCAAGTGACATCACTTCCTTGCCAACACTTTTGTCAGATTTGGATATAAAAAACCCATTGGGCAGGATGCAGGGTTTTTCTTACAGAAAAGTGTGAAAAAACAGAGATGTATAGATAGCAGTAAGCCACTGTCAATAACATATGAGTAGGGGGTTTTCAGGAATATGACACCTGATGAAAAACATCAAATCTTTTATTATTTTTTTATTTTTTTTATTTACTGGAACAGATCAAATTCTTGACAAATATGTGCCAACTTTATTAATGGTACTGGCTGACACCGTCAATACAGGCTGATGTTTAGCAAGGACCCTGATGTGTCAGGGACTCTTCAACAAATCCTCAATGGCCTCCAGTTATACACTGATGCTGTGCATTGAAACATGCAAACAATAGCCTTATGCTGCAAAATTTATGGATAGTTAATCCAAAGATGTTTAATTTCATTTTTCACATTCACTGCCCTTGAGAAGTAAAACTGCATAAGATATTAAGTCACTTCAGAGAAAATATCTAGAACACACACACGTTTGTTTTTGTGAATTGTGGGGACATTCCATAGGCGTAATGGTTTTTATACTGTACAATCCGTATTTTTATCCCCCTTCACTACCCCTACCCCTAAACCTACCCATCACAGGAAACTGTGCACAGTTTAACTTCTCAAAAAAACTAATTCTGTATGATTTATAAGCCTTTTGAAAAATGGGGACATGGGGTAATGTCCTCATAAGTCACCCTCTCCTTGTAATACCTATGCTAATGATTTTAAAGTGTAAAGAGTCTCATTTACTGTAATTCATTTAAAGCCATTGCATCTGCCTAAGATAGTGTTGAAAAGAGTTTTGCTGCCCACTACAGGGCGACCACATGTTTCTCAGTCATGAACTGTAGTCTGCTAATTTATGAATATTGGGGACTGTTAAAACATACTATATATGTTTTAACAGTCCCCAATTATTATTTTTTTTTAAAGTGTGCAATGGACTTAATGTGCATTTTTCACTGTCAACATGTCATGATGTCTTTTTTCCTGTGGCTCCAGAGTAATTGTTTAAAGGAACACTCCACTTTTTTTGAAAATAGGCTAATTTTCCAACTCCCCTAGAGTTAAACAGTTGAGTTTTACCGTTTTCGAATCCATTCAGCCGATCTCCGGTTCTGGCGGTACCACTTTTAGCATAGCTTAGCATAGTTCATTGAATCTGATTAGACCGTTAGCATCGCGCTTAAAAATGAGGCTGATATGGCTAGGAACTATACTCTCATTCAGGCGTAATAATCAAAGAACTTTGCTGTTGTTCCATGGCTGCAGCAGTGCAATGATATTACGCAGCACCCGTGAGCCCCTGCTTGCACAGGGAACGTGCCTTGCAACCATGGAGACGTTTGTGAGAGACGCTGCGTAATATCATTGCGCCTGCTGCAGCCATGGAACGGCAGCAAAGTTCCTTGATTATTACGCTGGAACGAGAGTATAGTTCCTAGCCATATCAGCCTAGAAAATCGCAACTTTTCATTTTCCGCCAGTCTTAGTACACGATGTAACTACAGAAGAGTCAAGTTTTAAATAGGAAAAATATCAAAACTCTTTGGTCATTTTTAAGCGCAATGCTAACGGTCTAATCAGATTCAATGAACTATGCTAAGCTATGCTAAAAGTGGTACCGCCAGAACCGGAGATCGGCTGAATGGATTCGAAAACGGTAAAACTCAACTGTTTAACTCTAGGGGAGTTGGAAAATTAGCCTATTTTCAAAAAAAGTGGAGTGTTCCTTTAACTATGTGCCCAGGTGCAAAGAGGATAAAATTTCAAATTGCATTATTGTGGGTGTCATGCACCAGCCGAGCAACTGCCATTTAGATGACCCTGAATGATAACGGATGGCTCTGTCCAGGCATTATACTCCTCCTTGATCTTGAGAAGTCACATGATAATTTTGAAAAAAATAAAATAAAATAAAAAAATAAAATAAACCATTTTATAATTATTGACCTTTCTATTGTGAACGTGTAAAAACTTTCTTTCATTTGTTTGCTAAATGTAAAGCTTTCACAGAAGCAGTTTGCAATGAAACACTGTTCACATTTGGGTTTATTTTATCCTTCATTGAAAGCAACAAAATTAGTACATTCAATGTCCAGAAAGGTACTAAAGACATTGTTAAAAACCACTGACGTGACTACAGTAGTTCAACCCTAATTTTATGAAGGGATGATGAGTGTTTTTGTGCGCAAAAACAAAACAAAAATTACGACTTTATTCAATGATTTTTCCTCTTCCCTGTCAGACTGTTAAGCAGTTAGAGCAGTGCTGCATTTCCGTGTTTTCGTCCGAATGGCGGCTCATTATTGGCCAACTCCTGCTCCAGCATTACACGCATGCTTGTGCTGCTCACGTGAAGAGGTGTCGGCCAATACCAAAGACTATAGAATAACACAAGACGTGTCACGGGTATTGTTTTGAATGGGAGAAAGTGTAACGCGCAATATGGCGGAATAAGTCCCGCCTTCTAAATAAGAGCCAATCGCCGACTGGTAAAGTCATCGCGTCACTTCAGTGGCCGTTAGAATCACCGGTTTCTATAGAAACAGTAAGACGCGCGCCTCCGAAGAGACACGCATTTAGGTTTGCGCATGCGCATTAGCTTGATCCAGCCTGAAAAATACAGTTTTTTTGTCATGATTAGAGCGTTTAGAAACTAAATTTATGAGCCGGTTGTTGTTAGATTTCATTGGTGATTTCAAATATGAAATTTAATCGTAAGGTTGGCAAACAATTTTTAATGACACAAATATTACCAAATCATTTGAGTAGGAATTACTAATTGGAACAGTATTTTAAAATAAAAAGCATGATAGTAATGATGAAGTCATTGTAAGCTTTTGAGGTTTTTGTAAGGTTTTGGATAGTAATAACTCAAGTGTTACTACATCTAAGAAATTGCTTGGCATTTGGATCAGTATTCTGAAGATCATGGTAACAAAGACTCAAGTGTTACCAAATCTGTCAGAAGCAATTACTATCCAAAATGTACAAAAACCTCAAAAGCTTACAATGACTTCAGTCATTACTAGAGAGTCATCATGCTTTTTACTTTAGAAAACTGTTCCAAATAGGAAGAAATTCCTTTAGAAGGATGTAGTAACACTTGAGTCGTTACTAGTGGGTTACCATGATCTTCACTTTAGAATTAATAACTATACATTATGCACTATTTACATTAATTATGAACCTGTATACAATATTTCTTAGTATATAAAAACAGTATAGTATTCTTAGGTATAATATATAGTAGCTAATAGCAGTTACTAGAATATTAATATTTACTCATTTGCTTCTGTATAATTATCGACGGAACAGTCATTCCTAGAAACTACATATCTCTTAAATATTCAGTTGAAAAGATGTTATAAAACAACAACAAAAACAACATCTTCGCAGTTGTCATATTCAGAGCTTTTCCCCAAAGTCAACATAAAATGAAAATTTACTTTTTTAATATGTGGTGCATGTTATTCCACGTTTTTTTTTTTTTTTTTTTTTTTTACAAACTACTTCAAAAAATAAATAAAATTGGAAATTGGAAAAAAAATCTTTGTAATAGCTTGATCAGCTTCTACTTTTCTTTTTCATTTTACAGACATAAAATGGCAATAATGCCACACATTGATGGGAAATTTTCATACATTTTCAAGTTGTAATGTCTTTTATCTCTGTTGTGCAGCTGTGTTAGATAAAAGATGCTTTCAAAAAAAGATGCATGCAACTGTGTTTATCTGCCAGTCAGTGCAGGGGAGCGGAATGTCTTTTCACTCAAATTTGTTATTCTGAACAGAAAATCAGCTTTCAAAACTTGCTGTAAACATAATTATTCAAGTCAGAAAGCTTGACATGTATCACCTCATGTATCAGTAGTTGTCAAACAATAGGTCTCCCTGGGGGAAAATGTTAGGAGAATAAGGAACATCTATAGCATTAAGTGAAACACTCAAAGTGATTCAAGTGCTAAAATATCAGTCTGCAGAGCAGGTAAAGCTGATGTGTGTCATTTTTTTTAAAAATACTTTCTTATATCCCAGCCTAATAGCAGAGAAAACTGAAAGGTTAATTCCCTCAAAAAGTGAAAACACTGTAGCTCTGTGGCCAGTAACTGATAATATTAATCTCAATTAATCTGGATTACATAATCAGATTAGATAATTAAATTATTCTATGTTTTAAAAATACTCATAATCAGTGTATTTTAGTTAATGCAATGCAATAGACAGGGAATGAGATGTCAGTCAGCTGAATGGTCAGTCAGCATCAGTCATCTTGCATGATGGAAAATATTTTTCCTTAAATAAACTGATTTTTATTTGTTATAAATACAGAATATTATTCATTTAGATGTTAAAATATGTTCTCAAAATCAAATCAGCCTGTCATGATATCTTTCAGTTATGAGCAGTTGTCTGAGGTTTGCAGCTCCCCCGTTGAACAGCGGCCCTTCACCTGCTCAGATTTTGGCAACACACCGCTGTGCTTACGACAGGAATATATGTGGAACATAGAAGAAAACTAATTGAAGCGGAGAGGAGAGAGAACTTACTGAGAGTAGCAAGTTTAGGACATAATGAGTTTAAGTCTGTTCATTGGCTTGAGAAAAAATAAGCGAAATATAGTCAAATTGGTGGTAGGTGTTACAGTGGTGTACTATAGAAGACGAGGAAGGCAGGTTAAGAAACAATAAAGTAGTTTAATCTCATAAAGGAGTCAGGATACACGGAAACACTTGTAACATAAAACAATACTGGACGCTGGACTAAAGACAGGGAGGAACTTAAATACACAAACTAATAAGAAACAGCTGAGGGTGAAATCAGTGTCCATGGTGAATAATGAGTGGCGGGAGCAAAACAAAGGAACACGTGACAGTCAAACAATCTGGACGAGACAGTGGATGTAACAGTAGCTCCCCCCTCCGGCAAGGCGCGTCCTCGCGCCGTGGAGGAACATCATAGGGGTGGTCAGAGGGGGCTCTGGAGGTGGACGGAGTGAAGGTGATGGAGTGATGAAGGGAAGACGACGATCCCCTGGTGGCGTAGGTGGATGACCGCTGGCACAGACCCAGAGCTCCCCAGATCCGACAGTCCACGGCCGGGTAGATGGAGGGCGGAGTCCAGATGCTGAAGGGCGGACTGAAGGCATCTGGGGGATGACCGACGGAGACTCGGCAGGTGGATTCTGGTGCGCAGACGGAGAGCTGGCGAACTCCCGCGACACCGCTGGCCTAGGAGACTGCGGTGATGTAAAGGCGACGATCAGCGGAGGTGTAGCTGGAGATCCCGAGGGCTACGGTGACGTCGGCTCAACCGAGGACAGAGGCGACTCCGAGGGGAAGGAGGAGCCCTCTGTAGACGAAGGGGTGGAGGGACGGAGAGTACTCGATGTCTTGAAAGTCCGTGGCGGAAGAGGAGGGACGACTGACCAAGGGGGAGCCGGCCGGACGAGGGAGGCCGGAGGAGCCGTCAGTCGGAGGGTCTCCAGCGGAACTGTAGCTGGGAGGATCCTGGAAGGAGCCGGCAGGTCAACGGGCCGAGATGGAGCGTTGAGGACCGAGATGGAGCGTTGAGGACGGCAGCTGGAGGCGGAGCCACCGGAACCTATGGCTTATGTGCTGCTGGTGGGAGTGTGACCTGCGGCTCGACGTCACAGGGGTTCCCTGGAGACGGCGCAGGGCAGATGACATCCAGCAGCGATGGTGTAGGAGGACTTGCTGAGCGAGAGATCGGTGGAAAATCTATAAATAAAACACAGTCCATAGTAAAGTCTCTGTTAAGTAACGAGGATGAAAATGACGGGTGGGTTTGGGTGGGCGTTGACTCATCGCTGAAGTCAATCAGCCAGTCCTCCCTCTCCGTAGTCGAATCTCTCTCGTCCGCAGATGTCGTGGGCTCACACCCCTGGTCAGACATCTGGTGGAGTTCCACTTCCTGGGCACTGGTCACCTCTGTCCTCGGGGTCTCGGGATCTGGCTGACCTGTAGCTGCCGGTGGTAACTCTCGGTCTGCGGGGGGCTCGCACGAGTACAGGTCTGGCTGTGCTCTGGATCGGGGACGAATGCTCTCCATGGGACGATGGTAGTTGGCCCCGATCCAGAACAACGACTTCAGTGTTTCGTCGTCATAGGGGCAGGCGAGTGAAACACTGATGAATTCTTTGGTGAACAAACAAAAATCGTGGTTCTTCTGTGCTACGAGCGTGAACATACCGCAGAAATCCATCATAAGTTTTTTGGGTCCGGTATTCTGTTACAGTGGTGTACTATAGAAGACGAGGAAGGCAGGTTAAGAAACAATAACGTAGATTAATCTCATAAAGGAGTCAGGATACACGGAAACACTTGTAACATAAAACAATACCGGACGCTGGACTAAATACACAAACTAATAAGAAACAGCTGAGGGTGAAATCAGTGTCCATGGTGAATAATGAGTGGCAGGAGAAAAACACAAAGGAACACGTGACAGTCAAACAACCTGGACGAGACAGTGGATGTAACAGTAGGAGGTGGGGAAGGGGATTATTTGGACCATTAAGGGGTATAAGTCAACTATTCAAGATAGCTTCCACTTCACAGTGAAATATCTGAAGACCCTCCTCATCTAGGTTCTGAACCTTCAAGTTGGCATTGAGAATTTTCTCAATAGAATTGATTATACGCTAATATACACCTTTGTGGTGAGATCAAACTAGAGGATTGAACATCCATGTGGGTGTCAGCACATCATTTTAGCACATCATTTCAGTGCATAGTTGAGCATAGCTTGGTGATCATGTGGTGCCAAACAGATGTATTACATTCCATACTCCTCAAAAGCTTGGCCAAGGTCACCATCAGGCCACCACAAGAATCTGAGCAAGTTGGCATCTTCAGAGGGAATTTTTACCTGGTGGAACATCACTTCCACATCTGCCATAAATGTCACAGGCTCATGGTGAAATCTCATGATAATTCCAATTAGAATACTGGACAGGTCTGGTCTTTGAAGAAGTTTATTTCATTTAGAATAGTTCCCTGAATTTTATGTTTGGTGGGATGGTACACTCCATGGTGTGGAAGTACCATACTGTACCTTTCCATCATTACAACTCAGATTTGTAACCTTCACTGTATAGCCCTTGGTGATTATATCATTCATAAAATCAACATAGTCATAATGAAACAATGGATTATTGAGGAACTTTTTCTCAGGTTTAACAAACGATGCTAAGCAAGTGTAAGATGGAAAAGAATATAGTGCATAATATGGTTAGGTCAGCCTGCAATTATGTACAGAAGTCAGCTCAGTTAAATGTGGGTATGGTATTTACAGTTAAAGAATAGGTATGTATAGTTAGAATAGTTCCTGTTAGAAATGGGTGTGGGTAGTGAATGGTTACAGTAGTTGTTTAAATGTAGTATTCAGAGGGTGATAGTACAAAGAGTCGGTCTGAATAAAGTTAGAGTTAGAGATAAAGGGTTTCCAACCTTTTCAGTCCGGACACAGTTCCCGCATAGGTGCGGAGAAAAGGTAGCAGATATGTGCGCGCAATCTGCTGGCGACTGATGGCGTCAAATGGAGATTTAAGCCATTTTTTTACCCTGGATCAAGACAGTGAATGTGTCCAGATAAATGACTGACTCCAATCTAGAACTCTAATAATGTATCCGTTAAGGACATTGGGACTCGTCAGGTGGTGCAAAATGTCGGGTAGACATTCAGATTTGTAGGGGAGAGTGTAAGATGGTAAAGAATATAGTGCATAATATGAGACCCTTGAGTCTTTGATATCAATACACTCTTGTAGATGAAAACACAAATGCACTCAGGATAATGTCTATATTGTTAAGTTGTGGTGTCATTTAGACATGAATGCAGCGTAGGAAATGTTAAAGTTAATCTAATGGGTGATAGGCGCATGCGCATTTGTTGTAATATGTTGCCATGTGCGTGCGTGAGCATCGGAATCTCACGTGCTGTTCATGTTTTGTAATTTCAGTGTTAAGCACAGTAAAGAACCTTTATTCCAACACGCTCGGGAGTTGGTGTTTTCACTCGAGTGGGTTACACAAGGCTGTGGTTGTTAGGCATTTCCACATCATAATGGTAATTCAATGCAGAAGTGCCAGTCTATCATTGTAGTTGAATGAGAGCCCCTTTCCATCAACAGTAGGTCTGATTTTGACCTTCCCATTTTTTCTTCCTTGCAACCTTCAGAGAAGTCATACTTGAACTGCTGGCTCCACAAATCTTCGAATCTGGAAACAGATATTTGATTAGAATATACTCGAGTTACTCTATCTTTGGTTCGGTTAGCTACCTTCCCTCAATGGTCCATTTACTGTCCATCCCAGAGCTGTCCTCAAAGCCCCTCATTTACACCATGAATTACCTCCTGTGGCTCCTAGTCCTATGTACCTCTTTCTGCTGTGGGATGGGATCTTTGCTCACTGGAATCGCTCTTTGAGAGACTGTAGGATATACCAATGAACACAGACAGCAACTTAATTGTTCCTCACAAGATTTACTTATGTGCCTCGACTTCAGGCAACTGAAATACAGACCTTTGCTTTTTAGAAAGTCCAACTTATTCTAGTGAAGTAACTTTTGTATCCTTCTACAGTGTTCCAAAATATGTTCATCTCTGCAAAAGAAACAAGGCTTGTTGCATATCTGCTTAGCATTTGTCAGACCCTTCTTAAATGGACTTGAGTCAGAACTTTGTTTGACAGTTACTGCTGTTGCCATGGAGGTGAAATTCTTTTTACCACTTATACCACTTATCCTGACAGAGCTTCATGTAGTGACTTCCTTGTTGCTTGAGTTTTATCTTGCAGATCTTCAAACACAGGATGCTGTGCTCTTTTAGCTTGTCTGTTAACGAACTCCACAATGTCTTTAAATCAAATTCTTCACTTGTCTTTTTCCTGTAGATCACATGTGTTCCTCCACTTCTCTCTTAATTTATTAAGATGATTTAGGTTTAGAGATGATTGTTCGCATGTTAGCTGCATTATCCATTTCATCCATATAATCATCAGGTATCATTGAGCAGAAACTTTATTTACAGGTAGAGAATCGAGTGAACAGCAGACAATCAGGTAAGTGAGTAATTTGGAGACAGGTTGCAAACAATCACACTTAGCTTATTTCTCTTTTTTGCAGGTGGTGAAGGAGTTGGATAAGTTGGGGATCTTCAGTCCAGGGAAGCGTGTAACAGGAAGAAGGTGAGCATGCAGGTAAGTTGGAGCTAGGCATAAGCGTTTTCACATGGAGATCGATGAAACCCTAAGCCTAACCCTAACCATATAGCAAGTTCTGTCACAATTATGCTCAGTTTAATCTGTTTCGGTTTCATTTTCAAAGACTTTTGCTCATCTTTTTCTGTTTCCTCATTCTTATGTTCCTGTTTGTCATTTGTTTCCATGGTTATTCATTATGTGATTAATTAGTGCACACCTGTTTGTATTTGAGTTCGCTGTCTTGTGTATACCTTGCCTTCTGTTCATTCAGTTCATTGTCGGGTATTGTTTAAGTTAAGGTGATGATACACAGAGCAACTTTTTGAGCAATGTTGCTTGGGCACTTTCCCATTGAGAATGAGCAACAAATTTCTATCTGGATACTTTAGATTGGTCATGGGCAATTTTTTGAGATCCTCCAATCAGAATTCTAGCAGCCAATCACATGATCAGCTTGGAGATTTCAGAAAAATTCAAACAAGATGGCAGCCTCTCAGCAGCAGTGGAGCGAAGAAAAGGAGCATGAACTTATATCTTTTTACTATGGTAAGTTGTCATATGTCAACCCAAAACAGGGAATTTACCTCACTGAATGCTTAAAATACCAACAGGTGTCCAATTTAATGTGTGTAGGCCAGGGGTGCGTTTCCCAAAGCGAACTATGGTCGTAAGTTCCGTCATTACCAATAGAGTTCAGTGGGACTTACGATCATAGTTGGCTAACGATGCTTTCGGGAAACGCACCCCTGGTTAGCAAAAGTGAGGTGAATGGAAAGATGGCGAGTGCAACGCCCGCGCGACCGGCTTTGGTTGATAAGGAACACAGCAGGAGTGCTATCTGGAAATATTTTGCATATGAGGCAAATGAACATGGAAAGCCGAAGGACACAAGCAAGCCAATATGCAAGAGATGCTACAGAACAGTGCTAACAAAAGACGCTAACACCACCAATATAGCAAAGCACCTGAGAGACCGACACCCGGATCTGTATAAAGAATTTCTCGAGGTTGGTATTATTATTATACAGTACTGACACTCTATCCTCCAATTTGATACTATATAAATAAAGGTGACTTTACGACTTCATGTCGATCCAGTGAGCACTGTTTGAGCACTGTTTACAGTTTTGTTAATGTAAAATATATGTTCTAGACTTGTTATATTTAGCTTTAAATAAAAAAATAACCCCTTAATATTGTGGCAGTTTTTTTCTCCGTGGTATCGAAAATGGTATCGAATAGCGATATTTTTCAAGAGTATCGAAGTTAGAAATTCTAGTATCGTGACAACACTAAATCAAGCCAAACCGTCCATTTAGAAACCGAGAAATTTGACACTTTAAGGTAAGGAGGCTGATCTCTCAGGTTGACACGCGAGCCGGCTTGACTGTTTTCATGAGGATTTATAGTTTATGGACTGTTTTGATTGCGGTAATTACATCTTGAAAGGCAAAAGCATTGATGGCATCTATAAAAGAGATATCTGAAATAGAAACGAAAGTGATATTGCCTCATCCAGTGGAGGACGCACGAATTTACAATGCTTATCAGTGGCGTGCACTTTGATCGTGAAAGTGAAAGTGCCTTTTGCGGTCGCATCGTGGTGCTCCTGTGTTCCCGATGTGAACGTGAGCTCCAGTCCATTACAATTTAGGGCGGTTAAGGCCCGGGTATACTTCATTTCCCGCGTTCCATTCAGTCTTGCGCGAGCCTTTCAGAGCAACTCCTTTGCCCATGAGTGCGGAAAGACCATGGGAAAGACAACCCACCCCACCCCCGGAACGCAGTTTGGTCCCCCTCACTTTGAAAATGTCTCCTGCGCCCCTGGTGTAGGCTGTAATTTAGCCATCAAATGTTTTCAGATGAATACTAAAAATACGCATTTTGTGTACATCTGTAGTGGTGTAGGTTGTAGAACTTATGGCACATGTAAGTAGCTTTTGATGTGATCAACACGGGTTTGAATCCGCCTTTTGCCAAACTCGCTTTTTTCCCTTTTCCTGTTACAAATCAGATCGGAAATACATTTTATTATTATTATTATTATTATTATATTATAAGATATAATAAAAATGAAGGAAATATTTTAAAAGTTGAAATAAAGTGCCTAACAAGTGTTTATAATAAAGTATTTATTGGGTTGCTCCTCTCTGATTGGTTGCTGCTAACTGTCCATTGCCCTAATTAGTTGCCCTGTGTCTCACCAGTTTGCCCGTTGCTGGCAACATTGCCCAGCAACATTGCTCAAAAAGTTGCCCCATGTATCATCACCTTAACATAACTGTTTTCAAAAGTAGATAATTTTTTCCTTAAGCAGCAAATGAACAAATCAGAATGATTTTTGAAGGATCATGTGACACTGAAGACTGGAGTAATGGCTGCTGAAAATTTAAGTTTTGCATTACAGGAGTAAATTACATTTAAAAAATAAATAAATAAAATAAATAAATAAATAAATAAAAAGTGATAATATTTCACAATAGTACCATTTTTACTGTATTTTTTGCAAAAATAAATGCAGCTCAGGTGAGCCTTGCTGATTTGATTTTTAAACAGGCTTTTCCAGGATAAGACCAATGATAAAATTGGCCTGATTTGAACACTGCAACAATCGTGAACCGCATAAAGGTCTCTAAAAGATTTAACAATGCTACTCTCCCACAAGAAGAAGGTTGAAAATAAGAGTTGTTATAAATAGGGTACTGGATAGATGCAATAACCTTAAAATGAATTCATATCATATTCAAAGAGTGATAAGCATCACTGAATAATTTGTGAAGCAAGAGATGAATATTGGCAACAAGAAGCGCAACAAATACCGTACATATAGATGTAGAATTTCTGCTCCGAGGTAAGAGAGAAGAAATTAGGTGATGTAAGCAAGGTCATTATTTGGAATAACTAAATAATCATAAATATAATTATAAATAATTACAATTATAAATGGAATAATAATTAGGTTAGTTTTTGCAGCTCTAATCCTGCCTATCATGGTGTAAAGTTTTCTGTATTTAGAAGTCAGATTTTTTTTTGTTTTTGTGTGGGTTTAAAGTTTGGAGACATCAGAGCATGTAATGAACAACTTCCCATATTTAACAGCTGTTCGCATATTTAAAACCAGAGCGACTCTGGATGACTCTTCTGACAGCTGAGACACATTTATGTTCACTCGTATGAAAATTTGTCTCATATACCGAGGGGGAAAAATACCCCCCCAAAAACAACCTTTTCCCTCCTCAAGGCAATAAAATGGCAGACATAAGCCTGGTAAAATTTATATACATTTGCATTCAAGGCATTTAACACAACCTCATATCCAGAGCAACATATAAAAAACTCTGTAATTTTCATATGCGATGTGAAATCATCTGCATATAATGCTTTTCTACATATAATGATCACCTAAACATCTGCAAATTATACCTCAGAAGATGATGGAGGACCAGAGTGCTACAGTGAGAGTTTTTAGAGCTAGAGCAAACAAAATTGTCATATTTTAAGACTCAAATTAATGTTTTGCTTCAGTTGGGTGTCAATAGGATGTTTCTAATTGGCACTAAACACAGGAGCCAAACATCTGTTGTGAAGAACAGGCCAGCGACACTAGCTGTCATTTACTGCGCATACCAAGAGGTCAGAGAATAATTTCAAACATCATATTTCACAGTGAGCCACTTAAACAGCTACAAATACTCAGCAGCACTCTGGGCTTGTTGCCAGTCCAGAAAACACAGTCAATATTGAAAAGAAAACTTCACCCGAATATAAAAGTTTTGTCATTATTTACAAACTTTTTGTTCCAAACCATATGCTGCTGTTTTTGTGCAACACAAAAGTGGATATTTTTCAAATACATAATGACCACTTCTGTCAAGGTCAGCTCCCATAAAAAAAGAAAAGAAAAAAGTCAGGTATCATAAAAGAACTCCTGTCCTTGTGAAAAAGAGGTGCACTTTATTGTACTGAATGTGCATTGCAGATAATTCATGAAATAAAAGATCACTTAAATGTTGTTACAAACGTCCACTGAGGGCAACTCAAAATTAACCCATGTGTAGTTTATTGAAAATAATCCAAAGTGAACAAAACAATGACTTTACATAACTTGACTTGACTACATTTGACTTACAAAAGGTGTGTTCGACTTCGGCTGCGGTTGCCACTTGCACTTGGGGAGGATCTGAAAATGGAGACGTGAAGCCGGACACTTTCTGCTTCCTGTAGTGACGCTTGTGTGGTGTTTGCATACTTAATCATAAATGAAGTGAATTAAATGCAATGCTTTTCAAATACACAGACATTTCAGAGATGTTTTCATTAAATACTTTATGGATTGCTTAATACAGCGTCTATTTGTACAATAATAAAGTTCAACATAAGTACTATTTTAATACCCTTGAAGTGGGGTCTATGTTTTTTATCAGTTTTATTTTGATAAACATGACATTGTACAACATTGCAACTACATGAAAAGTGCTTTTACTGTTATAAAAATACAGATTTGTGAGCATTAGTGGAACTTAATGTCAGAATAAATATGAAACACATGAGATCATTGTAATCTTGTGAATCTAGCCAATTGTGAAACAGCTGTGTCGTCATCAGATCCCGTGCAGCTGATCTGAAGAAGCTGTGGCAGCTGAGTGAGCTGTCTGCTCTCAAATCATTTTCGCGGTAATGCAGTACGTCCCATTAATGTGGCGTCGGTGCAGAAAAAATTTCTAATCAGCATGCATTACTTCAAGTCATATACCGATTGATCTGCACAGTGCTGCATGAAGTTGAAGCCTTAAGATACACCTGAAAGCAATGAATAATAACCAATGACCAAACAGAACAGAGAACCATATGACTAAAACAACCAATGAAAAGAGGACACATGAAATAAGTAACCAATCAGAACATGACACATACAGGAGGAGCGCATGACATGGTCACACGAAAGCAAGGAATCACATTACAGGAACATGAAAAACAAATTACAAAATAAGAGACATAATTACCTGAACATAAAACCAAACCAAAAACAGATATAACGCTTAAAGGTGCAATATGTAATATTTTCTGTCTGCTAGATTTCGCTAGAGGCCTATTCAAAACAAAGGCGTAGGTTGATGACACCAAGTTGGAGCGCGGAATCTTGGGACGTCATAGGCTCACAGCCGGTGGAAAACAATTGGAATAGGACTCGGGAAGAAATCATGTTCATGGATGCGATTATTAACGTTACTGTAGTATGAAGCAGAGCAGGACCGAGTGTTGTTGGAGCTGAACGAGGCTGTTGGAGTGATTGCGCAACACATGCCATGAGCAGCGGAACTTTTATTATGCCACAGTCGCCGGCGCAGATTCCGCTTTTTGAGTATGAGGTAACGCAGCTCTGTTTATCATATTACATACATTTGAGTGTGTTGAAAATTATGTTATAACGTTACTCTGTGCGTTCGCTCGGTGGCTGCTGTGAGACACTGTTGCACACTGCAGTAAGCTAGATCGATTTTAGATCATCATATGAAATGCTGGATGGCTTGCGTTAATAAATGGCATGCATTAATTTTAAAACGTATTGTATGATGGAGAAAATTCTGTATTAATGTTACTAAAAATAAAGCTGCATCTGATTATGCTATGTTTGCTATTTCACAAAAGAAAAAAAAGAAAAGAAAATTAGATTTAAACAATAAGACTAAACATGTTGAGCTATATAATAATAATTTGTTTCTATAAATATATCAAAACAGTTGTTCCCTAGTCTATTAAAACATGTAAATATTAAAGTGTCTTTGGTGTTTTCATGGTTTCTACAAAATAAAACCGGAAACTGAGGGTAACGCGGGTATGACGCAATTGACAGGCGACTCCTCACACGTCCCGGAACCTTTTTTAAAATGGCAGTTTTCACAGGATTTACAAATAGTTGTAAACATTTGGAATATTGTAAGTACTCAAGTGAACAAAATATATAACACTGGTCTAGTGGTTTTTGGATATTTTACTGCAAAATTCTTACATATTGCACCTTTAAGTAAAAAGTGCACTTTGTGAAGTTTAACTTTAATTTTAAATCATGTTTTATTAATATTTTGACATTGTCACGGTACACACGAAGATGAAGACAGATCCAAGTGCAGCAGAGGTTTATTAAAGGGTAATCCAAAAACGTAATCCGCAGAGCAGGCAAGGGTCAAAATCCATGAAATCCGTCCAAACAAACAGGTACAAATTAACACAAAGAAAAACCAGAACAGGCAACCAGGAATCAGAAGACACATGACAAACAACGAAACAACACCAAAGACAGAAACAGCTCACTATAAATAGACAGACACTAATGACATGATACAAAACAGCTGGGTGTAATGACAATGGATAATGAGTCCGGTGAGTGTGTATGGGAATTGTAGTCAATGTAACGGGTGGCAATAAGAGTCCGGGATGGAGTGCCCTCTAGTGGGTGATAGGGCACTCTCACTGGTGAACATGACATTACCTCCCCTCAAAGGAGCGGCTACCAGACGCTCCACCAGTCCAAACAAAACAAAAACACAAACTCAGGAGGGAGGTGGACAGGAGGAGGATCAGGGGGAGGGATGGCGGGCCAGATCCAGGATCCCTAACTGACAGCCAGGGTGGTGCTGGAGGAACTGACCAGGCTGGTTCCAGCGGTTCTAGAGTCCTGCCTAAGTGCCAGGGTGGCGCTGGAGGAACTGACCAGGCTGGTTCCAGCGGTTCTGGAGTCCTGGCTGAATGCCAGGGTGGTGCTGGAGGAACTGACCAGGCTGGTTCCAGCAGTTCTGGAGTCCTGGCTGAATGCCAGGGTGGTGCTGGAGGAACTGACCAGGCGGGCACTGGCAGGTCTGGATTCCTGGCTGAGTGCCAGGGCGGTGTTGGAGGAACAGACCAGGCGGGTCTCAACAGTTCAGGTAGCCTGGGCAGAGGCGGCAAGGCAGAAAGCCTGGGCGATGGCGGCAAGGTTGGCCAAGGGTGCTCCGTAGCCATATCAGGGAGAGCGGGCAGCTCGGTGACGGCCTCCGTGGCCGTATCTGGGACAGCAGCGGGCTCAGGCTGGAGCTGCTCTGGGACAGCAGCGGGCTCAGGCTGGAGCTGCTCTGGGACAGCAGCGGGCTCAGGCTGGAGCTGCTCTGGGACAGCAGCGGGCTCAGGCTGGAGCTGCTCTGGGACAGCAGCGGGCTCAGGCTGGAGCTGCTCTGGGACAGCAGCGGGCTCAGGCTGGAGCTGCTCTGGGACAGCAGCGGGCTCAGGCTGGAGCTGCTCTGGGACAGCAGCGGGCTCAGGCTGGGGCTGCTCTGGGACAGCAGCGGGCTCAGGCTGGGGCTGCTCTGGGACAGCAGCGGGCTCAGGCTGGGGCTGCTCTGGGACAGCAGCGGGCTCAGGCTGGGGCTGCTCTGGGACGGCAGCGGCCTTGAACTGGCCGACAGATCCAGAGTCAATCACACCAGTGTGCATCCTCCAGGCACGCAAGACCACCTGGACATAAAAGGCTAAGACCACCTTCTGGGCCATAACCAGACCGACATGAAGAGCGGACTGCTCCGGGACGGCAGTGGGCTCGAACTGCTCCAGGACGGCAGCGGCCTCGGGCTGGCAGACTGGACTATGATCGACAGACCCTGAATACATCCTCCAGGCACGTAGGACAATCAAGGTGTAGAAGGTGAAGACAGCCTTATGGGCCATGGCAGGACTGACCGAAGGAGCGGACTCGCTGGCTGGAGCGGGCTCTGGAGCGGACTCGCTGGCTGGAGCGGGCTCTGGAGCGGACTCGCTGGCTGGAGCGGGCTCTGGAGCGGACTCGCTGGCTGGAGCGGGCTCTGGAGCGGACTCGCTGGCTGGAGCGGGCTCTGGAGCGGACTCGCTGGCTGGAGCGGGCTCTGGAGCGGACTCGCTGGCTGGAGCGGGCTCTGGAGCGGACTCGCTGGCTGGAGCGGGCTCTGGAGCGGACTCGCTGGCTGGAGCGGGCTCTGGGAAAGCCTCCAGGCCTTGAGGGATGACTGAATCCTTCCTCCTCCTCTTCCTCCTTTTACGTGTGGGAAGCGGAGACTCAGTGTCCACCTCCTCTGTGGCCTCTGGAGCGGGCTCACGGGCTGGAGAAGATGCACAGACTTGAGCGGACTGATAGGCTGGAGCGGGCTCTGGATTGGATTGATGGACTGGAGGGGGTGCTGGAGGTAATCGAACCTGCCCAATCTTGCGCAGGTACAGATAACTAGAGAAATTCCAGAAACTTAAATTCCCCACAAACTCCATCTCCCATTGCGGCAGGGGGTCATCAAGACACTGATTAAACATGTCCCTGAGGACCAAATCAGGGAGATTAAATTTCTCTGCCCGTGACCAAAACCGTTGGGTGAATTTCCGCACCTCCATACCCCTCTGCTGAAGCCCAGCCAAATCCTGGGGACTGCTCCAACTTCCCTGTGTGCTGGTCGGTGGCTGGACTCTCCTGCTGCTGGATCCTTGCATGGTTGGTTCGTTCTGTCACGGTACACACGAAGATGAAGACAGATCCAAGTGCAGCAGAGGTTTATTAAAGGGTAATCCAAAAACGTAATCCGCAGAGCAGGCAAGGGTCAAAATCCATGAAATCCGTCCAAACAAACAGGTACAAATTAACACAAAGAAAAACCAGAACAGGCAACCAGGAATCAGAAGACACATGACATAAACAACGAACCAACACCAAAGACAGAAACAGCTCACTATAAATAGACAGACACTAATGACATGATACAAAACAGCTGGGTGTAATGACAATGGATAATGAGTCCGGTGAGTGTGTATGGGAATTGTAGTCAATGTAACGGGTGGCAATAAGAGTCCGGGATGGAGTGCCCTCTAGTGGGTGATAGGGCACTCTCACTGGTGAACATGACAGACATACTTTATTTTGAAGTATTGACTAACATACTAAGCACAAGTACTTAGAATTATAGCTGTAGTGTGTTATTACATTTAAAGTTAAATATTTTAAATACTGAATTGAACCTCGTCATTACAAATCTGTTATTACAAATACATTTAAGTACATGCTATACAAATTTCAATATAAAAAAGTATTTTATTTTAGTTTACGATAAAAGCTTGTTATAACATTTGGCAGTACACTTTAATTACATTTCAAAGATGATAAATTATGAAATAACATATGCAAATAACGATGCATTTACAGTTTCTCAATTGATTTGACACATTTTTCCAAACTCAGATCACTGGTCATTGTCCTAAACAGATTAGTTTTCATCCATTTCATACAAATTACAAATCACATGCATAATTTCAAAATATTGCGTACAAAATTCTTAAATGTGTACACAACAGTTCACATTAGCCAAGCAAAATTTTAATATAGGCCTATCAGGGAAAAAAACCCTAATACATTTAGACCTTTTTTTTTAAATTGATTTTACAAAAATCACAAACATTTGTGTACCATTTCTCCCAAAACAACAAACAAAGCAAGCATTGTGTTATACTGAAGCCACATTTTCGAAACTCTTCACACATTCAGCAAAACAGAAGTCAATGAGGACCAAACTGTGAATCATTTTTCATTGCTTTCACACAAAATTAATTCAATGACCACATGTTCTGAAATCCATGAAAAATGTCATTTATAATTCACCATCTGCAAAACACTATATTTTTGAAGGACATTTTTTCGAATGCTAACACACCGTTTTCAAAACTGATAAAAGCACATTCAGATCCGAATGACTGCAAACTATGTTAAGTTCTGCAGGGATTATGTAAGCAATAAGGTACGAGAGGCTGTGCTGTATTGTGAAGAAGTCATGGCTGAAGGGCGTTGTTAGGCATGACACAAAGTGGAGTGCCTGCAACCCCTTCAGCCGTGACTTATTCACAAATCACGATACAGCACAGCCTCTCGTACCTTATTGCTTTTGTAAAATGGTTACCACACAATACAAATATTAAAGCCAAAAATATGTGTATCAATGCAAATTTTGTGAAGTAAATTTTCACTAAAACCTTCCTTCAGCTGGAAAAAAATAGTCCCTGACTGTGAACAGCAACTGAAGTTACATTATTATGCCATTAGATGGCAACAAAGACTGTCTTTTTGAGTGTGTCAGTCAGTAGCAAAGACTTTTACATTGAAAAGACTGAATTGTTGTGAACAGAACCCCTTGTGTCAGAACCCCTTAAATGTTAAAAGGACAGGATAATACATCGGATATTTAAACAGATTTTTTATTATGAACATAGGACTGACCTGAAGGAAAATGCTGAATCTGGAAAAATTATGGCCTTGCCACTGCAATATCTTCTGAGCGGGCTCAAGGCATGGAGCGGGCTCTGGAGTGGACTCAGGGACTGGAGCGATTTCTGGGCACCAAGACATCCCCTCAAACTCAACCAGTACTCCTAGGGGTACATGTACGGCAGCCATTTTGGCTGGGGGTTCAGGCACAGCGGCCATCACGGGATGAGACTCTGGAATGGCAGACATGACAGGACGAAACTCTGGAGTGGTGGCCATGACAGGGCGAGACTCTGGAATGGTGGTCACGATGAGACAAGACTTTGGGATGGTGGCCATGACAGGACGAGACTCTGCAATGGCGGCCATGATGGGATGATACGCTGGAATGGTAGCCATCTTAGGACTGGACTTTAAACCGGCAGCCATCTTAGGATGAAACTCTGTGGCTGGCTGTGATCCATATGAGTGAACGAGGCTCTCCAGACATCTGTAAATGGCCTCTCTCCAGTCCAATCTGGTGATATCTAGGAGTTCTCTGGGATCTACAAAGTTTGCCCCGGTCCGGTACAAAGTCTTGATAATCTTGTCATCCAAGGAGCTGGTGTGGATGAGATTACAGAATCCCTCTCTATATACAAACAGTTTGCTGCTAGATTGAACCACCACCACGATCTGTCCTGCCAATTCCCAGCTCACAGGTTCTCAGGTGAGTATTAGTGAACAAATGGTAGGTATCTCCAGTGAGTAACACTGGAGGGATCTGTAGTTTCTCATGGACGAGACCAGACAGTGAGGAGAAGGGAACGGTGGCTTTTGAAGGTAGTGCTGATGAGGGTGCACAGGTGCAGGTGATCTGTGAAGGGTTTAAAATGATCTGAACTGGTGACTGTTCTGGTGGCTGTGACAGGTACAGGTTTTTTTTTTTTTTTTTGCTAGGACCCGTTTTTCAATACTTGGGTCACTTTTTCAAAGCTCTTCACACAGTGAGCACAAGAGAAATCTATGTGGGCTAAACTGTGGATCAATTATCATTGCTTTGGCACAAAATGCATTCAATGACTACATCTTTCAAATTACATTAAAGGTGCCATCAAACATTTTTTTACATGATGTAATATAAGAATGTGTCTGTGAAGTTTCAAAACTCAAAATACCCCATAGATAGAAAACCCCATAGAAATGCGCCAATTCAGGCTGCGGCCCCTTTAATTGCTCACACTCTCCGCCCCCTCCCGAGCTCTCGACTCTATCATTGCATAAAAAAAGTTCACACAGCTAATATAACCCTCAAAATGGATCTTTTGAAAGTGTTCGTCATGCGTGCGTCGGATTTTGTGAGTATTGTATTTATTTGGATGTTTACATTTGATTCTAAATGAGTTTGATAGTGATCCGTGGCTAACGGCTAATGCTACACTGTTGGAGAGATTTATAAAGAATGAAGTTGTGTTTATGAATTATACAGACTGCAAGTGTTTAATAATGAAAATAACGACGGCTCTTATCTCCGTGAATTACAGTAAGAAACGATGGTAACTTTAACCACATTTAACAGTACATTAGCAACATGCTAACGAAACATTTAGAAAGACAATTCACAAATACCTCTAAAAATATCATGTTATCATGGATCATGTCAGTTATTATTGCCTCATCTGCCATTTTTCACTATTGTCCTTGCTTGCTTACCTAGTCTGATGATTCAGCTGTGCACAGATCCAGACGTTAAGACTGGCTGCTCTTGTGTAATGCCTTGAACATGAGCTGGCATATGCAAATATTGGGGACATACATATGAATGAGTGTTATGTTGAGATTCGCCTGTTCTTCGGAGGTCTTTTAAACAAATGAGATTTATATAAGAAGGAGGAAACAATGAAGTTTGAGACTCACTGTATGTCATTTCCATGTACTGAACTCTTGTTATTCAACTATGCCAAGGTAAATTCAATTTTTAATTCTAGGGCACCTTTAATTCTTTTCTCACTTCGACACAACAAACGCCAAAATTCGGTGAACCAACAGGCCAATTTGCACATGCTTACATACTGTTTTCAAAACTGTTAAACTTAAGTTCAAAACAATAACATAATACAAAACTGAATAAGAAAAAAATATGCTACATTTCTACAGTAATATTGTAAAGAAATATATTCTAAATCTAAAAAATCAAATACTATCAAAGCAATTAGATGAAACTGAAACCCTACACAAGCATTAATCTTTCAATTTCATTATCATCCATTCAAAGAAGGAAAACTGCACATACACCATTATACTAGATGTGTTTTTGATGTTATGTTTCTTTGTTTTTCCAACTTTTTATTTTTTGCAAGTAAATTACTATGTGTAAAGATATAGAAAAAAATGCACTTCTCTAATTCATTTATTATGCTGTAATAAAGTCAGTAAAATGAAAAGATGTTATTCTTATCCTATAATGAAATACTTATGTAAAAAAAAAAAATCATTCAGACTTCAAAGATAAAAGGTCATAATTTATGTAATGCTCCCTGTTGTTAGTGTTTTTAGGTCAATGTGTTATGAATGACAATGTATGCTTTCTGTGTGAGAATTGTTGCCAGTGTTATGGTGGAACATGCTTATTTTGTGACATATGTGAAGTTTTTTTTTTTTTTTTGGGGGGGGGGGGGGGGGTTAAGAAAAGGAGAGGGCATGAAGAGTAGAATGGGGATAAGAAGAGGGAGAACGCACATGGAAAGAACCTATATGTGGATATATGCACATATATGAAACCTATATGCACATATATGATAATATATATGCTGCATTTATGCTGCATATATGCCCTATATATAATGCATATATGCGTATATATGCCACATACTGTATATGCAAAACCTATATCAAAACCTATATTGAAACATATATGTTTATATAGGTTTTTTGTGAAAAAGACATGGATGGGAGGGGACAGCAGGATGGAAGAGAAGTGAAGAGATGTAAAAGGTACAGACTTTCAAAGGAAATGGGAGCCACCTTAATTGACCATGTAATAAATCGTGGCCTCTTCTTGAGAGAAGCTAGGAAACAGATCTAAAGCGTAACTATGGCATTCCACATCTACATTTATGAGTATTGTTTAATATGATTGCTAGTATAGATTTGTAGATTTGAGACAGCCTTAGACAACCAAACATTTTTCAGAATTGAAGTTGAAGAACACTGAGGTGGATGGCCAAGTTTGTATTCAATGGAATAAGAGCATATCATTGTTGAAAATGAAAGTATACTGTTTCTGTATCTGTAATAAGTACTGTTTTTTCACAACAGTTAACAGAATGATTTGTAATTAGTTATTCACACACTAAAGCTTCTTGAATTCAAAACAACAGTGGACAACATACATTTGTTTGTCCCTCCCTCACATAAAGCTATTGTATGGCTTCAGAAGACTCGAAAATTCTCTCTATTGATATCTGGAGTCAAATGGATCACTTTTATGGTGTTTTTATTTATTTATTTATTTGGAATGTGACATGGAGACATGGGCCCCATCATACACCCGGCTCAATGGGACGGCAGGCGTGACGCAAGTGTTTCAGCCTGACGCAGTTATTATTTTCACGTCCAGCGCCCACATTGTTTAAATAGCAAATGCCCTCACACCCATCTGTTCGCTCATGGGCGTACTAGTCTGAAAACGTGGTGTGTTCAGACACATTGCTATTTTGAGGCAATTGAAAACCATTGACCAACAAAAACAAAAATGGTGCAGAATTTTTGTTATTTAAAGGACGCATTAGTAATATGCGCCTATAAGCGGGTGCACAACGTGCATACACTCTGCTTGTTACACACACAGGGACGCGCAGCAGCACACAAACATTTTTAAATATTAAAAATAAAAGGAATCCTCTCTGAAGAAGCGTTCAGTCTTTCTGCAAATTCTGCCACATAAATAGCGAATCCACCATGATGCAAGCGTACTTGGCACATTATGCCCAAAACACACCCATGACTCATTAAGAGACTAGGTACAACCCTTTTGGACCAAGCACTTGGCGTGCCGACCATTATTTCTGTAATTAAACTAGCAAAAGAGGTTTCAGACACACCCTAAAGTGTAAAATGTCCACCGTTTTGTTTCACACAATAATAACAGCATCCATGTTTGTAAAGGCATGAGGGTGAGTAAATAATAGCAGGATCAATTTTGGCTGTTCGTCTATGAAACTAAACTGATAAGAATGGTCCTAATGGACAAACCCTATGTGTTATTATCAGCCGAGACAATCCTCAGACAATCAAAGATTGAGTTAAAATGAAAAAAAAAAAAAACACATTAAATGCATGCAGTTAAGTGGAAAGCATTTCACCAGCTCATCGTTTCCTATCACTGACAGTGGTGTCCCTCTTTCTCAGAACAGATTCTCTTGTTCAGCAGGCATTGAATTGCTGCAGCACGAACAGTGCATCCACTCGGGGGCGATTAATGGAGATGATTGGCCATTTTATATCCGGTCTTTCGCTCAGCACAGCCTGTACCACTGTAATATACCACTGGGAATACTTGGAAATAACAGGATTCCTCTGAAGCAACATTATCCTAGTAGGCAGAGGTGAAATGAAGTTCAGTTTTAGTCGTCTCTGCTCAGAGCCAAGAGACAAAGGGCATCGATTACAAGGATCTGTGGCTCTGCTAGGCCTTTGTAAAAGTGAATGCATACATAGCAATGAATTGTTTGTGAAATACTGACTAACAGCGTTAAGTTTGCTTGACTGTGTTATATTAAACTAAATGGACAAGTTCAAGCTTCTGTTATAGAATGACACGCTCAATATGCTTTGTGAGGTGTTTATAGAATGAGACTGACATCAAAGATCCTTGTTTTCACATATTATGAATATCTTTTAAGGGTCAAAGACAAAGAGTGTCCATAAGGAAAAGGAAAAATCTAGTTTAAAATATTACAAATATCATGAATATTTATTCATTCAAAATAATAAAGTTTTCTTATCAAAATTGTCATGCTTTTATTTAATTCTTAACTGAATTCTTAAAGTGGTTTAGTGGGGAGTCACAAGGTGACATATTGGGCATGGGCTTAACTTCTGATGTCACACTTGGATGTGGGCGGAGTTGGATGTCCACCACAGGCTGCAAATGAGCCCTGCTTGGATATTTTACAGATAATGTTAACAATTAGCAGTGCTGTTTTTGTTAACTAAAACTATTAATATACAGTTTCATTTAATTGAAATAAAGCTTAAATTATATAAAATATAAATATTACATGAAAAACTGAAACTTTAAATAACAAAAAACATGTGAAAATTAGAAATGCTGCCTCGACTGAAATAAGTCAAAGTACTACATTTTAGAGAACTAAACTTTAAACTCAACGCTGCGTCAATACCCATGCCGCATATGGCAAAATACCTGGTCAATAAAAGATTGGGAAAATATGCACAAGTCTATGGCCAAGGCAGGAAGGAAAGGATAGCCTTCCATTTCTAATTCAGTAGCGAGGCTGCAGCTACAACTGCATCCGCCAACAACTGTATCAATTTCAACAGAAGAGGGCAGTTTGCTACCATTCTCAGACTTAGCATAGATTACACCTCTGACTTGACTGTCATTCCTGTAACAGAAAATCATGAACAACACACTCTCACAATGCTGAATTGGATAACAGCGAAAGTGGAAACTTAGTCAATTAGGGTGGCCATGTCAGTCATGTCCGCCAAACACTTCACATAGTGTACAACCATCAACACCACCCAACATCGACACTGCCCTTAGAGAAGTAGGCCAACTTAAGTTGTTTAGGCTACTACCTCCAGAAGAAGCCTGGAGGGGGCAACTGAGAAAGTGGGCTGCCAACACGGCCTGCTACCTTTCCATTAGTCACTCTGATTGACTAAAGTTTGCATAGAGAGTTCTAGCAGAGGTATGCTGATGCCACACAGCGACCCTAGCTAATGCTGGGGAGGGGTGACAGATAGGGTGACTTCTGTCCATGCAGTACCTTGGAAGGGTGTATAGATGGATGATTCTACATTCATACTCTGACCTCTAGCTTTAAAAAAAGTGAAAGTGAAATGTGACATGACATGAAAGCAAAGGATGCTAACCCATTTCGGAATTGTCCTCTGCATCTAACCCAAGTTAGTGTACACACCTTAGGAGCAGTGAGTAGTGAACACACACACACATTGCAAACCATGGACACATAAATCTGGAGCAGTGGGCAGCCATTTGCTGTGGTGCCCAGAGGCACCTCAGTCGTAGGTATTGAGGGTGGAATAGAGCACTGTTCATTCACTCCCCCTCCCATTTTCCTGCCGGTATTGAGAATTGAACCCCAAACCTTTGGGTTACAAGTCTGACTCTCTAACCATGGGGGCCACAACTGCCCCCATGCTGAAAAAGGCAAAGGAAGTCTAGGGAGGCTGCAACTACAAACATATCTGTTGGCAAATTCCAATGGAAAAGCGCAAGTTATTATGATGCTACTCTCCCAAGCTAAACAGAGTGCAACACCTCAAACTCTAACTCTTTAGAGAAATATGATTGTCTTAACTCTGTCACCACTCTGACAGGAAGCGTACCACATGGAAGCATTTACATCTACACTCGCACCTCCAGCATAGTGCTGGAGGGGCATTCAAAAAACAAGTGGGGATTCCTCAGTCCACCTTGCTACTAATGAATCTGCCTCTTCCTCCTTCACTCAAGAATTGTGCAACAAAATGTATCCATGTCCACACTATCACCTCCAGCTAAAGTGCTGAAGGGGGCATGAGATGAGTGGAATATATCACCAGACATCAACCCAACCTAATTGTTCCACAAAAATGGGGAATATTGCATTACAACAACTATATCCTCCCATATGTAAGCTAATGAAACACATCCGCACAACCACCTCTAGGCTAACATTCTGGAGGGAGGCCAACATTGCCTTATCCCTAGCTCTATCTTCTGCATAAGCGATGCAGGTCCCCTACTCCCCTCCCAAGGGAAACATAACCGTCTCAGCTCACTAGAGAGGGTGAATGCACATTTTCTTTTTCTCCTCTTTTTGGTATGTCCATCAACCTATATCCAGATAACTCTTTACCCCGTAAAAACAACCTTTTGAACCCCAGTACCCTCGAGAAAAGGGGTGGGGGGGGGGGGGGGGGATGTTGTAATGGGAGATAACTACTCAGAGGAGGGGTGCAGACAGCCACACTGGTCCTCTTACCCCATCTCCAATCACTGGAGCTTGGTTTAGGGTCATAAGGCTTCTTTGGAGCCAAAGGACCAGGACCACGGCAGGAAATGTATTGGTCGAACGCTGCCAACTGATCTCTAGCCTCTCGGAATTCCTCTTGACTACTGTCTCAACTGCAGTGCCAAAGAGGCTATGGTGAAACTTTTATATTTGCATAACTGGTGACTGAAGCTGGAACAATATGAGACGAGCAAGGCTTATCCCACAATCTCACCACTTCTTAATAGAGATTGTGAAGAAATGGAAAGATCACCTCGAAAGGGAACTACAACAAATATAATTTTGCATTCTCATTTGCTTCAATAGCAAAAGAAAAAATCCACTAATAGTGTGTCTATTACTTTAAAAAAAGAGAAAAAAAGTGACGCATGCTGGCAAAATGAATCGGAATGCACACAGGCTAAATTAAGAGCTACAGGCAAAGCAAGTGGAAAAATGTAAATTTTGGTCAAATTTGAGGTTTTCACAAAAATGAGTTCATTAAGTCCTCATCTAGCGACCCCAATACTCCAAATAGCAATTAAACATCTAAAAATATCTTTATTTGTACAGAAAAATGCAGCTTTTCTCTGCTCGCTTCTTGGTGCTTCCCCTCAGCACAAGTTTGGTATAATTTTAAAGAGCAGCATTTCAACTTTGTGAATACTCAGCAAATTCTCTATGGCATGAGTCTGAACCAAAGAAATGTGATTTTCAAACTCATGCTGATGTAAATAAAATAATCTTACTCAAGCTGATTGACAGATCCAAAGCATGTGAGCAAAGACGCCTCAGACAGCGTGAAGTTTCCAGATATACACATGCACAGAATTACAGCATTTCAAAATATATTCAGACAGGGACGTGCACAGACATTTTGGGGGGAAGGGGCTCAAGTGGAAAAAAGGGCACTTCTCATAATTATTTATTTAAAAAAATACTTAACCCTTAAATATATTAAGACAACTTTGACTTCCCTTACACTCACACAATTGTTTTATACTCCACAGATTTCTACAAAATAATCAGTTCACACAGAGACCATGGTCTTCTTTAGTATTCACTAGGTTTATTATCACAAGAGAAGTCAACAGCTATTTTCAAGTAGCTATATATATTTATAATAAATGACTGCACCGAGGAGAGGTTAGTTCACCAATAATTATTAGTTTCACCAATAATTTGTTTATTTTGCACAAATCAATAAATTGTTTTAATTTTTTGGTGTTATTGGAATACTTCTTTCATGAAGTTGACAATTTTAAGATTTTACAATTTTACAATTTTAAGATCCATTTTTTCTGCCATGTTTTTTACTCTAATGGAAAGAAAACTTAACCCTACACATTTATATGGAGTTTGTATGGAAGCCCGTTTCCGCCACAAAAAAAAAAAAAACTCCACAACAAAAAAAGAGATGAATTGCGACTTTTTATCTCAGAATTCTGACTTTTTAACTCGCAATTGCGTGTTTATATCTCACAATTGCGAGTTATAAAGTCAGAATTCTGAGATATAAAGTCGCAATTGCGTGATATAAAGTCAGAATTGCGTGATATAAAGTCAGAATTCTGAGATATAAAGTCGCAATTGCGTGATATAAAGACAGAATTCTGAGATATAAAGTCGCAATTGCGTGATATAAAGACAGAATTCTGAGATATAAAGTCGCAACTGCGTGATATAAAGTCAGAATTCTGAGATATAAAGTCGCAATTGCGTGATATAAAGTCAGAATTCTGAGATATAAAGTCGCAACTGCGTGATATAAAGTCAGAATTCTGAGATATAAAGTCGCAACTGCGTGATATAAAGTCAGAATTCTGAGATATAAAGTCGCAATTGCGTGATAAAAAGTCAGAATTCGGAGATATAAAGTCGCAATTGCGTGATATAAAATCAGAATTGCGAGATATAAAGTTGCAATTGTGTGATATAAAGTCAGAATTCTGAGATATAAAGTCGCAATTGCGTGATATAAAATCAGAATTCTGAGATATAAAGTCGCAATTGCATGATAAAAAGTCAGAATTCTGAGATAAAAAAGTCACAATTGCGTGATAAAAAGTCAGAATTCTGAGATATAAAGTCGCAATTGCGTGATAAAAAGTCAGAATTCTGAGATATAAAGTCGCAATTGCGTGATATAAAATCAGAATTGCGAGATATAAAGTCGCAATTGCATGATAAAAAGTCAGAATTCTGAGATAAAAAAGTCACAATTGCGTGATAAAAAGTCAGAATTCTGAGATAAAAAAGTCGCAATTGTGTGATAAAAAGTCAGAATTCTGAGATATAAACTCGCAATTGCGTGATAAAAAATCAGAATTCTGACTTTATTTCTCGCAATTGCGACTTTATATCTCAGAATTCTGACTTTTTCTCACTACTGTGAAACGTTATTTCTCACAGTTCTTACTTTGCTTGTGTTTCCTTTCATTGCGACTGACTATCAGGATTACTGCTTTGTTATTATTATACATTAAATAGACCATCAGGATTGCTGGGATTTGGACAATAAAAGTTGTTTTTAACAGAATGGATACACTAATGAATTTAGCACAATAATAACAATATAATAATAATCATAATAAGAAGAAGAATCAGCTGTGGCGGAGGCGCAATAAATCAGACAAAGCTGAAGTGGCACATTTTATACACCAACAGCTTCAGACTTCACTGCAGCACAGCTAACGTTGGATGCACTGTTATAGACAGAGATACTGACCATCAGTTTATTGCGAGAAAAAAAGTCAGAATTCTGACTTTTTATCACGCAATTGCGACTTTATATCTCAGAATTCTGACTTTTTATTACGCAATTGTGTCTTTATATCTCGCAATTCTGACTTTATAACTCGCAATTGCGACTTTATATCTCAGAATTCTGACTTTATATCACGCAATTGCGACTTTATATCTCAGAATTCTGACTTTATATCACGCAATTGCGACTTTATATCTCAGAATTCTGACTTTTTATCACGCAATTGCGTCTTTATATGTCGCAATTCTGACTTTATATCACGCAATTGCGACTTTATATCTCAGAATTCTGACTTTTTATCACGCAATTGCGACTTTATATCTCGCAATTCTGACTTTATATCACGCAATTGCGACTTTATATCTCAGAATTCTGACTTTTTATCACGCAATTGCGACTTTATATCTCGCAATTCTGACTTTATATCACGCAATTGCGACTTTATATCTCAGAATTCTGACTTTATATCACGCAATTGCGAGTTTATATCTCAGAATTCTGACTTTTTATCACGCAATTGCGACTTTATATCTCAGAACTCTGACTTTATAACTCGCAATTGTGAGATATAAACACACAATTGCGAGTTAAAAAGTCAGAATTCTGAGATAAAGTCGCAATTCATCTTTTTTTTTTTTAGTGTCTTTTTTTGTGCGTTTTTTTTTTTTTTTTTTTGGCGGAAACAGGCTTCCATAAGTTTGTTACCCTCCATCTGTTTGCATCTGTAGATTTCTTCTAAATTAACCAAAATAAGCTAATCTGCATATTTAAACACATGAAGATTTTTTTTTCCTGAATTGTTAATACATGATATATTATAACAAATGCCTGCAGAGGGCGCCAAAAGCCTGCTGATTTTTGTTGTTAGACAGCACAGCATGATCAAATCCATGATCAAAGCCAACCACTATGATTAAAAATATATTATTAGTTAAATAATAATATTCAGCCACTTCTTTGTGATTGAAATGCTACAGCGACTGTAATTTCTTCAACAAGAATATGTGGACATCAAACATGCAAAGAGAGAGCGAGGGTTTAAACTTCTATTGATGTATTATCCTGTGTAAGCGTAGATTTAAGAATAGCATTATGTAGCTAATGTTGTATTTTGATTTTTAAATAGTTTTAATAAACCATGCATCCTTAGAAAACTGTCGGTTCTTGGATGCTCCTCTTCTGGACAGCCCAACCGATATCTTTAAAATGGTTCAAAACGGAATGCATAGCACAATAAAATAATTGGAATTATAATATGACATAAATTTCATTAGTATCAAATCAGGCAGATTTGTTGATTGTGGTCAAACTATTAATGCAGCGTTAAATGTATAAATAAACCTTAAGGTTTGTGAACATATGCTAGCCTACCTGAAAGAAATGCACGGGATGGATCCATCTAGGGCTTTTTTCTTTTTCGCTTCTCATCGCCATGCAGTTGCATTTTCGCGGGAATAGTTGTCACAAGTTTTCAGCCAGCAGCAAACTCGAGGAGAAGTGGGGCGGAGCGTGCGTGCGTGCGTGCGGGCATGGATGGCGTGTCGCGGAGTGAGGGCATCTGAACTCAACAAAGCCGACCTGATATAGTATTTGTTATTTGTTTTATGCAGTAAATATATTTGTTTGACAGGGAAGCTGAGCGCAAACAGGAATATATATTCATTTATAATAAAATTTTTTTAAAAAAGCACCCCAGAAAAAAAGGGCACTTTCTCTCGTGGAAGAAAAAGGGCAGGGGCTCAAGCCCCTTTTTTGTCTATGTGTGCACGTGCCTGTATTCAGAAAACTAACTCAATTTTACTCAAAACTGATTTTGCTGACTCTATATACTTCAAACTGGTGTATCTCAGTAATTTTTTGTCCGATTCCAACAAATCATACATGATTTACATGACATTTTTTAATAAAGAATGTGAAAATAATTTGTAGAAATATGAAAATTTGCTTATTGCAACTCATTAATATCGAGAGATTGATTACAGGTATGTTAGACAGAAAAGAGAAAGATGTCAAATTTCCTCAGCAGTTGTTTTCGAAACATCCACACAGCAGCTTTAGTTTTCTGAAATTTAAAGCCAAGATATAACATTTTTATAAATGAAAATATAAAAAACTTAGATTTACAATATTTATGGTTGTAGAAATGCACCATCACAGTCTGTGAAAATGGTCCATGCTCATAATCAGTGATTTTGAATTCTGACAGCCACTTAAATACGTTGTCTATAAGAAAGAGCATTGATCTTAAATGAACGACAAGCTCCTCAGTCCAGCGTGCACTTGTTAAGTACATTTATTCTGCTCAGACTGGTAGTGAACGGCATATACATCCATCTCCACTGGACAAGCAGACACGTAAGGTAGTGAGAGCTCAGCACATTATCCGATGCTCTAAGCTGAGATGTCTGCATAAAAAGGACAGAGTACTGGTCGCTCTGTCACTTAACAGCATCCCATTCTTCAGACCCTCTGAGTGATGCACTAGTAAAAAGGTTGGGACAGTTTTCTCTATTACTGGTCTATGAAAGCTTCACAGTCCCTGCGGTAATCAGATACAGATGCCAATAGTGATGGATTCCTGCACCCGAAAGGCCCCTGGCCCGGACAGCACACCCATACAAATCAGAATTTACATGTCAAGTCCCCTTGATCAATGCACATTTTCCCCTTAAAAAGAGCCTTCTTCATTTTCTCTCATCCAGCTGAAATTGAATGCCACTTTTTCACAAATTGAGTTCCTGGGTGGGTCAGCTCTTTGGGGCAAGTAGGTTGGAACATGTCATGAAAATCTCACACAGAGAAATGAGCCTGAAGCTTCTTATAAAACCAACATTTCCAATGCATCTCTAATTAGAGTTTTATTATCCTGTTGCTAATTAAATTGGGAGTGTTAAGAGAGTTTTTCGGCTTGTGCAAATGAACAGACCTTAAATAGACTTTATTTGATGATGCACTCAGCAGATCCACAGTTGTTGTATTTTTTAAGTATTTTAAAAGTCAAGACAAACGGCTTCTCTAAAAATGGTTATTGTTTCGCTGCACAAATGAATATACATAATTAAATTTTGATGATTTTTCCCTCATTCATAAACACGCATCATGCTGTTAAGATGCTGCAAGCCTTCGGAATTGCATTATAAAATGAGAATTCAATTACAGACCCAGCATCCTTATCTCCTCTTGCTGCTTTTTTCTTTAATTGGTCATGGACCATCTCATCAGTAGGCAAGAGCAGCTTCTTGTGGTATGCACAAGTTGTTCCTTAAACAGACTTTTTTTTTTTTTATCATTTAAAGTTCCATGAAATTTTTATGCTGCTAACCAGTACTGAATTACAAATTATGCATTGAAAATTAGCTGTCTGTGAAACTGTATAAACAATGAAACTTAACATTACTAATTAGCATGGTTTACTAAGGTTTGTGCTACAAACATGAATGTTAACTCAAATTATGTGGCTTTATGAGAAGAACTTATGATTTTTGTCAGGATGATGATAGAATGGATTCATTTTATTTATTGTTTTCCTTGCACAATAGTGATTTCTAGACTAATACATGCATCACATAACTAGTTCCATCCGCTTGTTATGTTGTTATGTAAGGAATACTGATTCCAGGTCCAAGCCTCTACTCGATTCAATTAAGAAAATACTGTCTCAAAAGCCATTTATGAGCACTATTTATTCATATTACACATTTAAGCTAAAACTCATGGTGTACACTAAAGTCTCTGGGCTCACATTGTCTATTAGCATCATTTGTTGTTTGTTTTTGGCATATGATTTGGACCCCAAAAATTTAATGTGTAACCAAGCACTCACGAATCACGTAAAAGAACTCAAAGGCAAGCTAAAATGACATGGTTGCTTCAGCGAATGAATTTTAATCTCACATTTGCGTATGTTTAAAAGCAAAAGTTTTAGTAAAGGGTTTTGTGTATGTGCTACGTTATTTTCAACAGTGATAATCTTTTTGCACCACTCACCAAACATTTTATTTCCAAACTGCTGCAATTCATACAACAACCAACATAATAAAACACATTAATAGATTCATGTACCAGATTCATTGGTTTTGGATAAAACTGAACATGCTTTTAGCTCCACTCACTTGACATTTCATTTGGAAAGGTTCCTAAACATGCAAGAAGCAATGTAATATCAATTTGCAAAAAATGTCTTTACAAACACGTGTTTCCAGTGTTCCTGGTTTGACTCCCTAGCAACTGAAAGCAACGCCCAGTCATGAAATGTTATAGCAATGTGCCAAGCACAGACAAGCATCACTCACATTATAAAGGGGTCCTATTATGCTTCCCTCCACCCCCCATTTTTAACATCCTTTAGTGTGTAATGTTGTTGTTTGAGCATGAAACAGGATTGACAAATTACAGTCCACTCCAAAGGAAGTTATCAGTGAGTGCTGTTTCTGAACTCCCTGAACCGCCTCGATTGTAGTCTTGAGATTTCTTCTGCAAACGTACAAGTAATTTAAATAATTGCAACTCAAGACTTACACAAAATAAAGGGGATGAGGTCTGGTTGAGCTGCGTTAGTTGTGTTTAGAAACTTGCAGTCACGGAAAGGTGCATGACATTTCCAAAACATGCACAAAGCGACTGATCAATCAAAAAACACTAATCCAGCCGACCAATCAGAGCACAGCACTTTTTAGAAGGAGGGGCTTTAAACAGGAACTAAACAGGGCTGAGTTCCCAAAAGCATCGTAAGCTTAAGTTGATCGTAGCTCCATTGAAACCAATGGAGCTACGATCAACTTAGGCTTACGATGCTTTTGGGAAACACTACCCAGAGCGTTACTGGGACAGACTGGGAAGAGAGGTGCTGCAACAATGCAAAATATGTGAAAAATAATGTTTTTTAAAACATTCAAAAAATCCCAAAACAAAATCAAGGTTTGGGAAAAGCGCATAAGTCCCCTTTAATGTGAAATTTAATAAAAGTCATTTGAAAAGCCAAAAAACCTATGTAACCATTTGTGGTTAAATTTATATGTATGAAAGAATTTTGTTAGGTCTAGAATAAAAATTCAATATAAATATTCTATAAATAGTGAAAAACCAACCTAACTCACACTTCAAAAATTACATTTTTGAAGTGCTGGAGTGGAGGTAGTGTTAAGCTGTGGGTCTGCTTTTCATCGGTAGGGATTCAACATCTTGTTAAAAGAAGAATGTGAACAACCATGAAAAACAAGTCATATTCTATGATGACTTGCTGATCTTAGTTGGTTTAAGCTGGTCTTTCTGATCTCCCAGCATGACCAGCTAACAAGTGCACATGCTGGGGGACAGCAAACCACAGAACTTTACAAATGACTAATTTAAATACTCTACACTCTACAAAGAAATTCAAGGGCCTATTACCACAACTTAAATAAATGCATAGTTGCAAGTAAAAGCAAAACAAAACAGTAATTTATTGATTTGATAGATGTTTTGTTGTTGTTGAAGTGAGAATAAGGTTCTTTACCTCATTAGTAAAAAAAAAAAAAAAAAAAAAAGGTTTATCTTTCCATGAGATAATGTGTGACAGCCACAGTAACATCCAATTCAGTTACTTGCATTTATCAATCTTATGCAATTTAATTCCTTATCTATTCATTTTATTCATTTATTAGTTGTTAGTTACTCTTGTCTTTTTGATAATAAAATACCTTTTATTACACTAGTCTCTTCATTGTCTTCATAATACAGTAAGAGGCTCTACAGGTTAATGATATCTCACAAATCAGATTGGTCAGATGACACACTCCCTCCAAAATTTATATTATTCTTATTTATTCTTAATACTTTACTGTCAAGGTGGAATTTCTTGACTGGTGCCCCACAAACAAAGAGTAATCTGACACACTCTTACACTTACTTTAAAGTGCCCCATTATGCTTTTTTCAGAAATTACCTTTCATGCAGTATTATATAGCTGTTTGTGAAGTAAAAGGTCTGCAAAGTTTCAAAGATCAAAGTACACAAAAAAAAAAAAAATAAAAAAGATTCTAAACTGCCTAAAATGAGTCATCAGTAATTCCAGTCTTAATTCCTCCACAAACCTACGTAGGTTTGTAATACATTTGCATAACACCTGTATATGGTCTTAATTGGCTGGACGGACTAGATGATAACACTATCCGTTTTGGTGAACCCGATTATCGGTTTTGTGGTTAGATGGCTCCAAATTCTTTGTGGATTGGGTTCAGGATGAGTGTTTATCTCTAGTCCATCCAGAAACACGGTTAACCAGGCCAGTCAGTCAGCCACCGTCTTCCTCCGCATACCCCTCCAGCGAACTTCCTGCCTGTTCTCTGCTGGACCCACACTCCACTGCTGGGTCCAGAAGACGGAGGAAGAGGAGAAAGCCCAAGTCAGCTCCAGCCGCCACCGCCGAGCCCTCAGCTCCAGCCGCCGCCAAGCCAGCCGCTCCAGCCGCCGCCGAGCCCGCTTCTATTATGAACTTTGTTATTGAACTCTCCAGCCCAAAGTCTGTTTTCCCTCCCTGCCTCCCTCTCCCGCCTCCTCCTATCCATGTCCACACTGCACCTCCACCTCAAGCCACCTCACCCAGAACTCCACCTCGGCCCGTTGGTCCATCTGCTCCCCCTTGGCTCCAACCTCCTTCATCTCCACCGTGGCCCATCAGTCCACCAGTTCCGCCAGGCTCCATCCTTCCCCCGGTTCCACATCGGTCGCTCGTCGGCCTGCCCTCACATCAGGACTGCACTCCTCAGATTTCACCTCGTCCCTTCGTCCCTCACGCTCCGTTGGCTTCCTCACTCCCTTCTGCTCCCCTTTGGTCGTCTGTCGCTCTGGCTCCTCTGCGGCCTTCTGGAGCCCCGCCTTCGCCTCAGTCGGCTGAGCCTGCGGCATCGCTATGTCCCACCGGATCCTCACCTCCACCTGGGCTTGGCTGCATTTCGGCTACGGCACCTGATCCACCACGGCAGCCCGCTGCACCTGACCCTCCACGGCAGCCTGCTGCACCTGACCCGCCGTGGCAGCCCTCGGCTCCTGACCCGCCATGGTTCTTGGACCTGCCCTGGAGACCTCCACTCCAGTCTGCTCCGGCTTGAGGTCTCCAGGGCACCAGGTACTGTTACAGATCCCTTGTTCCCCTGGACTCTAATTCCCATGATCCTCCTGTTTCGTCACCTGCACTCACTTCCCTCGTCAGCTCCTCATCATCACTCATCACCTGCACCTGGACTCTATTATCAGCACTCCCTTTATATGGCACTCACTCCCTTCACTCCTTGTCCGTCTTAATGTTATGTTAAAGTGTATGTTGGGTATTCCTTGCCTGTGTATATTAAAGTATTGTTCATGATTGTGGAAATCCGTATCTGCCTCATCCTTCTACACCAGCTACCCTTCACAGCTATATATATATATATATATATATATATATATATATATATATATGTGACACTAATAATGACTACAATGACACTAATAATTCTTGCAAAATAATTAAATAATGCAAAATCAATCAGTAGTTATTAATAGAATAATGAGAGACAAACCTTTACATTCAATCGCGTTTGGTCCCATTTATTTTTGATCACAGTGCATACTACATATACAAACTTTTACTCTCAAAGTGCACACATTTGGGTAACACTTTAGAATACTGATCCTTCATTAATGAATAACTACACAGGAACAAATGAATAATGCATTATTAACACTCTAGTAACTACTATTAACTAACAATAAACTCTGATTAATGAATTAGTAAGTAATAGTGCTCAGTTGTAGGTGGTAGTTCACTATTAACTAATCAGTAACTACTGTTTTTTCATACCTCTAAGAGAACTACTAAGAACTACTATATACAGGTTCATAATTAACATGAATGATGCATAATGTATAATTAATTCTAAAGTAAAGGCCCTGGTAAACCACTAGTAATGACTGAAGTATTACTAAATACTTAAAAAAGAATTACTAATTATTTGGATCAGTATTCTAAAATGAAAAACATGATAACTCTCTAGTAACTACTGTAGTCATTATAAACTTTTGATGTTTTTATATGTTTTTGTACAGCAATTCCTTATGATATATTTGGTAACACTTAAGTAATTACTAGTGGGTTACCATGATCTTCACTTTAGAATACTGATCCAAATAATTAGTAGTTCCTTTAGAAGGATGTAGTAACACTTAAGTAATTACTAGTGGGTAACTATGATCTTCACTTTAGAATACTGATCCAAAGAAGAAGTAGTTACTTTAGAGTTATATAGTAACTCTTGAGTTATTACTATCCAATACTTTACAAAAACCTCAAAAGTTTACAGTGACTTCAGTAGTTACTAGAGAGTTATCATGGTTTTCACTTTAGAATACTGATCCAAATAATTAGTAATTCCTTCTTAGGTATTTGGTAATACTTCACTCATTACTAGTGGTTTACCAAGGCCTTTACTCTAGAATTAATTACACATTATTCATTATTCACATTAATTACGAACCTGTATATGGTAGTTCTTAGTAGTTCTCTGGGAGGTATGAAAAAAGCAGTAGTTACTGATTAGTTAATAGTGAACTACCACCTACAACTGAGCACTATTACTTACTAATTCATTCATCAGAGTTACTTATTAGTTAATAGTAGTTACTAGAGTGTTAATAATGCATTACTCATTTGTTCCTGTGTAGTTATTCATTAATGAAGGATCAGTATTCTAAAGTGTTACCAGCTTTTGTTTTAGCAGGAAAATCAAGTCTTACAACATTTCACATGGAAGATAGCTTCGGATCTCAATTCCACCCAAATAGCATGTAGTAATCGGCCCGAGCCTGCGGCTCAGAATCGGCATCGGTGCGTGATAACCGGGCCGATTGTGGCCTGCAGCTTGCTCTGGGACAAGTATATTTGTTACGGCTGTAAAGCACCGGGCCGACTCTTGTTCACTGTAACTGGCTCAACTCTGGCTATAGAGATCTGTGCCACTTCTGGCAATGACTCGGCTTATGTTCACTCACAGATGGTTACATAAGCAATAATTTAAATTGTCTTAAAATTGACTTTGTTTCCTGGTAGTATCTGATATGGATTATACACGTTTAATGTAGCAAATTTGTCAATAACAGCATATCTGCAGTAAAACCTAATATAATAAGTGCCATATAAGACAGAACATTCTCTAATATGTATAATATCAAATCTATTTATAAGTAATGTAACAATTCATTCTTTAATACGCTTTCATGTATTTTAAACACGCTTCACTGCGCGCTCAGGTGATTCATTCATCTTCTCGCGTGCAGATAACTGGACACAGACTCGACTTTCTCTTTTCTACATCCACTGTTGGTTATACACTTGTGGGTTTTTTGTTTTCTAGGTTTGTGCAAAGTTACACCATATCAGTGAAAACAGCATGAGTAAAGATTTCAGAGACTCTGCGTGACATTTTAAATGTTTATGATCTTCAGTGGGGTTAAAATTTGTCAACACCAACTACCTCCATTACTGTCTTCACTGTTTATACAATTAAGTTGGCTTGCTTGTTTAACATGTTAATTTTTGCTTGATTTTGAAGGGTGTGCATGATATCAACATGATCTGTGCTCCTCAGTGTACCTGTGAGGAGGACCAACAGTTCTTCAAGACTTGAAATGTAAGTATTCGATGCATTAACAGAATTGCTAGTATCGGTGAATGTAACGGTCTCAGGGGCAGATCTATTATAAAATTATTTATAGGGTGTCAAAGGGGTGGCATGAGGTCTATGAGGGGTGGCAACACCACAGCAAGCGCCCATGCATAGTTTTTGGAGATTTATGGCCTGACATACACAACTATGTTCACAAACATTGCATTACCAAAATAAATAACAAGATTTCAATATCCATCACGGCACCAAGTAAAGGCACTATATGAAAAACATCAACAAATTTAAAATGAGTCTGACCTTCACTAAAGGAGATGAGCAGTTTTATTAATATTACACAGGTTACTTCGATGGCATAAATCACGTTTTAGTGCAAGTTAAAGAACAATAAAAACTTGTTTTTTGCAAACAATTTTTGAGTTTCTGTTATTAACAGAGGTGGAAATGTCTGTGTGTGTTCACCCAGAACAGCCTATCAACCACATACTCTAGCAACACCCCTGCAATTGCAGCAAGAGCCTAGCAACCACCCAGAATCTCCTAGCAACCACCTATATAACCACATTTTATCACCCAGAACATCTATTCTGGCCTAACTGACCAAACTATTTATGTTTTTTAAACAAGACTTTAAGTTGGCTTTATGACAAGCCAGCATAAATTTGTCTTTCAAACTTTTAATCTAGTTGAAATGATACAATTCAACATTTTCTCAAAACTATAAACACAATCTCAAAACTATGCACCAATTTGTACAAACCTCAAACTTCCAGGTCAAAATAAAATGTTTTAGTCAATAACTTATTCTTGTCTGACAAAATCAAACTTTGGCCTCAGATGACACACAAAACTTAAATACACAGACTACTCCACTTCCCAGTGAACACTAGTGAGATCAATTCATGTAACACTGTAACAAAAATACCTCTTACTGGGATTCAGGAATTATTTTGCAGCTCATTGTCTACTACAATATACAAAAATAAATTTACAGATACAGTAAAATACAGCAATGATTTTTTTTTTCTTTCTTTTTTTTCATTTTACTATTGTAAATTGATCTGGCAGTAGATGAACTTGGCATGCACCACAATATACTGTCAATTACAGTAAAACTAAATTCAGCATCCTCGGCACATTTGGCCAAATTTTATTACAGTATATAAGATACTATAGCAGTGTATTGGTCTTCTGACACAAGACAGTCATTTCTGAGTTCTGCAAAATACAGTATAACAAATGGCTACAGAGAAAGTTGACAATCACAAGTTTGAAGCCACCTTTCCACTGCACACGACATTCGCATCCGATTGTCGCATTTCGCCCCCTAGCGGCAGTCGCACGGAACTTAGAAATTGGTAGTGAAGCAACCGTTACCCTCGGCTTATTCCAACCCAAGCAACCACCATGGTAAACTGAACGATTTTAATGAATGTAACGTTAATGCATGTATGAATATATCCATACAAAGCAAATGACCCTCAATACATTTGAAATAAAAACATACTAGTAGATTTTATAGAGCTTCAACGTAAAAATTTATTTAATAATCATAAAATATCTTTTTTTGTTTTACATAATTATTGATAACCACCATTTTAAAGAAATAGTGTTTATATAATAACGTTAAAGTGTTAAAATATTGGTAATTCTAACTTCGTGCTCATCGTTTTGACTAGAGTACATCATATCCGGTCGGCCGGTCGCATACGGTCTAGCCGCAGAAGTTCAAATATTTCAACGCATCTGAAGCTCAAATCGGATCCGAAATTTCCGCATTCGCATATGATCGGAACTCCACGCAGCCCCCGTACTACTCTCCATTGGAAACGAATGACTTCCGGTCCAACGGCTGTCGTTTGTCGTGTGCAGTGGAAAGGCGGCTTGAGGGTGTACAGCGTGCGTGCTACAGTTTACTGTACATAGTGAAATTTCCTGTACCTGTAAACCCCTGTAAATTATTCATTCAGCTCTCTCTCAGATTTTGACTGGTGTGTGTCATAAGTTTTGCTACCTAATGTAGTCATTGTTAAACTTTTTTTTTTTTTTTTTTCCTTTGTTTTGAGAACTGAACGAATGGTTTGGGAAACTGGGCCAACTGAATCACTTATAATGTGTTAGCAATCGAGAAAAGCTAAAATACATTTAGATTCTTACCTAAATAGTTTCTGTGATCGGGATCTTCTTATTGATTTCATGTTACCGTTTCGTCGGATGGCAAAAAGACCTTTATCCATGATGAAAGTGGAGCGGGCGGTCGGTGAATCAGCTCACAAAAAATTACGAAAATTCGAGGACTTCTGAGTTAGCCGAGAAGCAGTAATTTTCCGATTCACGAACAAATGGAAAACAATTCGTTAGTGAACATGGCTGCGCTGTGTTTTTAACTCCCAAAGAACCGGTTCATAAGAGTCATTTGTTAATGAAGCTGATTACATTGAACATGCTGCGTGCGCGTGCATCCGTCATGCAGCTTATTGAAAGACGTGTTTTCTTGCCATTATTTTGCAATACGCTGTCTTTTTTATGTCATCACATTGAAGCGCCGCTGCTGAAAAGCAGTAGTACTTGAAACACTGCTAACATTTATATTTTATTCTCTGATAATTTTGGGGTGGCAAAGGGTTTTCTTAGGGTGGCAGTTGCCACCCCGTGCCACCCCGGTAGATCCGCTCCTGAATGGTCTACATTTAGTCTACTGAGTGAAACTTACAGTTGGACCCTCTATGCTTATTTCAGGAGGCGTTGGGAGAGCCAGACATCACTGATTCAGTCATTGTGGTCAATGAAACAAAAGCACAATTCCTTCAAGCACTGCAGTTGTTATAGAAGATGATCTTCAGTTTAATAAAAGACTAATCTTCAAAAAAATACATTAAATTGTACAGCTGGATGTTTATTTTATGTATTTATTTTTTAGGTGTTATTGTTGTTTGTTTTTGTCTTTTGAGTTAGTTTTTTTTTTATGTAATGTCCTACAGAGGTGCCTGATCCTGTTCCTGGAGATCTACCTGCCTGCAGAGTTCAGCTAAGTTCTTCAGCTCATTATTTTGTACAACAGCAATTTTTTTTCCATTTACCAATGCGTTTAAAACATTTTAAGTTTGTCTATACTTATACACAGAGTGTAAAATTGAAAAAGTAAATACCAGTGCATAATTTTTCTCAAAATGTGGTAAATATTTACAATAATTGTATAACAACTGCTGTTATTTGATGTAATATAGTTTTGTAATTGTTTTGTAAATAAAATGTTTTCATGCCAACCAATCAAGTGAGTTCTTTTCAAATGGACATATAATTGCTTTCATAATAATGTGATGTTTGTATAGATTTAATAATGTTATTCATGTATTATAATTTATATAATTAAAATGTAAGTAAGCGTTTTGGATGGGTATCAAATTTAAATGAAAAATGAATGAACAGTATGATAGATATATAAACGGGTGTTACGTCCCCTGGTGGCGTAGAGGTATGGGGGAGACGCACTTAATAAATTTTAAACAACCTATAAACTTGGTCTCTGGGAAGTACTGTGGGGGAGTGACACAAGGACAAACAATGTAACAAAAAGTGGTACCGCTTTATTTACAACGGAATATAAATTTACACAAATTGAAACACCAACCAAAAATCCCTATTTACAACTATATAAAAAGCAAAGAAATTATAATAAATTGAAACAAGCCACGGAGAAAAAGAAAATGAGCGGCGCTAAACAAACAAAAAGAACAAAACAAAACATTCAATAACTAATTCCCCGCCCTCTAAACTAACTAAAAACAAAACCAGAAAACACAGAAATCTTCGGCGTTCACGCCATAACTAAAGCTTCACTAACTAGTAAACAAAACTTACATAAGGTTGCTCCCGCTCCTTCCCTAATGTTTCTAGACAAAGTCAATCCTGCGTGTTTGTAAGATGTAAGTCACGTGACATTCTTTCCTTTTCTTGATCTCCGGGCTGATGAAGTTTTCAGTTCAGATAAGGCATTCTCTGTAACAAACATTCAAGGAAGCAAACAAGCAAGCGAACCACCACTAAATCACAGCATTAAGCAACAAAACACTCCAAGCTCCTCTTCCGTTCTCCACAGCGTCCTTTATCCCGTACCCGAAAATGATTGGCTGGTGATTCATCATGATAGACAGATTATTTAACCAATCACGATACCTGCAACAGAAAGACAGCAGAGAGCAGAAACACAAGAAACCAATAACAAGGGGGAGAAGAACAACAAATAACAAAAAGGGAGGGGGCAACAATCTGATCATGTAACACCCCCACCCTTAAAATCAAACATTATAAATTCCATAATGTTTGTACACAAAACTACCCCACTCAGGAGTTACACCCTAGAAAGAGCATCCGCGATCACATTTTCCACTCCCTTCTTGTGCCGAATCGCAATATTATAGTTTTGAACCACTAAAGCCCATCGCATTAGCCTTTGATTTTGGTTGTACATTCGACACAGGAACGTAAGAGGATTGTGATCCGTATACACAACCACAGGATACGAAGTAGACCCAACATATACTTCAAAATGCTGCAACGACAATAACAAAGCCAAAGCCTCTTTTTCAATTGTAGCATAGTTACACTGATGTCTGTTAAATTTCTTAGAAAAGAAACAGATGGGATGATCAATACCTTCCTCGTCCTCCTGCAGCAGCACAGCACCTGCTCCCACTGCGCTCGCATCCACCTCTAATTTGAAAGGTACAGAAAAATTAGGGGCAGACAACACAGGCGAACTACATAAATGTTTGATGGCTTCGAAGGCACACTGACTCTCAGCAGACCAGATGAATTCCTTTGCAGGACTAAGTAAATCTGTCAAGGGTTTCGCAACAGAAGAAAAATTCTTAGAGAAACTTCTGTAATACCCTGCCATACCTAAGAACCTCCTTAACTCACGACGAGTAATGGGGGCAGGGAATTCTTTGATGGCAGCAACCTTTGCCTCCACAGGACGAACTTGTCCTTTCCCCACTTGCTTACCTAAATAAGTCACTGTGGCCTTGCAGAACTCACATTTAGCCAAATTCAGAGTTAACAAAGCATTAGCAAGTCGTTGAAACACCATAGTCAATACTGACACATGCTCAGGTCAAGTAGACGTGTATACAACCAGATTGTCTAAATATGCACTACAGTTAGGTACATCTGCAATCACCTTATTTACTAACCTTTGGAAAGTTGCAGGTGCATTTCGAAGGCCAAACGCCATAACATTATACTGTAGGAACGAATCTGGGGTTACAAAAGCAGAGATGTCTGATGCCCTTGATGTCAATGGCACCTGCCAGTAACCTTTGAGCATGTCTAACTTACTAACAAATTTGGCAGACCCCACATTGTCAATGCAGTCCTCCATCCTTGGCAATGGGAAGCAATCAGGTACGGTTATAGAGTTCACTCTACGGTAATCAGTACAAAAGCGAACTGTTCCGTCAGCTTTAGGAACCAAAATGCATGGAGAGCTCCACGGACTAACACTAGGTTTTGCAAAACCCTCCTGCAACAAATACTCAACCTCTTTTCTCATTGTAGCTCTCTTAGCAGCATTCATTCGATAAGGGTGCTGCTTAATAGGAGCGGCATCGCGAACATTGATGTCAGGATACAGCACGTCAGTTTGCTTGGGTACATCTCCAAATATCTGAGGAAAGCTCTGAAACAGAGTTACAATATCTGCACCCTGCTCCTCGGTCAAATGACACAGCAACTTTGAAGGATCACTTAAAATCTCAGAATTAGACAGTGGCGTAAAAGGCAAAGGATCACCTCGTAATCTCACCTCATCAGCATCAAACTCAGCATTCCCAGGAAAAGATGGTACTGACTCACAACTCACCACAACAGATGAAACCACGGGCCCTGTGTTTTCCCCTGAGCCGTGAGACGCTGTCTCCCTGGAATGATAAGCTTTAAGCATATTGATATGACACATCCGTTTTTGTCTCTTACGGTCAGGTGTTTTAATAATGTAATCAGTGTCACTTTTTTTACCCACTACCTCATAAGGACCAACAAAGCGTGCAGACAACGCAGACCCTTGAATTGGTAACACCAGAACCTTGTCACCCACTGAAAATTCACGAGACACTGCTGTTTTATCAAAACGTCATTTCATGCTAGACTGAGCTTCAGCAAGAGCTTCTTTAGCACACGCACAAGCTTCCTGTACTCGTTCATGGAAACGAGCCACATACTCAAGAACATTCCTTGTGGGACTTAAACTTTTATCGAGACCCAGCATTTGTTCCTTGAGAACTTTCAGTGGTCCTCGGACACTATGTCCAAATACCAGTTCAATTGGACTAAACTGTAGAGACTCCTGAGTGGTTTCACGAATACCAAAAAGAACAAACGGCACACCCTCGTCCCATTCATTGCCTGTCTCCCAGCAGTACTTCTTTAGCATTGCCTTAAGTGTCTGGTGAAAACTCTCGAGCACTCCCTGACTCTCAGGATGGTAGGGACTGGATGTACGATGGCTGATACCCAGCGAGCACAAGGTATTTGTGAACAATTTGGACATAAAATTCGTGCCCTGATCCGTTTGTACGATCTTGGGCAGTCCAAACGTAGAAAAAAATTTGACTAATGCCTTAATGACCGCTTTAGAAGTAATTTTTCGCAACGGCACTGCTTCTGGGTAACGGGTTGCGACACACATTATCGTGCGTAAGGACTGATGGCCAGTCTTAGTCTTAGGCAGTGTCCGACACGGTCCACGACCACATGCTCAAAGGGCTCACTGAGCACTGGGATTGGAACCAACGGCGCAGGAGGAATAACTTGATTCGGTTTCCCCATTATTTGACATGTAGGGCATGTACGACAATAAACCGTAACGTCTTTTTTAACTCTGGGCCAAAAGAAATGACGCAACAGACGATTGTATGTCTTCGTTACCCCGAGATGTCCCGACATAACATGATCATGGGCAAGTGAAAGAACATGTGCACGGTACTCTGTAGGCACAACAACCTGATAAATAGTAGAACACTCTGCATCATCAACTACTCGAGGCTGCCATTTCCGCATAAGCAACCCGTCTTCTATAAAATATGACATATCCCCTTGTAAGTTGGACACCGCATCAAAACACTTCACTAAAGTCCCATCATCACGTTGGGCTTTACTTAACTCTTCACGACCCACAGGCAGTGGAGATGTCAGCAAACCACTAACCTTTTCATGTCCAGTTTTGTGAGGCACGTGCTCTCCTGCAACAACATCACCCTCTGTGCACATAAAGGTGTCATCCAACGTGAACTCCGTCCCCACCTTCTTTATCTGGGCACGAGTGAAGACACAGGCTGGAAAAACATCAGGATATCTCAAAGTTAATTCTTCTGTAACAGAAGTAAGAGCAGGTTTATCCAGTACTTCCAATACTGGCAGCATTCTACCCCCAGCCAAATCATTGCCTAAAATAAACTCAACACCAGGCACTGGTAACGCTGGTCGCACACCTACGTCCACGAAACCTGCAACCAACTCTGTTTGTAAATACACACGATGCAGCGGTACTTTCAAAACATCCATGCTAATACCTTGCACCAGGATGCTAGAACCCAAGCAGGACTTCTCTGAAAACGGCAACACATCACCACGAATAAAGGAGCGCGCAGATCCAGTATCTCTTAACACTCGCACCTCCACCTGATCGTCTCGTTGGCCGCTGAAAGACACGAAACCTTCTAACAACAATGGCTGATAAACAGAATCAACAGGAGCTGGAATTGTTTTTATCAAACCAACAGGTTGTGCACTGAACAAAGTTTGCTGTTTCTTTTTCAACGTTAAACAATCTGCGATTACATGGCCAATTTTGTGACAATAGAAACACTTTTCTTTAAGTGCAGGTGCTTCAACCTTTGTTTTAGGCGCAACAGGAAGCGGCAGAGAACCGGCGGAAACGTTTCTTTCACCACGCATGGTATTAAAAACACTTTTATGAGTTAAAGCAAACTCATCTGCCAATATGGCAGCCGCAGATATTTCCGTCACCTTCTGTTCATTCAAATATAGAACGATGCGTTCAGGCAAGCACTTTTTAAAATCCTCAAGGAGCATTAATTCACGTAAGGCAGAGAAATCATTAACATTACTTGAAGTGCACCACTTATCGAACAATACACCTTTCTCACGTGCGAATTCAACAAAAGTTTGATTACCAACCTTCCTGTGATTCCGAAACTTTTGTCGGTAAGCTTCCGGCACTAGTTCATATGCGCGTGAGACAGCTGCTTTTACGGTCTCATACTTCATACTATCTTCTATAGACAAAGTGGAAAAAACTTCCATAGCCTTTCCAACAAGCCTACATTGCAACAGCAACGTCCACACTTCCTTCGGCCAATTTAATGAAACAGCGATTCTCTCAAATGCACCAAAATAACGGTCTACTTCCATCTCTCTGAATAGCGGCACCAATGAAATGTTTTTACTTACATCAAAAGCAGTTGTAAACAAACCACACTCTGCCGAATCTCTGCCAGGTGACCCAGAAGTAAATAGGCCAGTGGACCTAGAAGACAGCTTCCCCTCCTCTAACTCCAACCGGCGCAGTTTTACCTCTTTATCAGCCTGAATCTCAAGCCGTCGGATTTCGAGCCGCAGATCAAATTCAGCTCGTCAAGTTTGCGCTCTGTCTTCCGCTTCCATGCGGAGTCGAGCAATATGAACCTTCAAGTTCGCTCTCTCTCTAGAACTCGGCGTGGGCGGAGAAAATGGCTCAAATGGGGGTAGGCCTGCTTTAGCCTCGGCCTCCGCTTCCACCATCCCAACCTCCTCATCGTCAGCCCCCGCACTTTCACGAGTTGTCATTTCCCCTCTACTTTGATCTGCTTCTCTCACCGACTCGGGCAAATTTAAAACATTTAATTCCGACCGTCTAATACGACAGTTTTAATTGTTCGTTTCAATGACTGCCGACTAACAGAGATCTGGAAGTATTCAGCTATTGCCACTAAGTCGTCTTTACGACATTTCTCAAAAAGATCCAATGTCGGATTCTCGATAAAACAGCGTACATTCGACGACATCACGAAGCTTACGACAACGTGCCCTATATACACGACATACAAAACTCAATGCTGCAATACTTACCAAAGTCACTTGAATCACTCCACCACATTCGTCCCCAGAGCCAAAACAACAAGCTGCTAACTCCCAGAACTTCCCCAATACTGAGGAATGATCCCGGACGAGCCCCCAAATTATGTTACGTCCCCTGGTGGTGTAGAGGTATGGGGGAGACGCACATAATAAATTTTAAACAACCTATAAACTTGGTCTCTGGGAAGTACTGTGGGGGAGTGACACAAGGACAAACAATGTAACAAAAAGTGGTTCGCTTTATTTACAACGGAATATAAATTTACACAAATTGAAACACCAACCAAAAATCCCTATTTACAACTATATACAAAGCAAAGAAATTATAATAAATTGAAACAAGCCACGGAGAAAAAGAAAATGAGCGGCGCTAAACAAACAAAAAGAACAAAACAAAACATTCAATAACTAATTCCCCGCCCTCTAAACTAACTAAAAACAAAACCAGAAAATAGGGCTAAATCGGCATCACCTGCTTTCAAATGAAGCAGCATTTAATAGACAGAGCCGTAGTTCACTGATAAGACACGCAATATCGCGCTCAATATCGACGGCGATACATATCGATATTGAACGCGATATTAAGTGTCTTATCAGTGAACTACGGTTCTGTTTATTAAATGCCGCTTCATTTAAAAGCAGGTGATGGCGATTTAGCGGTAATCAGGGAACCGGCTTTACTGAAGAAATGCGCGTGACAAAAGCATTCGATACGTCGCCCAGCCCTAGCAGAAAATAAAGAAATCTTCGGCGTTCACGCCATAACTAAAGCTTCACTAACTAGTAAACAAAACTTACATAAGGTTGCTCCCGCTCCTTCCCTAATGTTTCTAGACAAAGTCAATCCTGCGTGTTTGTAAGATGTAAGTCACGTGACATTCTTTCCTTTTCTTGATCTCCGGGCTGATGAAGTTTTCAGTTCAGATAAGGCATTCTCTGTAACAAACATTCAAGGAAGCAAACAAGCAAGCGAACCACCACTAAATCACAGCATTAAGCAACAAAACACTCCAAGCTCCTCCTCTTCCGTTCTCCACAGTGTCCTTTATCCCGTACCCGATAATGATTGGCTGGTGATTCATCATGACAGAGATTATTTAACCAATCGCGATACCTGCAACAAAGACAGCAGAGAGCGGAAACACAAGAAACCAATAACAAGGGGGAGAAGAACAACAAATAACAAAAAGGGAGGGGGCAACAATCTGAACATGTAACAACGGGGCTGGGCCGTTTCTGGTGCACTGTGCTCTTTTGCGACGGCCCGATACCAGCCTGATTGCGGCAGTGTCGGCATGGTAACAGTTGCCGCGTCTGGCCTGCTTCGGCCCGGTTGCGATGGCCTGATACCGGCTTGATCACAGCTGCCACGTCTGGCATGATTGATTTGGCCTGGTTGCGACGGCCTGATACTGGCTTGATTCCAGCAGTGTTGGCATGGTAATGGCTGCCGCATCTGGCCCGATTGATTCGGGCCGGAATCGGGCAGTGAGTACACCAGGCGCCCGATCACAGCAGAAAGAAACGGGCCAAGTGGTAAGTCTCCGGCAGGCGAGAATCTAACAGGAACTGGCCAGAGTGCATTTTGCTATCTGGGCATGGCTGAGGAAGTGTGCCTAATCCAATGGAAAGGGACGCTACGGAGACCACACCCTGCTGAAAGGGAGGAAACATGTGGATACACATATGGACTGACCTGTGGGGCAGTACTACATATGGAAAATATCTGCGGTAGGTCCTACCTAGCCAGGGAGGAACTACTACAGATGCAGAGACAGGGCAGAGCAAAACTGCCCAGGAAAAGACATGGTTTTACAGACAGGGAAACCGAATTGTGGACAATACATGAATGGGTTTACAGAAGGAAAAAAAAAAAAAAAGCATTATTGGCATCTAGCTCAGTAAAAAGGCTGACCGGTTGGGCATGAAAAACGAGTACTAGGCCTGGCGTCAGACACTTCCACCATGTCTGACTGCCGAAGGATGCTGGAGAAACTCGATTCAGGGTTTACTAAAAGGGGAAGTTACCTGAAGAGCAAGTAGACACTCGTATCCCCCGTTTATAGCGCTGCAAGCAAGACACCGAGCCAGCCTTCCCGCACATTATCTGTTTGTACAGAATACATGGTAAGAAGCCGGCTCCACTCAGAGATTGTAGAATTTTGCGAATGTGTTGCCCAGGCCACAGCTCTGCAGATGTCTGCCAGAGAGGTGCCATGTGCCAACGCCCAAGAGGAGGCAACACCTTGAGTGGAGTTAACCCTCACTCTGATGGGGCACGGCTTTCCAAGACTGATGCGCCAAGGCGATAGCATCCACTATCCAGTGCGCCAACCTATGCTTGGAGACAGCCTTTCCCTTCTGTTGACCTCCAAAGCAGATAAAGTGGTTGGAACTTTGGGCACATACCCCGACCAGGGTCTCAAAATCACGTGAGACAGGGCTAGCCCGAACTCAAGGCACGACCGAAAAAGTCCCCCACCCTCTTGAAGGAAGCGAGCATGGTCAGGAGCAGGATTAGCGACAGGATTTTAAGCTCAACTACTCTAGCAGTTCAAAGGGAGCTATCTGTAGATGACAGAGAGAAATATCACTAACAATATTTAATAACACGGAGCATGCATGTGCAAGTTTGGTATAATTTTAAAGCTCAGCCTTCCAACTTTGTGAATGTTCATAGCGAATTCTCGATGGCATGAGTCTGAACCAATGTAATGTGATTTTCAAACTCGTGCTGATGTAAACAAAACGATCTTACTCGTGCTGACTGACCGATACGAAGAGCGAGCATAAAGATGCCTCAGACAGTACACGATTCTGATGTACACATACAGTATACACAGAAATACAGTATTTATAAAATAAATAAATAAATAAATAAATAAATAAATAAATAAAAAATAAAAAAGCGGAGTCTGGAGCGGACTCGGGACTGGGGCGAGCTCCTTGGTTGTAGTCGGCATGTGTGTCGCTCACACCAGCGCTGCACTATTTCAAGACTCAGGGGTAGGAACAGATTCTGGGACTGGAGCTATCTCTGGGCTCTGGTCAGGGGCTGAAGAAGGCACTGGAGTGGATTCAGGGGCTGGAGAAGGCACTGGTTCTGACCAAAAGTCAATTAGCCATTGGTCCTCCACAGATTCTGATGAGGGCTCTGGCGTGGCAGCGGCCATCTTGACCAAAGGGTCAGGCGTGGAGGCGGCCATCTTGACCGAGGGCTCAGGCGTGGAGGCAGCCATCTTGACCGAGGGCTCAGGCATGTCGGCGGCCATCTTGCGACAAGGCACTGAAGTGGCCGCGGCCATCCTTATCGCTGGACAGAGGACTTGGGGAAGTGCAGGAGGACAGAAACGGATGGATCCATTGGAGGGATATGTGGAGGGAACTGGCTTTGGGTAAGCTGCTGATGCCATGTGGGTCCTCGATGGGACTGGATGAGGAAGATACTTTTTTCCTTTAACTTCTTCAACTTCAAAATTAGAACCATATCCTCATCCAGATCCAAGCAAAAACACAACGAGAGGCATCAGGCCAGCTCACTTGATGGGAGAGCTCGAGAAACTCCTCCACATACCTCTCCAATGGGCAGCCATTCTGCCTCAAACCCCACAGGCAGTCCTCAGCCAGGATGGTGTTGCTTTGTTTTGGTCCTGTCATCTGTCACGGCATGTGACCATAGGAGGAAGAAGGCAGGAGAAGCGGGTTTCAAATAGAACTCAAACAGAACAAATAGAACTCGTCAACGTCATAACTATCATTAAAGGTTTAATGATAAATCAAACAGCAGGTAAACACATCCAAAAACAACAGTGACAGGACAAAAAATGAACAAACCAAGGTGTACTTATACAGGAACTAATGAGGGAACTAAAGAGATAATGAACAAGTAACACCTGAAACAAGGATACTAATCAAATGAGTAACCAAGGCAACAAACTAAAGGCGGGAAACTGAACAAAGGAGAACATGTGACAAACAGAACATGGTGCAAAAACAGACAGACATGTGACAACCAGTGGCATGATGCTGGTGTTTTGGTTTCTTGGAGTTATTTAATAATTCCACAAATTAAATTTTAAACATCTTAATTATTCATCATTGCAGACCAGTGAGTGGAATCAGTCAATCTGATTTCAGTGTATTGATATTTTTGTCACTCCTATTAAAAATTTAGGCCTGTATATAATTTACAAAATTATATTTTGTAACTAATAATTATGTCATTGCTCAATAATAATGACAAATACATAAATTTGCATAACATATTTGATTAAAATAAATGAAAATATTTGTCAATATTGGCAGTCTGAGGTTAATTTAGACCAGCCCAGACTAGTATTGTAATGACAGAAGTATTCAAGAGCAGTATAGTGAATCAGAATGCAGGTTTAATTATGTAATAAAACAAGACCAACCAAATACAAGGACAAGACCCTGAGAACCACACCAAGAACCAACATTACAGTCACAAAGAACAAGACCTGACAAAGAACAGAGGAGACACGAGGGTCAAATTACAAATGGTGTTTTTCATCCTCAAAATGCATTTTGGGAAGGGGATGCCATTTGGGTGTTCCAAACTAAAGTACACAACTGACACCCTTAAAAAAAGGGCCCTCATACAAGTCAGTTTGCGAAGGGTACATGATGGTCACTTCAAGGAAGTAATTTTATTGTTTATGGTCATGTGGACAAGAGCTAATTGACTAACATGGGACAGCTTGAGACAAACAAGGAGTAACAAGAGGTAAACAGGAAGCAAGAAACAAGAAACAAGGCAGAACTACAAACTAAAAGTCTACAAAACAAGACAGGCAATACATTACAGGTATGAATTTCCATATGGGTCAAAGCTGGTTACGGCTGGAATAGTGCTGGCTGTTAAACCAGCATATCCATCACAGTCAGATACTCGACCAGCTTGGTTTCATGGAATAACTAGCAGGTATTGATGATTAAGCTTATAGTGAATGATAAGGTTCTTGCAAGTTAAAACATTTGGACAGGTAGTTATCTTTGTTTAAGCTGCCTGTTGGAATAAAACCAGCACCCCAACATCCAAAACATCTCATCTACTGGTTTTCTAGCAAAGATAGTTGCTCACTTAATGTGATATGATATGATAATGAATTATGCATTACAAAATTGGCCATTTTCCAACACTAGCAATTTTCAAAAAGGAAAATGTGTGTGCCATTATACATTATCCATGTTTTCAAATCCTTGAATGAATATTTCATGAAAACAACTAAACATGACAAACGTGTCTACATCAAGTCACAAAAACCTTCACCAAAACATCATAAACATTTTGTTGTTTTTCTGAAGAGCCATGGCTTATCCAGAAAACCTTAATAAGATGACAATAGAACGAGTCATTTGCATTTATCAGTAATATATCACCAAACAATACAATTACAGACGCAATAAACGCACTAAAAAGAGTCCCAGACATGTTAACGCAGACAAATATTTTTTAGGTCTAATGAGAGCATTTAGACCTAATAATCACATCTTTCATAACTTCATCCTTATAAAAACAATCCTAAAACACTGCTTGGAGTTCATGCTTCAGTAAATACCTCCAGAGTGCAATATTTTTGTGTCTGACAGCTTATGTACTCAGGAATTAATACACTGCACCAAATTAAGGAAGTGAGAAGTTTGAAAATATGACTAAAATAACTGGAAGCAAAGGAAATAGAAGCAATCAAACACATGACCTTCAGAGAGGCATTAATATCCTCCATGAAGTCAAAGAATAACAAGTTGTCCTCACAATGTGCTCAGTTATAAAATATTTTTTTTTTTTCAATTTTATTTCATTTCTAATTAGTATTTCTTCCAGTTTTAAGGTTGCTAATGATTGTCTTGCTGATAAACGAAGCTCTCCTCTGGCTGGATATGAAAGGTATTGTTGAATGTTGCCATACGATGCAATCAAAGTGGGTTAATTAGGGTAAAACCGAGAAAGCGAGCACTGTGGGGAGAGTGCTCACATTGATCTATTTCTGAGGTCATGGTTTTTGAAGTTGCGTGGGTTTTGGGGGCTGGCCTAAAGAACAACTTCAAAGTTTTGAGACACAAATGAGATCCTGATGAGGCATGAAGATGCAGGCACATCTCGTTAGTGAGCACACACCCCACACTAAGGGCCTGCGATAACAATAAAGGAAATACCTGACCACTTGCCTGCTGGGAGGTTAACGTCAGTGCCTGGAACTGCAGAATTCTTTTAGTTAAATCTTTTGCGCGAGTTTCCGACTTGGCCTGCAGCATATTGTGGATCCAATATGGTACTGTATGTCTTGGAATCTTACATTTGAGTTCTTAGAAATTGGGGGCTTCCCTTTATATTTAGAGATCTGTGGTTTGCTCTAATTAAGGACTTGTGGGCTGAAGAAGATTTTGCATGATTTAGTGTAGAATCAATTCAGATGGAGAATAAACAGGATAATCTCTGTTTTCTTTTAGTAGCAGGAGTCTCTATTGAGACTTAATGTCAGTGAAGGCAAACAAACTAAAACCTATAAACCAGAGGGACAGATAAGTAATTACAAGTTGGTTCTGACATATTTATTCAAAACCAAAGTTGGAGCACCTAAACTCGAGTTCAAAAGACAGTTGACAGATTGAGTTGAACAGTGTCAAAGTCACAAGGCCCTTGAAGACATGGGAATGAAGCAATCGCTTGGGTTTTCTCATAGAAATGATTGCCAGTGGGACTGTATGCTTAGGTCTCCAAAGGTGGAATGGTCTATCAGTGCATATTTCTGCAGATGGGAATGCATATCTATGAAGCCCACAGACAGTATTTTGATATGATTCAGAGATGATTTATGCCTTTTTATTTTAGGGTTCCATGTAGGGTAAAAACTGACTGTCTTTCAAGGTTAATCAAAACTGTTAGAAAAACAATGTTAGAAAAAACACAACTTCTAGCAGGGATTTCCAAAGTGCAATGGTATTCATAAAACTGTAGGCACAAAGAACTAGGATGACCTGCTACTTCCAGTGAGGAACATTACTGTCTCAAAAGGCCACTGGAGAGAATTTGTCAATTTTAGAACTGCACACTGAAACTAAACATTCACTGTTGATCGGCAGAATCTAGTAATTTCAATAGGAATCCAAGCATTTGGGAGTTTCTCATGTGAGCATAAAAGTTCCACATGCAGATTTCTCTGATGTTCAAGTTGGTCACGCTGATACACTGTTCTGCCAAACAGAACGCTGATTAGTTTTGAAGTGATTTCCGTTTGAACTGTGCATTAAACATTGCTATGCTATTGACAAAATACAATGGACCTTTTTGCCTAAGAAATTTATCTGACATTTCGCTAATGTGACTACACCTAACATACTTTCTAATTCTGCCATATAATGGTAAAAATAATAGCAGTATACTAGTATGCAGTACACTATTTGAATTCAGCAGTTGTCTTTATGAGCAAGTCATTGAATCATCCATCCAAATGGTTACTTTTAAAGCACAACACCACTACAGTGTTTCAACAGCTCTGCTGTGGCTTTGTTTGGCTATCTTCATTGGTGGAGTAAAAACAGATATGGGAACAGGCAATTTTGTGTCTAAAATGTCAGTTAATCAACATTAACTTTGTGTGGGTTGCAACCTGGTCTCATAGGAGAGACGTACCCGTGGGCACGTTTTCGCGAGACACAAAATTACGTACCGACGAGTACATCTCACTGCAGTTTCCGACAGAAACGAACGCTAGAGGCCGGTAAAACATTGATAAGCGCTTTTGCTCGTTTTCACACACGGTTTCGATGACAGCCGGGGTCGGATTATCAATTCGTAAAGACTCGTTTTGGCGTCTCCTCGTGCAATATCATTTTACGACTTCAAAACGCATCTGACTAGAGTGCCCGATTTGTAAACGAAAGTACTTTGGACTTTCTGGCTCTATGCGTTTCGCTTTTTTTGGCTGTAACCAAGCTTGCTCGGTTGCTCAGCTGATACGGAGCTGGACTTAGGGCGAGGAGTCGACTCCCCCTGTCTGGGTACGAATCCCATGAAAGACAACTGACGGCAAAAAAAAAAAAAAAAGAGCTCAAAGAGAGATCTAAACTAGCTGAAAAACAGACGCTTCTTACGTCACGTTTGCTTTTGTTAATACTATCGGGTAGGTTTAGGCGTAGTGTCGGTGGGAAGTTATTTTAAAACACAACGGAGCGCAAATGTCAAATCGAGAACCGCGGCAATTCGTCTAAAAAGCAACATCATAAAAACATACCGCATTCACCCTATTATCTGCTCTGGCAAAAAAAAAAGAAAAAGAAAAAAAGAACAAGCTTTTAGTGCCGCTCATTTCAGAGCGAAACTGCAGCGATATGTACTCATTGGTACGTATTTTGCGACTCGCGAAAACGTGCCTACAGATACGTTTTCATCATGAGACCAGGTTGCCCAAGGTCCTTGTGCGCACTGGAGGCCTCAACCTCAGTGTACCACGGAGGAAGCATGACACGAGGGGGTCTCGACCCACCAAGGAATCACCCCCAACATGATAGGCTGATATAGCCGCAACATAGACCTTCAAGGTTGAATAAGATAGGCCTTCCGAGAATTTTTCTTGGAGAAAGCATAGCACAGAGCTAATAGGAGCATGGACAGGGTCCGTTTCATGTTGTCTACACCAAGTAGAGAATAGATTCCATTTATAGGAGTAAAGCTTCCTCGTGGAGGGAGCACTGGAGCTAAGCATGGTCTCAACAACCTCAGTTGAGAGACCAGCCTCTATGAACCTGATGTATTATTGCGCCGCCCGCCTGAGATAGAAGATCCGGCCTTAGGGGAAGCTCCATTGGAGAGCCGTCTCTCATGGACACCAAGTCCGAGAACCATATTCGGGTCGGCCAGTACGGGGCCACCAGTATTAGGCTGACCCCTTCTTGGCGTACTTTCTCCAGGACTCGTGGGAGCAGAGCGAACGGGGGAAATGCATACAGACATAGCCTCGGCCACGTCTGTACCATGGCATCCAGACCCAGAGGTGCTGGATGCGTGAGGGAGTACCAGAGAGGACACTGGGTTGACTCTCCCGAAGCAAACAGGTCTACTTGTGCGTGACCAAAGTTCTTCCAAATGAGATCCACCACTTCCGGATGGAGTCTCCACTCCCCGGGCCTCGGCCCCTGCCTCGACAGGGCGTCTGCCCCCACATTCTGACTCCCGGGGATATAAGCTGCCTTCAGTGAGCGCAGCTTCCCCTGAGACCACAGGAGGATCCGACGGGCCAAGTAATTTAGTTGGCGAGACCGTAGACCCCCCTGATGGTTTATATAGGAGACCACTGACATGTTGTCTGTGCGGACCAGCACATGGTGGTCTCTCAGGTCCAGGAGAAAGTGTTTTAGTGCTAAAAACACCACTTTGCCAAACGCCGATTTATGTGCCAAGAGAGTTGATGGTCCTCCCAAAGACCCTGAGCTGAGCGACCACTCATGATCGCTCCCCAGCCCGTGAGGAAGCGTCTGGCATAAGCATTGCGCGACGACCAGAGGCCCCCAACACAGGTCCCTGGGACAGGAACCAGGGGTCTTTCCACATGGTTAGAGCACGAAGGCATCGCCGTGTGACTTTGATCATCAGTGAGTGACTGGCCTAACCGCACCCCTTTTATGGCTGACAGAACAGAGCTCACATGGGCAGGAGTCAGACGTGCCCGCATTATTGTGGAATCCCACATAACACCTAGATAATTGGTGGTCTGAGCCAGAATCAGCACACTCTTCTTGGCATTGAGCCTCAGCCCAAGCCTTTTCATGTGAGACAGAACAACATCTCGATGTTGAACTGCCTGTTGCTCTGAGCGAGCTAGAATCAACCAATCGTCTATATGTATGCGGATGCCCTGGAGTCTCAAGGGAGCCAGGGTTGCATCCACGCACTTCGTGAATGTGCGGGGTGATAATGATAGGCCAAACGGAAGAACCAGGGCTGCCATAGAACGGCCCACTTCTTTAGCCGTCTCCTTGGTGGCACGGAGAGCCAGGTCTGTCGCCATGCGCAGTTCCTGGATGCACTCGAATGTGGCCTCCCCGCTGGAATCAATTTCCCCCAGCAGGTCGGCTTGGTAAGCCTGCAGCAGTGCCATGGTATGAAGACACGCTGCTGCCTGACCTGCCACCGCATAAGCCTTGCCCACCAAGTTAGATGTAGTTTTAAGGGGCTTGGTGGGCAGCGTCGGTGCTTTTAAGGACAATGCCGACTCAGGCGAGAGATAGCCCGCGAGCGTCTCTTCAACCCGGGGCATCGCCGCAAAACCATGCTGCTTCAGCCCCACGATGTTACTACAGACCGAAGTCTGGGGGCTGAAAACTCGATGTTGGACCGGTCTATTCCAAGATCTAGACACCTCAGTGTGTAGATCTGGAAAGAACGGTAAGCACCGACATTGGGGTGGTGACCGCGCGGGGAGAAAGCGTTCATCAAGCTTGCTTTTCGGTCTTACATCTCCCCGCTCTGCTTCTGGCCAGCTGATATTCAATTTGGCTACAGCTCTGATAACTACCTCCAAGAGCTCCTCATGTGCGGGGGAAGAGGATGGCGGTTCCTCTTCCCCTGCGTCGACGCTCATCACATCAACATCCTCAGATGAAGATAGGTGAAGCGCCGATGTCTCTCCCCCAGGGGAAGAAACTGCTAGGAGTGCTTCCACCACGGCAGGAGAGACACTGGGTCTGGCAGTTAAAGGGAGAGATAGGGTGGGGCCCGTCTCAACCCCCGCTGCCAGATCCATCTGTGAACCCCACGAATGGAGCCTCCGATCTGCCTTGGCAGCAGCGGGACCCAATCCGAGGGGAACACCGACCGAGGCACTCTCTTTATTATCAAAGAGTGCCCGGCGAGATCTCACCACTCTGAGGGTGAGCTTTCACAGTGCACGCAAACAGCTCCCTCGAGAGCTGTCTGCGCGTGCTCAACCCCCAGGCAAACGACACACATATTGTGTGTATCCCCGTCAGGAATATAACGAGTACAGGGAGAGGCACACTTCCTGAATCGCTTGCCTTCATCAGCCATTTTATATATATTGTGTCTTATTGTATATATATATATATATATATATATATATATATATATATATATATATATATATATATAGTGTTGTGAGACTCTTGTCCTCAGACAAAGAGAAGTCAGACAAACAAACACTAAATAAGACGCACAAACAGCGATCTCAGATATATACAGGTGTTGCTGGAACTCTTGTCCTCAGACGAAGAGTGTAACCAAAACAATGGAAAGACAGACAAACACTTAATAAGACACACAGGATAACATGGAGCGCTTGCTGAAGATAGCAGAAGCTAGTGTTCTCTGCATCCGGGCATGCTTTATAGTTTCCTGGTCCGTGACGTCACCCGCCTCTGACGTCTCGTTACACGATTGGTTGGATACAGGAGTGCTTCAATGACGATATCACGCAGAAGGTTCCCAATGCGTTTCACGCAGCGTCGATAGTTCCCACGAAAGGGAACTAACATAACAGATCCCAACATAACACAACATTAAACATTAACTTATATCTTCATATGTTAATCTTGTGCAAAAAACACACAAAATAACACAAAATTTCAACAGTTATTTATATGGTCTGATGCAAAGCAGGCTGGGAATTAGAAATCTGCTACAGCTCAACTCAATCATATTGAGTTCAGCTTACTACAATGAAATTTTGAGTTCATGCAACTTTTTACTATTAGGTACAATGAACTTTCATTATTATTTGAGTGAAACAAACTCATTTAATTTAATTACTTTCACTGTTCGGTTTTACAGTGTACATGTCATTCCAAACCAGTATGACTTTCTTTCTTATGTGGAGCACAAAAGTATTTTGAAAAATGTTTTATTTTTTATTTTTGTTTTGCACCTTTTTATTACATGGACAAAAACGATGATAGGGGCAGTTTGAATAAACAAAACACTGTACTTATTCAAAGAACCATATATATATATATATATATATATATATATATATATATATATATATATATATATATATATATATATAATTTACCTTGCACTGCAAACTAGAATGTGCACAGGACTTTCATGATTGAGGCGAGTGGAGTTTTTGGAACGATAATGTTAAAGAAGAAGGCATGAACAGAAACTGATTTTTTTTTTTTTTTTTTTTTTGGGATTGCAGTTTGTTCTTTGTTCTGCTGCCATTGTTTCCTTGGATTTACTTCTCAGTTCCATAAAATATTAAGCTTTTCATGGTTCATTCCATGTTTTATACGCAACCTTGGTTGTGGTAATTCAGATTAGCACAGTTGGTTTTAAATTAATCTTGTTTATTTTAGTTCAGGTCTTCATAGTCCAGGTGTTAGTAATCTATACTTAATTTTTGTTTCAGAAAGTCAATTTTTAAACCATGATTAACTATTCTAGATTAAGGCCTACTCCTGCCTTAAGTTAAACCCTGACTGGGAAACCGCCGCTAAGTGTTCAAAAGTAGATGGAGATCAACAGAATACAACAACCTTGGGATTTTCAGGCATGTTGTTAAATTGCTGTATTCATTGTGTAAGATGCTGAAAAATGTCTAGTGAAATGTTCACTTTTATCCAAAACAGATGTGATTCTGGCAAAGTTGGTTGTTGAAATGTTGGTAGTGCTAAAAGTTTAATGTTCTTTAGTGTTTGAGGTTTAAACATAAAACACCACCAACACTGAACCTAACCAATAGTACTAATATAAGTGAACATGATATAAAAAACACATTTGCTGAAGCAACCATGCCATTTTAATTCTTCTTTGAGCTCTTTTACCGTGACTCATATTTCACAGGACTCAAAATCTGTACGAAAAAAAAAAAAAAACTCTTTATAAATCAATAATCTGGCTGTAATAAAAGTTGTTGCCATTTTACTACCTCCAGTGTTTATTTCAGCTGGAAACTGCTGTGAATTGCATGTTAACATTTTTGAAGTGTTACAAAAATGTATGTAGACATGTGTATTACAATTTCTTGGAATTTTATAATTTAATACAAATTATTATGACTTCTTATGAGACCGGATCAGCTTAGACCAAAAAAATTAGAAATAGCTACGAGTGAACACAAGAATGTTGGAATGGGCCTTGAGTCTGAATTGTTGTACACTGTAGGTCAGTGATAGGCTTACTGTGTGTTCAAGGTTTCAAAATCCACTTTTTGAAACATCTATTCAATGATTTACTTATCTACCATAATAGCTTAAATGTTTTAAACTCAGCAAATATTGATATTTATGTGATTAATTGTGAATCATTTAATTAATTAATTAATTAATTAATTAATTATTTGATCAATATTATGTTAATTTGTAACTTTTTAAATGATTGACAGTTCAAATAAAACAAACATGAATGTTTTATATCATTTTTCACACATTTGTGGCTTACATATTTCTGTATCAAATATAAATTAGTCTATCTTGCTTTAATTTCGCAAAAGTGAGCATTTGTGATGTTTTAAAATCAATCCATGTGATCCATATTTCATAGCTGTCTAAGCTTTGCCCCCAACTCTGATATATAATCGCTTGCAAGAAAATCCCACACTTTAATGGAACAGAGGAGAATACATTATTCACTTGACATATTGCTGTCAGTGTTATGAGAATCTAGAGTCAATAACAGCTATCAGTGCTGTAATCACACTCTCTGCGGTATCCGTAAGATATTAAAAAAAACAAAAAAAAAACAACTCCACTAGAGCTTCCCTTCTAATCCTTAATTAAATAATTAATTAACAAATTAATTGGATACATAACCCCCCTCCCAGTGTTTTTTTTTTTTTTTTTTATGTAGTGAGGTACACAAATGCTTGTCTTATAGCTCAATTAAAAATGGCACCAGGCAACAAACCAAAATTATATATGATTTATTGAGTAAACTAGTCTATTAACATAGAGGTATTGATTTTTTTTTTTTTTTTGGTTTTTTTCCATCAATGCAAGTTATGTTTGAAGAATAATTCATGAATTATGTCAGATAGCAGCTTCAGATATGAATCAAAAGCACTCTATTCTATCTCTAAAGACAAGTATAAGACACAGCTGCAGAAAATCTTCTATATTTGATTCTATATTGGACTTCAAACTGTGGATTTGTGTCAACTGCACCCCTTGAGTTTTTATTTTGCATAATCAGACACAAATATGTTTGATGTATGAATAATATATTCAGATGGGTGTCTAGGTCATACGTGCAAACCACTGACAGTTTATTTCAATTATTAATGCAACTTCAATGCAGAAGCTTGCATAGAGGCACATATCATATGTTAATGAATACATAAAATATTTAGAATCTAATCTGTGATAATAGTGCAATTAACATACAAGCTTATTAAAAGCTCAAGTATCACAATGTAATGTTTTTATGGCAAGGTTATCCATTATGCTGCAGATTACAAAAGACAGAGACAAATGACACAATCCAGATGAGTAGTTCAGAGTAAATAGAAAAGTCATGTGAACTGTCATATCTCTACAGGACACATATATCCTGTGGTTATGGTTTATTCAGTGTATTATAACCTCCATATGGGGGCTAATTTATCTATGCATTATTAAAGTGCGGCTGTGATTTGGCTGTATGCATTTGAATGGAGAAGTATGTAAATAAGCAAGAAAAAACAAACAAGGAATGTCCCAAAGACCCTATTGTGAGTGTTGCTACTTTCTTTTGCCATGAATTTAGGATCTGCTGTTGCCAGTTCGAAATGTCCAAACTCGAAAACCTCATGTTAGATCTAGAAATTACATCTTGGCAGTTTTTGAGAAGTTAGTGGAGAGCACAATTATGTGATACAACAGTTCAATAAACCAACCTGGTCTCATGATGAAAACGTATCTGTAGGCACGTTTTCGCGAGTCGCAAAATACGTACCAATGAGTACATATCGCTGCAGTTTCGCTCTGAAATGAGCGGCACTAAAAGCGTGTTCTTTTTTTCGTTTTCTTTTTTTTTGCCAGAGCAGATAATAGGGTGAATGCGGTATGTTTTTATGATGTTGCTTTTTAGACGAATTGCCACGGTTCTCGATTTGACATTTGCGCTCCGTTGTGTTTTAAAATAACTTCCCACCGACACTAAGCCTAAACCTACCCGATAGTATTAACAAAAGCAAACGTGACGTAAGAAGCGTCTGTTTTTCAGCTTGTTTAGATCTCTCTTTGAGCTCTTTTTTTTTTTTTGCCGTCAGTTGCCTTTCATGGGATTCGTACCCAGATAGGGGGAGTCGACTCCTCGCCCTAAGTCCAGCTCCGTATCAGCTGAGCAACCGAGCAAGCTTGGTTACAGCCAAAAAAAGCGAAACGCATAGAGCCAGAAAGTCCAAAGTACTTTCGTTTACAAATCGGGCACTCTAGTCAGATGCGTTTTGAAGTCGTAAAATGATATTGCACGAGGAGACGCCAAAACGAGTCTTTACGAATTGATAATCCGACCCCGGCTGTCATCGAAACCGTGTGTGAAAACGAGCAAAAGCGCTTATCAATGTTTTACCGGCCTCTAGCGTTCGTTTCTGTCGGAAACTGCAGTGAGATGTACTCGTCGGTACGTAATTTTGTGTCTCGCGAAAACGTGCCCACGGGTACGTCTCTCCTATGAGACCAGGTTGACCTTGGGACTTGTCAGTGGTTCTACGAGGTTAGCCGAGGCTCCCTTTGAACCACTAGAGGAGGTGTCTATAAAGTTTTTGACTTTAAAGACTGTATTTTTACTTGCTATTACTTCTCTAAGAAGAATTGGAGATCTTCAGGCCCTTTCAGTGGCCCCCTCATATCTGGAGTTCGCTCCTGGAATGGTGAGAGCATTTCTTCATGCTAGACCTAGCTATGTGCCGAAGGTCCCCACCAATGTCCCGGGTCCTATTGTGCTTCAAGCCTTCCATCCTCCTCCATTTATATCCTCGGATCAGGAAAAACTGAATCTGCTCTGCCCAGTGAGGGCTTTGGATGCATACGTCCACAGAGCTGCCCTGTGGCGTAAAACAGAGCAACTGTTTGTCTGTTATGGTTCCCCTAATAAAGGTGGACTGGCGTCCAAGCAGAGGATGAGTAAGTGGGTGGTCGAGGCCATCTCACTTGCATATAAAGCGGCCAGACAGTCTTCTCCATTTAACATCCGTGCTCATTCCACAAGGGGTATGGCGGCATCATGAGCTTTGATGTCTGGCGTCTCTATGAGTGACGTTTGTGATGCAGCTGGATGGTCAAGCCAGCATACATTTATCAGATATTATAACCTTGATGTGGGCTCCACTCCGGGGTCCTCCGTACTTTCGAGCTAACATGAACAAGCATTTGAAGTACGGCACAGTTGGGATTGCGTTCCCAATGCGTTTCACGCAGCGTCGATAGTTCCCACGAAAGGGAACGTCTCGGATTACGGATGTAACCCTGGTTCCCTGAGTAAGGGAACGAGATGCTGCGTCTCTTGCCGTACCCCTGCATACTTGCGAGTGCTTGCTTCAGATTTTCCACAGAAGCTAGTGTTCTCTGGCATGCTTTATAGTTTCCTGGTCCGTGACGTCACCCGTCTCTGACACGATTGGTTGGATACAGGAGTGCTTCAATGACGATATCACGCAGAATGTTCCCAATGCGTTTCATGCAGCGTCTCGTTCCGTTACTCAGAGAACCAGGGTTACATCCGTAACCCGAGACGTTTTGTAGGGTTGCCACTGTGGTGAAGAGTAGAGAATGTGGTTAGGTTGTGGATAAGCTGCAAAACATTTAAGACCACATATGTTGTTCGATTACATATATGCAAGTATGTAATGACTGTCTGATAATGTCTCTCTGATAGTCATAATAGCATGTGTTATTTGCTATGTAACATTTAACCAAGATCTGAATGTGATGTTTATGTAAATTAACTGTATGTAATTAACATTATGATGATTTGGGAAAAGGATGCTGGTGACGGGATTGTTAGTGAGAGACACCTGTGCACTACACTGGCCTTGATCCGCTTCTATGGCTCTCAGCCCCGCCCCACAAATTTTAAGTTCTACCAACTTATTACCTCAAAACTTTTAAGTAAACTAAGTTTACTCAAATGTTTTGAGTATTCTGAACTTATTGTTCAGTGTAGTATTGACAATTAACTTGAACTGCTGCATTGTAAAATCCTCTATTGCAAAATTTACATAAAAGATAAGGTGCATTATTTCCTATATTTTTAATTGTACTAAAATAATGTTAATTTGACATAATTTGTTACATTTTTCAGCATCTGTTTGTGTTGTGTTAATACAGCCACCTGTCTTCTGTACTTTCTTCTTTTTTTAGGTGCCATAAAGTCAAAAAAGGGATGCCATAAAAAGGGATGTTATATAGATCCATATATATCAAAGCTGCATCCCCTCAGGGCTTGCAGTCTGTTTTTGAGAGGACTTGCTCTCTGGAATCGTCCCATAATGTGTTGGCTCTCACGCATCAGAGTGAGGAATGTTATGCCATGTGTCTGTTGATCTTCCTGATTTACATTATGGTCTAATGAGACTGAGCGCCTAGGGGTGGCGGCACGGAAAACAGCACTAATGATCTATTTGTTTTTGTGTAGAGATGTGGACACACTCCTTTGATGAACCGATCCCTGTGAGATGCCCATAATGAGCATCGTGGTCACTCCATGAAGCAGGTGATTTAATTCTCTATTAATGAACATTTTCTGAGGGATGAGAACAAAGTAAATTATAATGCATAGGCAGCAGTATGTCTCTTTTGTGTGTATGACGAAAGGTGTAATGGGGGAGGTTGCTGCCTCATGATTTTTTTCCCATTCTGCAGTGCATGTGGAAATGAGGACATGGGGGAAGGGGAGTATTACAATGTAGCAAAAAGTTGTATTCACTTTGTTTCTAACTTTTCCCTGCTTGTTAAAAGTATCAAGATTAAGAATAAATAATTCAGTACATAATGGATCTGATTTTTGTCATCAACAGACCAGCAGTTTAGTAAAATTATAAAGGGTAACACTTTGCTATACTGTTCCGTCATTAATGAATAACTACACAGGATCAAACGAGTAACACAATATTAACATTCAAGAAACTCTAATTAATTTATTAGTATGTAATAATGCTTATTTGAATGAGGTTGTTCACTATTAGCTAATCAATAACTACTTTTTCTTCTTCTTTTTTATTTTTATTTATTTATTTTTTTACATTCCTCCCAGAGGAACACTAAGAAGTATACTTCATAACTAATGTGAATAATGCATAATTAATTCTAAAGTGAAGATCATGGTTACATACTAGTAATGACTTGAGTATTACTAAATCAATTGAAAGGTATTACTAATTATTTGGAACAGTATTTTAAAGTGAAAAAGCATGATAACTCCCTATTAATGACCAGTAATTTTGTAAGGTTTTGGGTAGTAATTGCTTCTGTTGGATTTGGTAACACTTGAGTCTTTACTACTGGGTTACTGTGATCATAGAATACTGTTCTAAATGATTAGTAATTTTTTAGAATGATGAGTCTTTACTAGTGGTTTACTATGATCTTCTCTTTAGAATACTGTTCCAAATAATTTGTCACTTTCTGTTCACTATGTAAGATTATATAGTAAGTAAGCTACTGTATGTGTTTGTGTGACAAGATAATGTCTATGCAATTTAATATTAAAGGGATATTACAAGTTCAATGTTTAAACTCATTCGTCTTCATAATGTTGATTCCCACGAAAAATGATTTTACCTCATCCCACATTTTCTGTAAAAAAAAAAAAAAAAAAAAAAAAAGGAGAAGAAGAAGAAGCAAAAATCGTGGTTACAGTGAAGCACATATAATGGAAGTATATGGGGCCAGGTTTTGGAGGATTTAAAATCAGAAATGTGAAGCATAGTGTTTTTTTGTTTGTTTTTTTGTTTTGTTTTGTTTTGTTTTGTTTTCAACTGATTACACACATTTTCAAAACTTTTTTTAAAAAATGTGTCATTTTTAGAATGATGTGGTAACACTTGAGCCTTTACTGGTGGGCAACTATGATCTTCACTTTAGAATACTGATCCAAATAGTCAGTAATTCCTTAAGAAGGATATAGTAACACTTATTACTATCCAAAACCTTACAAAACCCTCAAAAGCTTACAATGAGTTATCATGCTCTTCATTTTAGAATACTATTACAAATAATTAGTATTAATAATTATTATTTCTCAAGGATTTGGTATTACTTGAGTCATTACTAGTAGGTTAATGATCTTAATCATACTTTGTGCATTATTCTCATTAATTATGAACCTGTATAAAGTAGTTCTTAGTAGTCATCTGGGAGGTATAAAAATAGTAGTTACTAGAATTTTAATATTGTGTTACTCATTTGTTCCTGTGTAGTTATCCATTAATGACAGAACAGTATTCTAAAGTGTTGCTGAAAAATGTATTAATAATAATATTAGCTCATCAATAAGTGCTGCAGTAACCCCTATCAGAACCCTAAAACAGGGTTCTGTTTTGCAAATACAATATAAATACTTTATTTTTAATTAGAATATTAGCGCATAGCAATTTGTGGGGAGTAACTAACTAAATGTGGCAACACTACTTAAACAGCTAGAGTGTGACAGCAGCTTAAAACATTTTTCCCAGAAACAAGCTTGTAGCGGTTTGCAAGGTAACAGGCCACAGTTCTATCGGTTGTTGGTTAGCCACAGGAAATTCCCTGGTGGACCGCGCTGCTTCCAGTCGCAGCATACGCATTAAAGCTAACAACAAATGGCAGTTTCACTTATTATAATGATACATTTACATTTAGCTACTGTACTACTTTCTTCAGTGTGTTTTCAACTTTGTTCTTTGAATGGTTATATAGAGCACTGCAGTTATGATGTATTTTTGTATGCCAACCCGGAAGTTAGCATCACGGTTGTTCCCTTGACAAAAAACCAATAGGGTTTTTCTATTGGCTTTTGCTCTGGTACTAACAAAAGGTTATGATTTTTACATTTAGATCAAGATAATCTTTACAAATTATTATTATTATTATTATTATTTTACTACATCACCAGGAGCAAAAAGCTAAAGTTAGGCTGTAAACAAACTACATCACGGTTGCATGACTTCAATGTCACCCAACTTTCAAAAACTTTTTCAGTCTTTATTTAAAATCTAGTTGGAAAATTTGAAAATAGTTTGCAAGCGTATGAACAAAAAGAGGCTGTAAAAGTGGGCTAGTAAGTAGATTAGTTTCTGTTTTGTGGTACAACCTTAGCCATCGTAAAAACATCATGGAATGAAATGTGAAAATATCTTGAGCTTGTGTTAACAACACAGCTTATTTGAGGCATTTAACCAAAAACCCATCCAAAAAATAAATCTTGCAGCACTAGATTCTAATGTTGTTTTTATCATATCAGTTTATTTCACTCTAACTGAGATCATTCATTCAAAACCCTCATTGTTTTTGTTCCAGAAAAATAGCTATAACTATAAAACTATGCAAATCTTTGTATAGTTCACTATTTTAAAAGATTGTTTCCCCCTATGCAGCTTTAATATAGTTTATACTTTTCATTAGTAGCTTATAGTGAACTAGGTTTCCAAGAGTATCTTCACTTTAAAGTAGGAGTAGCTGTTAGCTTAGCAAACTACACCTTTAAAGCAGCTTCTCTGACATTGGTGAGTAAATGAGGTTGGATCATTATGAGTTAAGCCTTAATGCAATGAAAGGCCTTAATGCAATCTGCCTCTTGAAAGTGTATCTGCTTCTTGTGCTAATGCTGACAGCTTCTCTATTGATTAGCTGATGTGGTTTCTCAGGGAACAGGGGTAAGATAATATTGTAATGAATCATGACAGTCAGATTATTTTGTTGTGACCTGGTTTTCCTGCATGTTATTTTTGTTGCTCGGCATAGGCAGCACAGGCAAGGGAATCTCAAAGATAATGGTCTCATTATGCTTATATGATGCGTTTAAAGAGCTGTGCTAACAAAGCTGTGTATCCAAGCCTTTCACGCACACAACACTGGAGTGTATGATCTATCACTTTCTGTTCACTATGTAAGATTATATAGTAAGTAAGCTACTGTATGTGTTTGTGTGACAAGATAATGTCTATGCAATTTAATATTAAAGGGATATTACAAGTTCAATGTTTAAACTCATTCGTCTTCATAATGTTGATTCCCACGAAAAATGATTTTACCTCATCCCACATTTTCTGTAAAAAAAAAAAAAAGGAAAAAAAAAAAAGGAGAAGAAGAAGAAGAAGAAGCAAAAATCGTGGTTACAGTGAAGCACATATAGTGGAAGTATATGGGGCCAGGTTTTGGAGGATTTAAAATCAGAAATGTGAAGCTTAGTGTTTTTTGTTTGTTTGTTTGTTTGTTTGTTTGTTTTGTTTTCAACTGCTGCAAATTTTCAAAACTTTGCCTCTTTTCACACAAATCCAAGAATTTACACACAAATCCAAGAACTGCCCACACAAAATGAAAAATGCCTCAAATCTCTTGCAAAATGAAGCTCTGCATTCAAAATATCACAAACACATCTCAAAAGCAAACATTTGTCTTGCAATTGCCTTTTCCATAATATTCTATTTTTGTATATATCATATACACACAGTTCTGTCATGACAACTCTCTGACTGTTTGGCATGGTAAAGGGTATGACTATGTTGATAAGTTTGGTCTGGGTGGAATAGATCTGCTACACTGCTGCTGTCGGTTATTGCTGCTGCTGCAGAACAAGTATGGGACTTGCTACTGCCAATACATATACAACACGCTGCTGTGAGCAAGTAAGACATGCTGCTGCTGTACAATATAGTGTACATGAATTACCCATAACAGATCTATACAGGTGGAGCTGGGGAAGGTGGAGGGTTTCTTAAAGCGCGCTGCCCTGCTAAGGCAATTGTTACTCATGTATTTGAAGTTTGAGCACGCAAGCTTATTAACTACTACAGTTTTTTACGATCGATTAATTTTAAAAACAAGGCACATTTTGTTAAAACACTACACACAATTCACAGATCCACACAGACAAGTAGCAGAACACCTCAGTTCTTTTGCAAAAAGAAACACTTCAAAATGCTTAAAAATGACCAAAGAGTTTTGATATTTTTCCTATTTAAAACTTGACTCTTCTGTAGTTAAATCGTGTACTAAGACCAACGGAAAATAAAAAGTTGTGATTTTCTAGGCTGATATGGCTAGGAACTATACTCTCATTCAGGCGTAATAATCAAGGAACTTTGTTGCCGTTCCATGGCTGCAGCAGTGCAATGATCTTACGCAGCACCCGTGAGCCCCTGCTTGCACAGGGAACGTGCCTTGCAACCATGGAGACGTTTGTGAGAGACGCTGCGTAATATCATTGCACTGCTGCAGCCATGATATTGGCTGCTATTATGTTGTGCAATTGGTCCAAGAATGTAAGTATGAGTGCTGTGTTGTAAGGGCCCATATGGGTATGGCGGTGGAGGACCCCATTCTGTGTAATGGCTGCACAGAGTGTTATATTACCCCCACGTTGCCCTGGGACATTGACTATTGCCCTGTGGCCAATGATGTTTCTTCCCCTCCTTCGTGTTCTCGTCAGGTTGAACCCAGCCTCATCTACGTAAATGAACTCATGCTGGATCTCCTCTCCATCCATTCGTAAAACTCTCTGAAGAACAGTGTCAGGCAAAATTGTGTAGTTCAGTGTATATCTAGTATACATATTACAGTACAGTAAAATATTATGAGACCGTATGCAAGATCACACTGCTAGTGAATACATACTTCTGCATAATCATGCCGAAGTAGTTTCACCCTTTCGTAATTGCGCTCGAAAGGCACTCGATGAATTTGCTTCATTTGAATATGTTTTTTTTTTTTTAGGATGCGTGCCAGTGTTGATGTTGAGACCTGATGGATATCGTTGAAAGTGGCGTGGTTATTGACAATGTTAGCTTGGAGCTGACTGAGTGTTATAGCATTGTTGGCCAAAACCATGTTTACTATCTCCCTCTCTTGCTGTTCTGTGAACATAGGAGGCCTTCCCCCTTGTCGTTCCCGACCCTCAATTCTATGTAGAAAAAAAACCCCAGTATACAACAGTACAGTAATTTCACAGGAAAAGGTAACAGAAGTGCTGATAGTGCATAGCATACAGTACTGTAAGCAGTTGAATGAATGAATGAATGAATGAATGAATGAATGAATGAATGAATGAATGAATGAAGCATTTATATAGCACTTTCATATGTACTACATTACACCCAAAGCGCTTTACAATCATATCAGGGGTCTCTCCTCATCCACCACCAGATGTTTTTGATATGATGATATTTTTACAATACCTATTTTCCAGTCAAAATATTCTTATCACACTTGCCACTGTGTATCGGCTTAGATTTGGCTGTACTCGCAGTCCAGCCTCCCTCAGCATCAGGCCGTGATTGACAACGTGGTCAACCAATGTTGCGCGGATCTCATTTGTCAGATTCGGTCCTCTTTGAGCACCTTCTTGTCTTCCTCTTCCTCTACCTCTACCTCCAGCATGGCCTCCTTCTCTTACTCTTCCTCTGTTGATTCCTCCTCTGTTGATTCCTCTTCCTCCCCTTCCTCCTCCTCCTTGTCCTCCTCCTCATTCTCCTTCGTTCTCCTCCTCGTCTTACTCTTTCTCTGACTCTTTCCATTGTGCTTAAGGACGATGAACTCACCTGCTGCTTTTTATAGTGCTTATACACCTGATTGGTGTCTACAATTAAGCAAACAAGTGTTTGCACACCTGATGACTGTGTTGAACCAATAGGTTGGACGGTGGGGTAATTTGACAGTCAGTGCTTTGGTATTGCAAGGAAATGACTTCATGATAGATTTTTGTGTGTAGTGTATGTTAAGTGTGTTTAGTGTTTTGCAAATCACTGTGTGTAGAGTTTTGCAACAAGTGTGAGGTTGACAATGTGCTTATAGTTGTGCAAATATGGACTGATGTTTTGCTTCTTGAGTGTAAGTTTTTGCTAATAGTGTACTACTTTTAATTTTAGTGTGTAAGCAATCGTAAAAAACTGTAACAAAAAACAAACAAACAAACAAAAAACACACAAGATCAGTACTGCACATTGATGAAAATATTTATCTCTCACCCCATTGTAAAACCATTCAATACATCAATGCCTTTCCAAAGGTTACATTTTGCACTGAAAATCAGAACATATTCTAAATACAATATATATAACACAAACAAAAACATCAGTGGAGACAAAACAAAAGCATTATTTTAAATTAAAAAATAATAATAAAAGCGAGCAGAACCAGTCCTCGGGGCAGATGTGCGCGAGGATCTGTTTCAGTGTCAGCATTTTGAACTTCCGTCTCATGAGGGAATGATTCAAAAGTCTGAGATCCAGGATGGGTCTGAGACCACCATCTTTCTTGGGGACCAGAAAATAGCGGCTGTAGAAGCCTGACTCGCTTTCCGCGGGGGGAACTATTTCCACAGCTCCTTTTCTTAGCAACGTCATGACTTCGGCTCGGAGGACATGGGCGTCGTCCGGATTGACCAAAGTTTGAAGCACCCCGCCGAAGCGAGGGGGCCGGCGTGCAAACTGGAGCGAGTAACCCTGAGTTACGATCCCCATGACCCAATCTGACACATCGGGGATGGCCTGCCAAGCCTCGGCCCGAGTGTCAAGGGGTTGAATGATATCGTGTGACAGACCGCCGCTGAGGGGGTTGTACACCGAGAGTAGCGGAAGAGGAAATTTGCTCCCTTTTAGATGATATAAAAATTTGTTTGCCGTGAAAACGGCGTTTGGAGTGGGCGCAACAGTTGTGGGCCCAGTTGTCACTTGAAACATGTTTCCCACGCCCGGATTTAAACGAGGCGGAGGGGAAAATGTTCGTGGGAGCTTTTGGGGTGGTCCGGTCGCGACGGGACGATTCCCCATCCTCTTCCTTCCTGGCAGATCAGGATGACTTCGGAGGCACCGGGTCCAGCACAATCTTGGGCCGGGGTCCCTGGCGTCTCGGGAAGGGATGGCGCTTGGCAGAGCGCGAGCGCTGGCGTTGCTCCTTAGGTGGCGCTGACTGCGGTGCTGCAGGTGGAGCGGGCTTGTGCTGCTGAGCCGACGCAGTCCTGGGGCGGCTGGAAGCAGAGATGGAGCACTTGGGTAGGAAATGTCTCATGGCCTGAGACGATTTCTGTGCCGCTGTGAAGCGTTCAGTGAAGCCATCCACTGCAGGGCCGAAGAGACCAGAGGGAGAGACCGGGGCATCTAAGAAGGCCGTCTTGTCATTGTCCTTGATCTCCGTCAAGTTAAGCCACAGGTGGCGCTCCAACACTACCAGGCTGGCCATGGAACGGCCGATGGCCTGAGCCGTAGCCTTCGTGGCTCGCAGGGCAAGGTCAGTAGCGCTGCGAAGGCCCTTGAAAGCCGGCGCGTCAATCCCAGACTCGTCCAGAGAGCGGAGGAGTTTGGCCTGGAAGACTTGGAATATGGCCATGGAGTGTAGCGCAGAAGCGGCCTGTCCTGTCGAAGTGTAAGCTCGACCAGCTAAGGTGGAAGTAGTCCGGCAGGGCTTGGAAGGGAGTGACCTCTTAGCTTTCCATCCCACAGCCGCTTGAGGGCAGAGGTGAGCAGCCACTGCTTCGTCAAGGGGTGGCAGGTGCTCGTATCCCTTTTCCTCGGCGCCGTCGACGGCAGTGAGGGCGGAGCGGTGCGTGGTATGAAGGCGGGCGGAGTACGGAGCGCGCCACGACTTCGTCAGCTCCTCGTGGACCTCGGGAAAAAAGGGCGCTGCTCGCTGGTGAGGGCCAGGCAGGAACCACTCGTCAAGGCGACTGCGCGACGGCTCCTCAGGTGGGGCCCAGTCGAGGTCCAGCTCTTCTACGGCTCTGGATAGGATGCGGAAAAGCTCGGCATCCATGCCCTGGCCATGTTCAATGGGCTCCAAGGTAGGCGGGGGGGGCGGGATCGTCCTATTCGCCAGCCCACACTTCTGCTTCGGAAGCCGCAAGAGACATGGAGTCGTCCTGCTCGTCGTCTGTTCCACCGAATGAGACGAGGTCACTCGCTTCCGCAGAGGGATGCTGCTCAGGCCGAGAGAACAGGACGGGAGAGGGTTCCCTCGGAGGAGAGGGCGAGGCACGCGGGAGCTGGGCCGGCGTGAGCTCGCCTATCTCCTGGCGCTGGGTCGCTCTGCCCCGCTGTCTCTTCCTAGCCGGCTCGCGGGAGGAAGGAGACGGGAGGGCGCGAGCGGCGAGATCACCCTCTGTGAAGAAGGCGACCCGCGAGCGCAGGGAACTGAGACTCATGCACTCGCAGTGCGGGCATGAGTCCCCAGCGAGCGCGCCGTCTGCATGGGGCTTGCCCAGGCAAGCGACGCACTCGCTGTGACCTTCACCGTCGTGCAGGGGGGCCCTGCACGTGCCACACGAGTGGCGGGGCATCTGAGAAGACGCCGTTGCCGTGAAAACGGCACTTGGGTGGCTCTTTTAGAGCGGCGAGGGCCGCGGAAGCTCTAGAAGCGGTGAAAACCGCTGAAATACGCTCTTTTAGAGCGGTGTTAAGCCGCGGTGAAGCTCTCAAGACGGCGCGCCGGATGGCGGCAGGGGACACACAGGAAGCGGCCGGGAGCAGGAAGCGGGAGGCGGCGACTCGGCGACGGCGCTGACGCTGCAGTCGGAGAGGGCGCCGGCGCAGTCCTCAGTCCGGCGAGTCCAGGCGAGTCCGCTGCGGGAGCCTCTTCAGACGGCGGCGAGAGCAGTCAGGAAGGCGGCGAGCTTCTCGGCTTCAGGCGGAGATCAGCGAGGAGATGATGAGGTCGTCGCTGAAGGAGAAAACACTGAAATCCTATGGCGAAACGCCTGCTTATATAGCCCTTAACCCCGCCCATTTCGGCGGGAATATTCGCGCGCTTTGTCGCCATAGGCCGCGCAGCTAGGCCGCGCCGTCATTGGTTCAACAACTTGTCTATGAGTGAACCAATGACGGTGCAGTTACACTGCGTTATTGAAAAAGGCTTCAGCAGCGGGGAAAAAGGGAGACCTTTCCCCATACGCAGTACGAGTGAAGTATCGAAAGGGAACCCAGATTTGTCATTTTTTAAAGGAAGGAAATTATGCAAAAGTATGCAACATTATGCAGACAATTCAGTTGATTAAGCTTAACTTGTACCCAGAATATTTCTTTAATATAATGATTAGAATTTTTACATTTTATGAAGAAAATATATTTGGTGTTTAGCTGAGCAAAACTCGCCACCATCGCAATGCCAGGGAGTTGCTTTACTCGTGTGGATAGCTTGCTATAACTAAAAGTCACTGGTCCATACAAGGTATTTCTGTGCTCACTTATAAATTTTAATATATACTAACTGGTGTGGTTTTCAGACAGAGCTTTGATATTTGCAGAGGTTTGATAATGGTCCACTGTGTTTACCCAGATTAGTAATGAACTTTCATATTAGACCAAGTCAAATAAACAGGTCACTTTAATTAATTTTGAAGCATTACACGTGCTGAATCTGTATCTTTGTTCATATGAAGTTTTATCTGAACAGAAGTTTCCTTCAGCATTTCAAATCTTTGCACTAACTGCAAAGATCAAAGTGAATCACAATTCAGAAGCCAACAAACAAAGTAACATCCCTGCAGCAATTTTCTAACCCATAAACGCGAATAAGAAGCTATAAAACCGAAATTCCTATGAGACATAGCGAGGAAAACAATACTCTGTAATACACAGAAACAATATGAATTGCTGTCTGTTCTGCAGCATGCAAACTATGCAGATCTAAACCTGTGTGCAATGAGAACGCTCAATCCAATTATAAGCGTGTCTCGCAGATGTCTGTGATGTTTGTGGCTCAGTGCGCTGGGAACACCTTATGTAGGGTTTAGAAATTGTTACAATACATCATTACCATTTCTCTGGAGGGCGAGGATGTGTATTACCAATTTACACTTTAACCACGTATATTTCCAATGTCTCAAATGGGAGCAATTATGCACAAAAGGTTGTTTCAGTACTTTTTATACATCCTAAGTGCTTCTTTTATGTGCATTTTCCAGCTCATGTTCTACATTATAGTATTGTAATCAAACACTGCACAAAAAATGTCACAGACATTGGGCCAAAATTGCCTTACATTCTTGGAGCAAGATTACACGTCTTGTTACTGAGAGAGACTGGCACTCAGACTGCCGCAGACAAACATCAGTCATATGAAACTGATCTCCCATCATCATCTGCTCTATTCTGGAGCTGTGTCATCCTGTCCGTCGCAGGCCCTGCCAGCTCGCCACCCTGTCTGAAAAGCGCTGAAGTGAAGAGAATTGCTGTCACAACTCGGACTAGCCATTTCATCATTCTTCAAAGAGGTGTGAAACATGGAGTGATTTCACTTTGTAGAATTGACCATGAGGACATCTCTTGGCAAGAAGACATTTCAGGTGACAGTGTCTGAGGGTACGGTTTTGTGCAAGCAACAGAGTGTCCAAAATGATGAAACAGCGATGTAGAATGATATTGTCCATGGGGAAAAAATCTTTTTTTTTTCCTTACACACACTTTATAGACTTTTGATTGGAGGAGATCATCTTTATAGAGGACCTATTATGCATTTTTACATTTTCAACTTTCTTTAGTGTGCAATGTTGCTGTTTGAGCATGAAAAAGGTCTGCAAAGGTACAAAACACAAAGCCACTCTAAAGGGAGTTCTTCTCTATCAGTAAGCACTGTTTCTGAACTCCCTGAAGTGTCTTGATTGTAGACTTAAAGGTGCTCTAAGCGATGTCACACGTTTTTAGGCCAAAACATTTTTTGTCACATACAGCAAACATCTCCTCACTATCGGCTAGCTGCCTGTCCCCTGAACACACTGTAAAAAACGCGGTCTCTGTAGTAGGGTTGTCACAAATTCAAATGAATCATTGTAAACAAAATTCATCTTAGCACTGCACAGAAGCTGTATGAACTGACATCACGATGTAGCATTTATGCATTTACACTTCAATTACAATTGCATAAATAATGTTATGATATTAATGTTTCAAATATACAAATCTGAATATAGAAATAAAAATGTTGGCGGAAAAAAATGATAGAATAGACCTACTTTTAGATGGAAGACTAAAGTCGCCAGTAGGTGGCAGCAAATGTTAATGATTAAGTCAATGAATCATTCAACCGATTCTATCAAAACGGCTGATTCATTCAGGAATGAAGCAAATGACTGTCTTAATGAATCGATTAGTGAGTCAGTGACTCGCCCAATTTGTTCAAAAACATATTCATTTAGAAACGAAACAAAAACAGCGCTCTTGCTTGTGTCACGAACTATCAGGAGCATTTTTGCCAGCCAATCTTGAAATATCTAACCCTGATTGGAGAGCAGTATGTATATTAAAACATATAATACATTTATAATTATAAAATCACGATTGATATGATTGATAAGAACCGAGAGCAAACCCACGATAACTTATTGATGTTTGCAAGGATGTTTCTAGAAACAAACTATTTAATATTTTCCAGAAGTGGCCAAATGAGCAACTGAAAAACTGTGAGAATTCATTCTTATATAAAGATTTTATGATGTTAATTAAGTGAATTTCAGACCCTTCCTCCAGATAAAATGCACTGCGAACAACAACGTGCAAGTGCAACTTTATCTCATTGCAAAATTAACTGAAGCATCAGGAAACAATAAGGCGCTAATTCTATAGAGCATTTACTGGCACAGCAGACAGTCAACAGCAGTCTCTTGTAATGTTTTTGCAGGCACGCATGTTCAATTGAAGTTTACCTGCCGCACAACATTCCTTACGGTACTGACGATACTACCGTTTAAAAAATACAATGGCATCGCCAGTATTTTGAAGCTTTAGTATCGCGATACTCCCGTAGTACCGGTACACCGTGCAACCCTACTCTGTAGTTACCACAACCTCCGAAAACGGCAACAAAAACAAACTGGTGCAGTCTGGACCACAAAACATAATAAACATGCTCCAGCCAGTAACCAACAAGAATGATTTTAATGCACGTTCATGACTGTTTCAGGAAGCACGGAGGGGAGGAGGAGGAGGAGGAGGGAGGGTCTAGCTACAGTAGCCTCTGTTTTGTTTGACAACACTTCGAACGTCAACAGGAAGTTACTCCACCCAGGATCACTTAGAGCACTTTTAAGTTTTCTTCCGGGAATGTACACATCACAATATTCATTATTTAAAGGTGCCATCGAACGTTTGTTTACAAGATGTAATATAAGTCTAAGGTGTCCCCTGAATGTGTCTGTGAAGTTGCAGCTCAAAATACCCCATAGATTTTTTTTAATTCATTTTTTTAACTGCCTATTTTGAGGCATAATTAGAAATGTGCCGTTTCAGGCTGTGGCCCCTTTAATTGCTCGTACTCTCCGCCCTCTCCTGAGCTCTCCACTCTGTTTATGCAATGATAAAGTTCACACAGCTAATATAACCCTCAAAATGGATCTTTACAAAGTGTTCGTCATGCAGCATGTCTAATCGTGTAAGTACGGTATTTATTTGGATGTTTACATTTGATTCTGAATGAATTTGAGGCTGTCCTCCGTGGCTAACAGCTAATGCTACACTGTTGGAGAGATTTATAAAGAATGAAGTTGTGTTTATGAATTATACAGACTGCAAGTGTTTAAAAATGAAAATAGTGACTGCTCTTGTCTCCGTGAATACAGTAAGAAACGATGGTAACTTTAACCACATTTAACAGTACATTAGCAACATGCTAACGAAACATTTAGAAAGACAATTTACAAATATCACTAAAAATATCATGTAATCATGGATCATGTCAGTTATTATTGCTCCATCTGCCATTTTTCGCTGTTGTCCTTGCTTACTTACCAAGTCTGATGATTCAGCTGTGCACAGATCCAGACGTTAATACTGGCTGCCCTTGTGTTATGCCTTGAACATGAGCTGGCATATGCAAATATTGGGGTCATCAGTGGCGTAGCCACGGGGGGCCTGAGGGGGCCTAGGCCCCCTCATTATTATGCAGCCCCCCCCAGATTTCTGAGCGATTTTTTTTATTTTTTATGTTGATTTGTTACACTGATGCATATGCTGCGTGGTAAAATGCAACAGCTGTTTTTAGACTTATTGGTTTGATTATTTCACGTGTTGTGTTGCGCGTAGCTTCTGCTGTTATTATCTTTGCGTGTGAGAGTTCGTTATTATGCGGTGAGTGACAATGTGAAGCGGCACCCGAGGCTTCCAGGACGCGCATCTCAATGCAGTGAAATCCGGTGGGTGCTTGGGCTTCTAACTCTACATTCGTTTTAACCAATAAAAAATCGTTAGAGAATCAAGAGCCTCTGACTGCAGCGCACACAGCTTTCTTCTCGTCATTATAGTTAATTTGAGGCAGTTTCCGTGGCGTTATTCGCTCTCGCACAGATATTGCGTGCGCGGCTGTGTGCGCTCAATCTTTGTTATATGTAAATCAAACATGCTTTTTCTTTAGAATTGTCTTCTCTCCTGGATTTAATGTTGCTAGAAGCTATTAACCATCATCTTACATAACTGACTGTTAAAACAACACCTATAAATTGTAAAGAAATTAAGTATCTTTTTATAATAACTCCATGTACAAATGATATCATTTTCAAACTTAGCCTACTTTAGTCAGCCAGCTATCTAGATATTTGTATTATCTATTTAATATATATTTTTAAGGTTATATATTAAAAGTTTAGTGCTTATTGTAGCCTAAATGCTTATTGAATTATTATATTTAGCGAACCACTACTGATCATCAAATAGTACAATATAAGCATGAGTGTAATCAAAATGGTTTATGGTCTGGTCTATGTATCCCTGCCTCTGCTGAATTTTTTTTTTATCCCTGGTGGGGATAAAAAAATATATCCCTCCCGGGTGATGCTACTCCACAAACCGGTAACACTTTAGAATACTGATCCTTCATTAATGAATAACTACACAGGAACAAATGAGTAATGCATTATTAACACTCTAGTAACTACTATTAACTAACAAGTAACTCTGATGAATGAATTAGTAAGTAATAGTGCTCAGTTAAAGGTGGTAGTTCACTATTAACTAATCAGTAACTACTGCTTTTTTCATTCCTCCCAGAGAACTACTATATACAGGTTCGTAATTAATGTGAATAATGAATAATGTATAATTAATTCTAGAGTAAAGGCTTTGGTAAACCACTAGTAATGAGCAGAGGTGTCAAGTAACGAAGTACAAATACTTCGTTACCTTACTTAAGTAGAAATTTCGGGTATCTATACTTTACTGGAGTAATTATTTTTCAGCTTACTTTTTACTTCTACTCCTTACATTTTCACGCAATTATCTGTACTTTCTACTCCTTACATTTTAAAAATAGCCTCGTTACTCTTATTTCATTTCGGCTTGTTTTCATTCCGGCTTTAAAAAAAAAAAAAAAAAACTATCAAGATAAATCGCGCCATCCGGATAGAGTGAATTTGATTGTGGTTGGATGAGAAGATAAAACATACCATTCTGACACCCTATTGGTTTGTACGTGATCCATCACACCTGCACATCAAATCACGTCACACTCCAGCAAGGAGGACTATAGGTGCGTTCACGCGGCCTTGTAATTCCTGTAGTTACGAGATTCTAGCTTGTAAAAAGCGTTCACGTCCTCGTAGAGATCGTAATTACAGCTTGTAAGCTGGTAGTTTTCTGAGAGCTCCCACATGTTCCACGTGGCCGCTGTACCACCTGACCGCTGTAGATTCATTTAGGCGTTGATAGTGGTGTCATGGAAACGCATAATTCCTAGTCCAAGGACCAAAAGGACGTGAACAGCTCCGAATATAATGTCACGTGTTGTCATGTCAAGATTCCGGTAAATACGAGGTGACGTGAACGCAGTAATAGTCAGTGTTGGGGGCATTACTCAAAAAAAGGTGATTTCTTATAAGTTATTGTTTCTACACTACTGGCTCATTTAGGCTATCAAACGGGTGCTTTCTCTTCGTCCTCTGCAAATTAACCTAGGTAATGTAATGTTAGTTCGGTAGAGAGACGTTTAAATCGTATACCGGTTTTTAAACTTTTTTTTAAATTTTTATTTATGTGACACATAGTCATATACAACCATGTAGCTAAACAAGCCAAAACGAATTAATTTAAAACGAAACTTAAGGTAAACCTGCATTGCTCTCATGGTATACCGCTCTCTTTCAGTGAAGTGGAGCAGTGCTCTTGCTGAATGGCACGGATTGCACTACAGACTATTGTACAGACTTTTATATGTTTTTTTTTTTTTTTAAACTGTATTTTATTTTTTATAACGAACAAGCTGCGATGTCACGTTTCCAGTGCTTTGTTGTGTGTGCGTGAGGCGCAGGCGCGATCAAACAGCTGTCTTTTAAGGGGACTTGCCTCATCGTCATGGCAACGGTTCGTGAACAGGTCAGATTGCGTCAGAGTTTGTTGGATGCTCAGACGACCAAACAAACGCAGATTAAAGGTGCCCTAGATTCAAAAATTGAATTTATCTTGGCAAAGTTAAATAACAAGAGTTCAGTACATGGAAATGACATACAGTGAGTCTCAAACTCCATTGTTTCCTCCTTCTTATATAAATCTCATTTGTTTAAAAGACCTCTGAAGAACAGGCGAATCTCAACATAACACCGACTGTTACGTAACAGTCGGGGTGTACGCCCCAATATTTGCATATGCCCGCCCATGTTCCCAACATTATGAAAGGCATTAGACAAGGGCAGGCATTAACGTCTGGAGCAGCACAACCGAATCATCAGACTAGGTAAGCAAGCAAGAACAATAGTGAAAAATCGCAGATGGAACAATAATAACTGACATGATTCATGATAACATCATATTTTTAGTGATATTTGTAAACTGTCTTTCTAAATGTTTCGTTAGCATGTTGCTAATGTACTGTTAAATGTGGTTAAAGTTACCATCGTTTCTTACTGTATTCACGGAGACAAGACTGTCGTTATTTTCATTTTTAAACACTTGCAGTCTGTATAATTCATAAACACAACTTCATTCTTTATAAATCTCTCCAACAGTGTAGCATTAGCCGTTAGCCACAGAGCACAGCCTCAAATTCATTCAGAATGTAAACAATATAATATATATAGTATACAATACTCACATAATCCAACGCATACATGCCGCATGCATGCCGAACACTTTGTAAAGATCCATTTGAGGGTGTAAACTTTGTTTATGTACTGTTTAAGGCAAGCGCAAGCTTGGGGGCAGAGAGCACGAGAATTAAAGGGGCAGTAGCATAAATCGGCTCATATTTAATGATGCCCCAAAATAGGTAGTTAAAAAAATTAATAAAAAAAAATCTATGGGGTATTTTGAGCTGAAACTTCACAGACACATTCAGGGGACACCTTAGATTTATATTACATCTTGTAAAAAAACATTCGATGGCACCTTTAAACATGTTCAGTCGGGTAAACAGACTCCGACCAACGCCAACACCTATCCAACAAACTCCAACAGAGAGTTTGCTGGCGTTTGTTGGTGCGGTGTGAACTGAAACAGCTGAAAACAGCTGGCAGGTGTTAATGTCAAGCCCTGATTGTTTCTAAGCCTGCCCTGGGTACACCAAAACTACCCGCATTTTTCTTGTCCGTTGCCCTCACAAATTTCTGCAGTTAAGCTTGGATGTACATTTACATTCCAATAAAAGTTATTAATGCCTCTGAATTTTGACTTTTTGCACCATTAGAATACTTATAGGCAACTAGTCATGATATCTTCCACTCCATGAAACCCATGTTAATGGTCAGTAGTACACATATATGGTGCTTTAATGTATGTGCATTGTACTAAAATGCGTTCATTTTCAATGGACATATATGCGGCTGAAACGGTTAGCCTAGTGCATCCTAAATTTTTCAACATTAACATTTTAATATAACATTATAGTCATTATGGCCTTTAGAAAAATGTTTTTTTGAGGAGGTGGAGTACACAATAGGCCCCTGTGGCGCAGCCTAAGCTTTTGTCCTTAATGGCATTTTTTCCCCTACATTACTTTTACTTTTATACTTTAAGTAGTTTTGAAACCAGTACTTTTATACTTTTACTTGAGTAAAACGCTTGAGTTGATACTTCAACTTCTACAGAAGTATTTTTAAACCCTGGTATCTATACTTCTACTTGAGTAATGAATGTGAATACTTTTGACACCAGTGGTAATGAGTGAAGTATTACCAAATACCTAAGAAGGAATTACTAATTATTTGGATCAGTATTCTAAAGTGAAAAGCATGATAACTCTCTAGTAACTACTGAAGTCACTGTAAACTTTTGAGGTTTTTGTAAAGTATTGGATAGTAATAACTCAAGAGTTACTATATAACTCTAAAGTAACTACTTCTTCTTTGGATCAGTATTCTAAAGTGAAGATCATAGTAACCCACTAGTAATTACTCAAGTGTTATTACATCCTTCTAAAGGAACTACTAATTATTTGGATCAGTATTCTAAAGTGAAGATCATGGTAACCCACTAGTAATTACTTAAGTGTTACCAAATATATCATAAGGAATTACTGTACAAAAACATACAAAAACATCAAAAGTTTACAATGACTACAGTAGTTACTAGAGAGTTATCATGTTTTTCACTTTAGAATACTGATACAATAGTAATTCTTTCTTAAGTATTTAGTAATACTTCAGTCATTACTAGTGGTTTACCAGGGCCTTTTACTTTAGAATTATTTATACATTATGCATCATTCATGTTAATTATGAACCTGTATATAGTAGTTCTTAGTAGTTCTCTTAGAGGTATGAAAAAACAGTAGTTACTGATTAGTTAATAGTGAACTACCACCTACAACTGAGCACTATTACTTACTAATTCATTAATCAGAGTTTATTGTTAGTTAATAGTAGTTACTAGAATGTTAATAATGCATTATTCATTTGTTCCTGTGTAGAGTCATTAATGAAGGATCAGTATTCTAAAGTGTTACCCAAAAGCTGAGAACAAGCACCTTGCAATAAAGCAATAAAACTCAATTGGAGAGAAGATATCAAAGAAATAGGACACCCCCCCAACACACACACACACACACACACACACACACACTCACTCCTTCCTTCCCCCTGACACTGAAAGTTCAGAGAATGCATATTCTATGAATGATGTATCTTGTGTATCTATTGTTTTTTCCCTTTCATCTTTGGTATCATTTTAAATGTCTCAGTGCGATTGATGAAATGGTCTTAGTTTCACAGAAGTCATTTGAATTATGAGAAAGATTGAAAACCAGAAGAATTCTGTTCTCCTTTTGGGTGGTGTCTCTCCAAGATATCTGATAACCTTCTTCTCTCCCCCAAAACCAGGTGTTGGTCTAGTAAATATTTATAATCCTTTTGTTCTGGTCTGGGTATTTAAGGGAAAGAGCAAAGCAGTAATGTGGGATCTTCTGTAGACAGAAACCTCTATGTAGAGATGGGTGAGTGTCTGAAGACATCTGTGTGTATCTGTATTTCTTACTCTTAGTCATCTTTTAGCAGTTAATGTTATGTGTTTATTATTTGAATTAGCTTCTAATTGTCTAACTATGTAATTGGCATGATTCATTTTTTACCTGACAAATAAATGTTATTCTTGATTTATTCTGCATTCTTCATTCTTAATTCATTATTTATAGTCATACGGGAGGCTCAGTGAATGGAGCATGCGGCACATTATTTGAGACGTTTCAATTTCTGACTATCACTGCCTTAGTAAGTTGCAGTTTTCGTAAATATCTAAAAACTATGCTTTTTGTTATCAGTAAGCAGAGTGCAACCGACTCAAAGGTAGATATTTACCCTGCATCCTCTGTCTAAGATCATTTTATCACTATTTAAAAATTCAGATTACCCCAGAAAGAATTGCATTGCTAGACCACCCCAACACTTCTGCCAATCTCATGTTAATCTCGAGTACATATAAAGTAACAATGCATCCTTCATATCGCTGAAAAGTCTTTAGTTTTGTCATATTTATAAAAGATGGATACGCTAAACCGAGTCTTTCTGAAAAAAGCAGAGATTCTGGAGGCGTGTCTGCCGTCAGAGATGTGGGCGGAGCTAAAGAGTCACGAGCACACACAGCATCTGCATAGAGATCGCATGCTAGCTGTGACATCATTTTAAATAAAAAGGGAACAAAAACCTTTGTGTTGTTTGCATTATATGCACTTGCGTGCCGATTGCCAACAAAACAGACATCTGATGCAGCTTTACTCACCACCCACAATCTGCAAATCCAGCGCCGAACTGGGACTTGTTTACAAAGCATTCATCACCAAATTCCCAGGAACAAACAAACATACGTGCACAACTCCGTTGCTGCCTTGGAAAAACAAGCTGAAAAAGGTAGTCTTTCCCTCACAACCAAAATTACACTCCTTTGGTGACAGGAGCTGCAACTCATTTCGGAGGCTGCGTCCTCCGGAGGTCGCATTTGAAGGCTGAATACTTCATCAAGGATCTCATATTTAAGAAAAATAACCATAATAAAATTGACTGATATTCATTGTGAGGTGGAAAATACTGTAATTTCTTTGTTACGTTGCAATCTAATGATTATTTTTCTTAAATGAGACTGCCTCGATGATGTACGGAAGAAAGAGGAAGAAATGAAGATGAAACAGATATATAGTTTATGTATGACCTGAAAATATTTATTCAACGATCGGCGGTAAAAGTTCATCTGTACGGAACATAGTTAGTCTACGTTAGATCACCACAGGAGTAGGCTAAAAGAGTTCGAACATTTTTTTCCCCCAAAGAGCCAGAAACAACAAATGATGCTAGCGTTTGCGTGTGTCAGGCAGGACAGCGGATGTGACCAGACCGTTGTGTGAGGGTGAAATATCGTCCTCAAGGAGATGATTTTTGGATCATAATTTAACAATGCACAATCACAGCGATGCAGACTGCGTTAATCATTTACCTAATCTGAGAGAAATGTAGCAGCGCGCTGCTCTGACAGTCTCTTCATGGGAAGATTACAAATGGCGAAAGCCAATTGATGACACACAACGATTCTCTGCTGTTATTTTGGTGGTTTACTTCAAAATGTGAGTACAGGACTCTTTTACTTCAATGCCCCTTGTTGGTAGACATTTTTTTTTATTTGCCCTATATATTTAGTCTCCTGCTTCTTGAATCTTGCACCGCCTGAGCTGACTGGAATGTTTTCGGTTGTCATGACAGTGATGTAGTTTAGGGCGGCTATATTTTGCCTTCATTTACACTGAACTAGAATAGTATCAGAGTCGTCTTTGAGGTGCTGAGGTGGGTCAGACCTGCTGTATTTTAGGTCTGCTTTTATGTGGCATTGCGTCTTTACACTGAATTCTGAGCAGACATAGACCCGCTTTAGAGCAGCCTTAAATCGGCTGTGTAAGGATGCAGCCATGGTGTCTATCCTGCCACAACGCCGGACTACCCACTGGATGGCCGGGACACACTTTTGGCTCCTCAGAACAAAGTTGGTGCATATCAGCTCCTTAAACCTGTATGCCCGGGTCTAGTGGCACATGCAAATTCCACTCTCCTATTCTCATTGGCCTTTCTGAAGTATCAGATGTGATATCAGGGGCTCCGTAGTATGACCCCTAGTGTCGGTCTTGGACACCACGTCTCATTCCCTCCATTAGGGAACAGGGGTCACAACAGTAACAAAGAGGATAAGGATTATAAGGATTGAAAACAGTAAGTTACCCTAAAGCTGACTTCTTTGATAAAGTTTTTTTTTTTTTTTGCAAAGAATTGCAGTTTTGAATAGACCTTTTTCACACTTCCGGGTTTTTGGCTTCCGGAATGAGCCACGCAGTGTAAAAGATTTTCCGGTTACAGTGATAGATAGCCTCGATCAGAACCAGTTCGGGAATCAAAGTCGTTTTACGAATTAAATGTCTTGAAAATGTTTGAACGGTCTTGGTGAATTATTGGTGAGACTACAGAGCTCGCATTAAGAGCTAAATTTAATAAATAATTTGAAGTGATGGCGGTTAAACTGGTTATATTCTTCGTGTATGTTTGGCGCGGCTGTGCATTATCGCGCTCCATGTGCTGTAAAGACAGTGTCTGTGTCTAAACGTGCATACTATGTGACATTATTAATATTCAGTACTATTTGGGTGGATAGTATGCACATAATGAGATGTATAGAGTGTTTTTAGCGACGTGCTGGGGAAATGATCGACTGGTAGATCCCTTATCACACAAGCCTGATCCTCTGATTCGTGAAGCAGGACTGCTCGCACCATGATATTTCTGGATATAAACACTTCAGTCATCTCTCACTCATTTTCCTGTCATCATCATCTTAAAGTGTGTATTATGCGCAGCATTGTTGTGCTATTGCAACATGCAAAGACTGATAGTTGTGTACAGTGTGGTTTTGGAAATTATGTCTTAGTTTAATCATTTTAATCGATCAGGATTAATTATAACATATGCTTGCAATGTGGGATGTGATGCCATATGAGACATGCTATATATTTTTTTAAAACGTAGCTATTAAACTCACGACAATATTATGTATCTCACGACTTTATATCCCACATTAAAGTATATATTGGGAGTTAATTTTTTTAATTAATAAATTATATAAATGTTCGTAGTACGTAATACGATCTGGGAAATTGCTGAATGCGTAGCTGCATAGCCTTTGCTGTATGACAGCTGGTGATATAAATCCATCTTCCGGTAAATTCAATCAACGGTCCGAGTGGCTGTATAAGCTACAAACAAGTAGAAAATAATTTATTTGTAGATTATACAAAAGCTATTTGGAAAACAGACAAAACAGAAAAGGTAAGAAGCGATATTTGAGAAAAGAGCATATCAATGTAATAGCCGTAGACGCATAGCGGAACTAACTTTACCCTGCGTCACGTGATTTCCGATTCTTGTGAAAAAGGTCTATTCCCTGCTTTAATTCAGGTTCTCTGAGAACTCCCAGAAGAGCTCTTTTGTTTTCCACAATGCTGTCATGTCAGTTCATAGCACCATGTTATTTATTCTTTGAAGAATATCATGTCTTAAAACTCACTTTAAAAGAACTGCATGCGCTTACACATTTTATGATTCCATTTGGCTGTGACTTCAGTTTGTTGATTTTAGAATGTCAGAAGTCATTTTTTAATATTTTTTCTAACCTTTTATCTACATTGCTAGTTTATATCTGCATTTTATCTTCCCATTGCTGCCTCAATCTTCTTTTACAAAATGCCACAGAAATGAAACCGAACAGCTGTCTCGAATGGCAAATGCAAGACAATCAATGTCTCCCTCTGAGTCTGCTGTAAACGGTCGGCTTGAAAATGAGGAACCGCTCAGTAAAAAGGAGTGTTTTTCTGAACCATATAGGCAACAGAGCACACTTCAGCAAAACACACACAGGTTTTTAATGTAACTTTTAATGTTATGTTTAATGTTATATAATGGTGTTCTTTAAAGTGGATACTGCAGTGACATTAAAGCTTTATGGAAATGCTGTTAATTTGTTTGACCGCATTTAACTGATAGAATTCAGAGAGGAGTTGTCTTACTGCTACTATGGTGATCATTTTGATTAATGACACAATTAAAATGATGCCTCTCGGAGTTTATTGTTTTGGAATATGGGTTTTTCCTCAAATGCAGGCATTATTATATCCTAGAGGTTAAATTTCATTGAAACTAACACGTTTCAACTGTTTTCTTTTTGTTAGGGTCACATTAAAACTGTGTTGGATATTTATTTTAACCAGACTTTCATCATTATTTTTGTAACTTTTAAAAGACTTCTATAACTTTTATTGTTATGCGCTTTTTCAAAAATTTCTTAAACTATGACAATCCATCATACAAATATGAATCATTACATCCAATCTAAACAAAGTGAAATAAATTACAAACCTGATTCCAAAAAAGTTGGGACACTGTACAAATTGTGAATAACAGAATGCAATGATGTGGAAGTTTCAAATTTCAATATTTTATTCAGAATACAACATAGATGACATATCAAATGTTTAAACCCACAAAAAAAAAAAATAAATAAATAAATAAATAAATAAATAAATCCTGCACATACCTGGAGAATTAAGTAAAAATATATCAAATCAGGCAATAGGAGGGCCGTCCAAATTTACTTGTTATAATAATTAATAAAAGGTTGCCAAATTGAGTAAAATGTTTGTTCTTTCTTCCTTAAAGAATATTAAATTTTTTCCAATTGTAAATATTGCATTACGTCTCTAAGAAGGTTTTGATGAGTAGGAGGATTTTTATTTTTTCAGTTTAGTAAAATTAGACGTCTGGCTAGCAACACCACAAAACACAATACATTATTTTGTGAGCTGTTCAAATGTATATCTATAGGTACAACACCAAATAGTGACATAACTGGATCTGCTGGGAGTCTAACATTAAAAATTGTTGACAAAGTCTCGATTATTTTAGACCAATAGAGGGTAATGTGGGGACAGTTCCAAAATGTGTGTGACAATGAAGCAGGGGCATAGCCACAACGTTCACAAGAGGCGTCCACTCCCTGAAACATACTGGACAGTCTTTGTTTGGAAAGGTGCAATTGGTGTAGGATTTTAATCTGCAGCAGACCGTGCATCCTTTATATGGTCAAGTGTAGTTGTACAATCTATCTGTGAAAGGTAATTATAGATTCTAGAAATAGATCCTTTTTTGAGTGGGTTGTTCAATAATACATTGTTCATAGGACATACTTCAGGCTGACTGGGAAAAGAGGGAAATGTTACTTTAGTAAAGTTGCGAATTTGCAAGTATTTAAAAAAGTCCTTGTTATCAATATTAAATTTATGTATTAATTGTTCAAATGTTGGAAATATTTTGTCAATGAAGAGGTCTATAATTGTGTGCACTCCTTTAAGGTCCCATTGTTGAAATGTTTGACCTGAGAACAGCTTATGTGCTTGATTACCAGTTATTGGTGGACTGAACATTGATTCCACTGAAAATGTCTTCTAATCTGAGACCTTATTTTTAGTGAGTGAGACACAACAGGGTTTTGAGACTTAAATTTAGAAAGATCAGAGGTATAATGTATCAATGATCTCAGTGTATTAGGAGAAAAAGCTTGATTTTCCATCTGTTCCCAATAGGAATGCTGTCCCATTCTTGTCTAATACAGGTTTCTAGTTGCTCAACTGTCTTAGGTCTTCTTTGTCGCATCTTCCTCTTTATGATGGGCCAAATGTTTGCTATGGGTGAAAGATCTGGACTGCAGGCTGGCCATTTCAGTACTTCTCCTTCTACGCAGCCATGATGTTGTAATTGATGCAGTATGTGGTCTGGTATTGTCATGTTGGAAAATGCAAGACCTTCCCTGAAAGAGACGACGTATGGATGGGAGCAAATGTTGTTCTAGAACTTGGATATACCTTTCAGCATTGATGGTGCCTTTCCAGATGTGTAAGCTGCCCATGCCACACACACTCATGCAACCCCATACCATCAGAGATGCAGGCTTCTGAACTGAGTGCTGATAACAACTTGGGTTGTCCTTGTCCTCTTTAGTCCGGATGACATGGCCTCCCAGTTTTCCAAAAAGAACTTCAAATTTTGGTTCGTCTGACCACAGAACAGTTTTTCACTTTGCCACAGTCCATTTTAAATGAGCCTTGGCCCAGAGAAAATGCCTGCGCTTCTGTATCATGTTTAGATATGGCTTCTTTTTTGACCTATAGAGTTTTAGCCAACAACGGCGAATGGCATGGTGGATTGTGTTCACCGACAAATGTTTTCTGGAAGTATTCCTGAGCCCATGTTGTGATTTCCTTTACAGTAGCATTCCTGTATGTGATGCAGTGCCGTCTAAGGGCCCGAAGATCACGGGAATCCAGTGTGGTTTTCCGGCCTTGACCCTTACACACAGAGATTGTTCCAGATTCTCTGAATCTTTGGATGATATTATGCACTGTAGATGATGATAACTTTAAACTCTTTTCAATTTTTCTCTGAGAAACTCCTTTCTGATATTGCTCCACTATTTTTTGCTGCAGCATTGGGGGAATTGGTGATCCTCTGCCCATCTTGACTTCTGAGAGACACTGGCACTCTGAGAGGCTCTTTTTATACCCAATCATGTTGCCAATTGACCTAATAAATTGCAAATTGATCCTCCAGCTGTTCCTTATATGCACATTCAACTTTTCCAGCCTCTTATTGCTACCTGTCCCAACTTTTTTGGAATGTGTAGCTCTCATGAAATCGGGTTTGGAATCGGGTTTGTAGTTCATTGTTTACTGTGTAAATGATTTATATTAATCTTTACAACATTTTAACGTTTTGCCAAAAATTAGTGTTGGCTAGTTTGCAGTGTCAGTGATCATTTGCAAATATAACTTGTGAGCAAAAATATTTTTATATATAATAATACATTTTTATAAATATTTTTTAATATTTTCATTATTTCCAATGAAGCTGTAATTCTGTTTTTAGAAAATAAAATGTCATCTATAAAAGGCTCACTTTTTAAAGAAGTTGGACGGACACAACCCCTGGTATAATGAGCCCTCATGCCTGGAGGCATAGCTTGACGATGTGCATCAGAGGCTAGGGCGATAGCATCCCTCACTCAACGTGGTGTCCGCCCCCGGTTAGAGCCCCATGACAGATGAACAGCTTCTGTGACTTATTCCACTGGCTAGTGTGGTGGACGCAAATCTGAAGAGCACGAACTGGACACAGTAAGTGGAGTCTCTCATGCTCTGGTGAAGTAAATGGCAGAGAGCAGAAGGCTTCAAGAATGACCAGATGCATGGTGAAAAAAAGGAACCTTTGGAAGGATGAGGGTGCAGAATAGCCTTGACTAGTCCAGGGGCAAATTCTAAGCAGGATGGCGAAACCGACAGAGCCTGCAAATCTCCAATTCTCTTTAGTGACTATATAGCCACAAGGAAAACCAGAAGGGGGCTGGTGGAGTCAGTGACAAGTAAAGGGGACATTGCATTTTTTCCTGAGAAGCGAAGAGGTCCACCTCTGCTTCATAAAATCTTTCCCAGATCTGACTGTCCAAACTGGGATGGAGCTTCCAATCCCCGTGAGTGACCTCCCATCTGGACAGTAAATCTGCTCCCACATTCATGCTTCCAGGAAAGTAAATTGCCCAGAGGGACAGGAACTTTTCCTGATCCCAAAGTAGAAGCTGCTGCACTAGTAGCACCCATACCAGGACATAGTAGCCTCACATCTAAGACCGCTCTTCAGTCCGTCAGGGGATTGTCTGCTGTTAGCATCTTGTGACGACAACATGCACCTGAGTGAGAACCAAAGTGTGGAACCACGGTCTGAGCCACATAGAAAGGGTACGGAGCCTGTGATGCGTATCCCTTATTCACCTCAGGGGATTGGCCCTTGGATGAAATCGCCTGGCTCAGAGCCACAACTAAAATGGTCACATGTGCAGAAGGCCCAAAGGAATAACTGTGGATGCGGCTGTCATAAGACCGAGAATTCTTTGAAAGTGATGGAGTCCTCCTGACCTAGCCTGACATTGCTCAGGGTGTTTAAGATGGACTTAACACGTACAAGAGACCACCGTGCCCGCATAAAATGTAAGTCCTATTAGATCCCTATTAGGCTGGAGAAAGAATGCTTTTCTTGGCGTTGAGCCTCAACCCCAGAGTTTGAGGGAAGAGAGGAGCTTGTGTTTTATATAAAAGAAGCTCACATTTGTTGTATATTTACTGACCCCCTGTATTCCCCACCAGTGAAGATGTGATTCTGCATGGTCTGGAGGGAAGAACAGCGATTTTTCAAGGATGATGTGCTGCCAGGAGAGAGTTAGCCCGTGAGCGTCTCTTCAACCTGGGGCATCATTGTATAGCCCTGTGCCTTCGCACTAACAATAGTTGAATATACAGACGTCGAGGGCACGAAGACACGAGAGGAATATGGCTTGTTCCATGATTTTGATAATTCATCATGTAGATCTTGAAAGAAGGGGAGGGACCGTCTAGCCACCCAAAATAAATTGCGATCTAAACCAAACGCGATTGGCTCCCTCAACTGAGGGGGACCGTTCGGATGTGATTTGTGCCACCTCAAATTCAATTTAATCCCCTCCACTTCCCGAAATGCATCAATTTTAACCATTCAATGTGTACAATCACCAGTGTATTTAGAACGTTCACTGCTAAATTCAAAAGTGTTTTCATTCTTTGTCTGGTGCTGAGCCAGAGATAGACATGCTCAGTCCTTTTCATTGCCTATATCATTCACAACGATTCACAATGATTTTGAACCACATAGGCTAAAATTTATTTTAGGTTTCAAACATTTAAATTAAGCAAAAAAGTACTAGCAAAAAAGACATTTGTTAAATAAACACTGATGTCTGTCAGTTTGTTAAATATAGCTACTGGTGTCTATGGAAAGCGGCAATAATAATCCTTTCAATTAAAATCTGATGAAGTCTTTTATTCATATACACGTTGTGTAGGTAACTATAAACCTATAGTTGGCGACTTACTTTTTTGTATTTTGAAAGAAATGGGTGAATTTACGTGATGTTAATCCAAAGATCTGATTCTCTGAATGAGCATTATCAAGTTTTTAAAATGACAAACACATTCACATTACACATATTTGACAATTGGAATATATCATAGTTCATGATATAGTTAACAAGTTTGTAAATATTTTGGATAAAACACGGCTGTAACACAGTTCGTAAACATGGGAAGAAGGAGGCGGGAACCGGCGAACATTCAACGTAACTTTAATGCAAAATAAACAAAGAACAAAACGAAAGTAATGCCGGCAGACCCTCGCGGACGTCTGCCGGCCACACAAACATAATAAAACATAAAATAAAGTCCAGGCCTGGTCCTCTCTCGTCCTTCACGGTAGTCGCTCCTCCTTTTATGCTCCCGGAGCTCCTCCGTGAGGGACTCAAGGCCGGTGCGCCTCCCAGGTGAAGCTCATTAACACTCGCGCCACCGGCCTCGCGCCGTTCCCTCACGGCTCTCGCCCGCCCTGGTCGCCACAACAGCAAAATAAAATAAAAGTGACAGGCTACATCTTGTCATACAGCTCTATTGTGCCTACATGACGCATTCCCATGGAAATAGGGTTACCCCCCCTGAGAATCATAAAAAGCCTCCCTAAGACGTATGTCCTGGCACCCGGACTGGCACTCAGAAGCAAAGCACTTGAAATCCATTTCCCCTCGAGAGCTGGTTTCCTTAGCCTGGTCTGAAGAAGTGCAGAGGCATGCTCCAGAAGTGGGCTTGAAGATTTCATGATCTGGTAAAAGAGGAAGAGAAAGGGACGAATCCATCTCCCACTCATCAGCTAGATCAACACATGAGCCCCAAGATTTAATCATCGAGGACGCGCAGGCTCACTCTTTTCTCACAAAAGCATTTTGATGGGAAACGACTCGCAGTGCTCACACTCTGCGTCCTCGAGGGCTGCTAAAGTGTGCTTTTCTCCCAGACATTCAATGCAAAAATCATGCGGATCACCATCCAAAATGGGCTGTGAACAGGACGGCACACATTTTTTAGACTCTCTTGACATGATTATGTAATGCTTTTCTTTAACTCTTTTCTTTTCGTTTTACAGAGAAAGAGGAAAAGAGTGAGAAAAGTCTTAATCCTGCTTGCAAAACTGATTCCTAACAAAGGGATAGTTCAGAGAGGCAAGAGGTAGAGATGCACACACAGTACACAATGTGGTTCTGAAGACAAAGGAACCCGATGAGCATACCTGTCACACTTCTATTTATATTCTCTGACGTGCGCATTCCGATGACGTCATCAGCAATGGTTATTTAAGTCAAATTCTTTGTGTGTTTGCCATACGTGTTCACAACCGGTCAAACAAAAATCTTTTCCCATAGCGCTTTTCAGCGCAGCATTGAGACTAGCTTTTGAAAGGGAACATATCACATCACTTGCATATCTAGCACATTGGCTGAACAGGACTTCATATTTAAATTCATATTTATTTCTAGTTTGATTGAAAGCCTTTTAGGATTATTTAAACGGTATAAGACAACAACAGGACAAACTTCATCTCCAATCTACTGTACTGTAGCTTAATATACCGACATCAATAATCAAAATGCAAAACATATTTAATACCTCAGCAGAATTTCTCCCCGAAACAAAACAAATCCATTTAATAAAATACCCCATTGTTCTCTTTCATTTTTATAATGTCAAAGTCTATGCTTAATCCCCACAAAATGAGATTATTCTTGTATTAGAAATATCTGGAATAAAACCACAGGTGGGGTGCATATCTATTAAAGGACGCACCTTGGGTCTGTGGAGGTACAGTGGCCTTTACTTAACCTTTTGAGCGGTATGTGTCCCACATATGGGATTTAGAAGGTTCAGGGACGTCACATAACTACCAGATCCAAACTGCTTTCGCCCTTTGGCTGTGAGACGGATGTCATACATCACAACTATGCAGTGTTTTCAGCTACATAATGTTTTTTTTTTTTTTTCAGACATTTAAATACCCATAAGCACCAGTAAAACAATACATTTAGAGTTTATAAAATACACACTGATGTCAAACATCAGTTGAAGCAGCAATAGAGAATGAGAATATTGCGTCACAGCGTTGCATTTCGGGAAGGCGTCGCCATATTAGAAGGGTATGCTATCCATTGCCATGGTTACTTTGACAGTGATACCGTCAGACTGAGAGAAATAGCATGATATTTGTTTGCAATTTTGCAGCAGTTTTGTTTGCAATTTTTCCGCAGTTTCTTGGAAAGAAATAGATAATGACGAAGCGAAAGGAAAGGGCCTCTATCGGGAGAGACTAAATAACACCGCCAAGCATCGCCAAGGGACATTCTAAAACGCTTAACGTGTCACGACCAGGGCTAGAACCCAAAATGTGTAGCTGGTAGCCCAATGCTCTAGCCACTACACCACATAGCAGTGTAGACCCAAATTGCAGAGAACCACACAAGGCAGTCTTTACTTAGTGTCCTTCTTGAATAAACATAAAAAATTAAACATCAGAAGCAGGGCTGAAGAAGGTACAGATCCACAAGGCAAAAAAGGTCCAAAAACATAAAGAAAAGATTCCAAATAAGCAGGTCAAAGTTCTGAGTAAAAAGTCTCTGAAAGCAATCCAAACATAGGCCAAAAGATCTGTCTGAACAAAAGAACTTCAAGACTGAGCAAAGATACAGATAAATGCAGGTCTTATATATGCCCACACACACACACTTACAAGCCAAGCACAGGTGATATCATTGAGCTAATAATGAACAGGACAAAGGAGAGGTTACTACAGGTTTCAGTTGAGAAACATGAAAAGTAGGTCTTACTCTCATCGATCTTGGTAGAGCAAGCTGGTATGTAACAGGATTGACCCGTCTGGTGAACTTGAATGGGCCAACAAATCTTGGGGCAAGTTTTTTTGATTCAACTCTTAACTCTCAAGGGTCTGAGGATTTTTGGGACCCTGGAGAAGTTTTGACATGCCCTGACATTTGTGCTTTTTTCAGTTGTTCATAAACATATTAATGAAAAAAGTGTCATTACACTGTATTCAGCACAAACTAGGCTACAATAATATGTGAGGAACATGTATGTACATGTTTGTGTTTTTGAAGGAATAACGTTTATGCGTGGTTATTGAAAAAATAGAAAACTTAAGTCACTGAAATAAAGCCAAAAAATATATATTAAATCTTTGTTCACAAGACTTCTGGGTATTTGAGGTTGTAGATTAGAGTTTTTGCTTCAAAATGAGGTAAAAATTATGCTGCCTGCTTGTTTATATAAAACAATAGATTTAAATTTTCTAAAACATCTTTGGTCAAGAAACACAGTATGCGTGGAGGCGTGAATCCTCATGTATAATGGGTGATTCTCACCTGAGAAGACAAAAAAAAATCACATAATAATGACCTGAAATGACTTGCATATTAATGAGGCCTTTCAGTCAGGTAGGCTGTGAAAAAACCCTCCGTGATCATGATTCAAATATCATCATGGTGTAAATCAAACATACAGAAAAAACAGCAATACTGTGAAATATTATTACAATATAAAATAATGGTATTCTGTTATATACTTTAAAATATAATGTATTTCTGTGATGCAAAGTGTCTGAACAATTATGTTACCTCTATGGCTTTTCATATAGGCTTTTAGCTTAAAAGCATGCACATTTGGAGACATATTGATGGATTCTCATATGTTTGTCAATTTTCTATACAGAAGAGTAATATTTATTCAGGATTTATTGTCATTACTATGAGTGCTGGAAACTGTCAATTCATACTTGCAGCCAGAGGGCGCTCTGTACACCTTTAGTCCACAAATGCCTGAGCACTAAAGAAGAATAGGCAATCCAGGAACTAACCGAACTAACAGAGGACAGAGATCGCTAACTACGGTTATTCAAAACACTTTTCAAGACAGTAAATACACGATTGAGACGATGAATGCATGAATTGACTCAGAAATTGCGTCTGAATAGCGCTCCCTCCGTGGGCGTGGCCGCATTAGCGGATAATGAGCTGAATCAAGGATTTCTGACATGGCTCTCTTTTCATACAGATTACATAAACACAGAATGTTTGTTTTCGATTTGACTTACACGATTTAAAACCTGACATTTCAACGTTTTTTTATACATAAGTCTAATTTTTTTGTGATTAGTATTCACTAAGTTCATTTTCTGAGAACTATCAGATTGGACTTCGTTCAGATGGAGACGAGAGATCACGCATCATGTTAGTTTTCTTTATTTTACAAAAAGCACAACATTTTGTTTTTACTTGAGTGTACACAAATAAAAGAAGATATTCCACAGATTAAAATGGTGTATAACTCTTAATTGTATGTGCAACATTAACGGAGTATTTTGAGTCTCTTTCACACTGGTAAGAAAAAAACCATGGTGGTATCGCCGGCGATACCCTCAGACCTCAGAGTGTTAAAGGCAAATCCTTAGCTGACAGCCAGACCCTTTGTCCTATTCTGAAGTATGGGGTCACCCTTCTTCTCCTGTCAGCATGCTTCTTGTAGCGAGTTGAAGCACTTCTCAAGGCCAAGTGAGCCCTTTTCCATGTCTTTCTGCACCGTTCAACAGACTTTTCAGCATTAGGGACTCCAACCTCTATTTCTTGACTGAAGAACAATGGTGGTTCAAATCCAAATTGACTCTTGAATGGGGATAATCCAGTGGAGGAGCTGCGTAAGGTGTTGTGTGCCAGCTCTGCCCATACCAGGAACCGACTCCAAGAGGATGGCTGATGGGATGTGAAGCAGTGAAGGTATTTCTCCAATTCCTGATTCACCCGTTCTGTTTGGCCATTTAACTGAGGGTGAAAACCTGAAGAGAGACTGACAGAAGAGCCAAATAGAGACCAGAATGCTTTCCAATAAGGAGACATGAACTGGGGACCCCGATCCGTAACAATGTCCACAGGAATTCCATGGATCCTTACAACATTTTGAAGAACAATGTCAGCAGTTTCTTTAGCAGAAGAAGATTTCTGTTGAACACAGACTGGGCAGGCTTGTACAAAAGAACGGACAACTCTGGCCACCAAAACCATCTTTGAATAAAATCCAATGTCCTTTCTACTCCTGGATGTCCAGCAAGGGAGGAGGCATTACCCCATTGAAGGACCTCAGATCTTGCTTCCTGGGGAACAAACAAGCATCCTGCTGGAACCTCATCAGGAATGTGTGCGCCATGTAGCGCCTCACGCACAGTATCTTCAATGGACTGGCAAATAGGTGCCAGAATGCAGTCTCTGGGAATGATGAATTCTGGGGAATGGTCCTTCTGGGAGCAATCAAACTGCCGTGATAATGCATCAGCCTTTACATTCTTTGGTCCAGGTCTGTAAGAGATCACAAAATTGAAACGAGTAAAAAAGAGGGCCCACGTAGCCTGACGAGGGTTAAGGCGATTTGCCTGCTGTAGATAGGACAGGTTCTTGTGGTCTGTCCACACAATGAAAGGATGCTTGGACCCCTCCAGCCAGTGGTGCCACTCTTCCAGTGCTAGTAATGGTAGTTAATTTTCTAGTGCTCTTCTAATCTGTAATGGATCTCTGAGAGAGCACTGCTCCTACTCCTACTTCAGACGCATCTGGAACGCAGAGGAACTGTTCTAAATCTGATCATTTCAGACCCAATAGGTCTGCCATCCAGGGCTTCAACTTTCCAGGATGCAGGACAAGTCTCATAGGGGATTCACATCTTCTTTGCCAGTTCAATGTCCAAAAAATTGTCAGCTGCACCTGAATCCACAAATGCCTTCAAAGATAATATCTTCTCTTTTGCATCCCCCCAAGTAAGGGTAGCTGACAACAGTAAACGGGAGTGAGGAGTGTTAAACTGGGCAGTCCCACTCACTAAGGTCCCCACACACCCTAGCGAGCCTTGGCTTTTAACGCTAATTCAGGGCAGGAAGAGCGCATGTGACCAGACCCTCCACAGTAAAAAACAACGACCCTCTCTCATGCGTCTCTCTCTCTCTCTCTTTAGGTGATAAGCGAGTCCTACCGAGCTGCATTCGTTCTTCCTCTGTCTGTTGGTTGAGATGAACAATTTCTGGAACATTTGTAGGTGAGAACATGGACATGACTTGGGGATTCGAACGTTCTCTTCTTCTCTCACGAATACGGTTATCAAGGTTATGAGTTCCTCCAGACTTGAACCCCAGTCTTTACTGGCTAGTTCATCCTTCACATCTTCAGAAAGGTAGAAGGTTGAGAGAAGAGACACTGAATCCCATTTACTCTCAGAAGCCAGAGTACAAAACTCAATAGCATAATTGGCCACAGATTGATGCCCCTGGCGTAGGTCAAGCAACCTTCTTGCTGCCTCACGGCCACTGACTGGATAGTCAAACACCTGTTGAGTCTCTGTGAACACTTTTAGATCTGAGCAAATGGGGGACTGTTGTCTCCAAAGAGGGTTATCACACAACAGGTAGATTATATATGCAATCTTAGCCTTTTCAGAAGCAAAGGAAGAGGGTTGAAGTTCAAAAATCAGAGAGACTTGAGTCAGGAAACCCTTACAGGTACCGGGCTTCCCGTCGTAGCGCTGAGGGGCTGGGATCTTGGGTTCCTGGGACATTGATGCAGCTATTGGTGGAGGATCTGGGGCTGGTTCTCAGGTTCTCGAGGCAAGTGGGCTTGTAGTTATTGCAGAGATTCCCCAATCTGGTTCACAGCATCTGTCAGCCTCTGTAGCTGTGATTCATGTGTTCCAAGCAATACTCTCTGTTTGCTAAGGGCTCCATGAATTTGTTCAGCCTCTGCTGCGTCCATCATATTGTTGGCTCAGTCTTGCTGTCACGACCGGGGTTAGAACCCAGAATGTGTTGCTGGTAGCCCAATGCTCTAGCCACTACACCACAGAGCAGTGTAGATTGCAGAGAACCACACAAGGCAGGATTGGATAAAAAGCAAACAGTCTTTATTAGTGTCCTTCTTGAATAAACATACAAAATTAAACATCAGAAGCAGGGCTGAAGAAGGTACAGATCCACAAGGCAAAAAATTAATGACGTTGCTTAATGTAGCCTACTAAGTGATATTAAAAGATTCAGCACCAACCAATTTTTCTTTATATTATGCTTTATTAGCATAGTGTTTACTAAGTTTGGTCTTTTAATGGCACTGTCTTTTTCTTTATGGGACGAAAACACATGTATTTAAATGTGTTGCATTCATATTCTGGGCTCAACTAGTTTTCTGTGTGTAGTATGCGCTTTATGGTGTCAGTGCGGCACAGTGCAAGAGTTCAGACCCTTTAAGCAATTAAAAGCAATTTTTTAAGTTTAAGTTATTAGCAAGCAGCAATATTTAGAGAAACTGCTTGACATCACTAATCAGTCTATGACTCAGTAGTCGAAAATATTATTATTATTACAATAATAAGCATTAGAACTGTAATAAAAGTGTAGTACAACCTTCCTTAGCAAGTATGACTGAGCTCTCGCAGTTTACAGGTTTGTGGGTTTGTAATTCAGCCACAGCAGAATTGTTCATATGCTTCTAATGATTTAAAGGGTCTGAACTCTTGCATTGTGTAGGCACTGATACCATATTGTAACGTAGCGGGACTGAGGCGGAGATCCATTTGCAAGCTTTTATTACAAAAGTAAGCGTGGTCGTACAGGCAGGGTAAATCAGGAGCAAACAGGTACAGCAGAGGGTTACTGTCCATGGGAGGCCATAATAGTTCTGAGGCCGTTATTGGCAAAGGCCGGGCAAGGTCCCCACCCACAAGCTCCCCACCCCTAGGTATACTGCCCCCCCCAAAAAAGTTCTTGGGGAAATCAACAGAGGCATTGGCGGGTTCATGGGCAAGGAGCTCGGGTGGCGCCAGCAGGGCAGATGGCCTGAGTGGTAGCGGCAGGACAAATGGCCTGGGCGGTGGTGGCAGGGCCAACCAAGGCTGCTCTGTGGCCGTATCAAGGAGAGCGGGCAGTTCGGTGACGGCCTCCATGGCCGTATCAAGGAGAGCGGGCAGTTCGGTGACGGCAGCGGGCTCGGGCTGCTCCGGGACGGCAGCGGACTGGTAGACTGGTCCAGAGTCAAAAACGCCTGAATGCCTCCTCCAGGCACGCACATGACGTGACTCTGGGCGATCAGCGGAGACGTGACGTGACTCTGGGCGATCAGCGGAGACGTGACGTGACTCTGGGCGATCAGCGGAGACGTGACTTGGTTCAAGGTAATCAGTGCTGACCTGACTTGGTGTTGTTATTGTGGTGACCGCCATTTTGTGAGTGTCATCTGGCGCGGCGGCCATTACACAACCAGACAAGGAATCGCGTTCCTCCACGACACCCACCGTAAACGGAGAGCCAACAGTCAATAGAGCATAATCCCGAAAATGACTAAGTGAAGAATGGGGTCCCTCACGAATCAACTGTGACTTGAGTGGCTGATTAACGCCTTCACAGAAAAAGTCTATGAGCACACAGTCCGGCAGGTCTGACCAATATGAAATGTCCAAGTATTCCTCAATGTAATTCTCCAGCGATCGTGAGCCCTGCTTGAGCTCTAACAACAAAAATGCAAAGTTCCTACCAGACCAGTGTTCATCAGAAAAGCTGCTGGATCGTTGTTGCGGCGAAGTCTTCTGTAACGTAGCGGGACTGAGGCGGACATCCATTTGCAAGCTTTTATTACAAAAGCGTGGTCGTACAGGCAGGGTAAATCAGGAGCAAACAGGTACAGCAGAGGGTTAGGCAGAATCGTAGTCAGGGCACAGGCAGTAGATCGAGGCAGGCGGATATCATTCACAGAACAGTATAACAAGCAAGGGTAAGGACAGGCAGCAACGGGTCAATTCACAAGGACAGGCAGCAACGGGTCAATTCACAAGGACAGGCAGCAACGGGTCAATTCACAGGAACAGGCAAGATCAAACACAGACAGACAGGATACAAGGTACGCTCAGAATTGTCACTAGGAATCAAGACTTCGCGGTGAGGTGGTGTGTGTATGAGTCCTTTATAGTCCAGGTAATGCGTATCAGCTGGGTGTGGTGATTAGTGTGGAGTGTGCATGGCTGTATGTGGCAACAGGTGATTGGTGGAGTGAGTGCATGTGATTGACAGGGGGGATGATGGGAAATGTAGTCTGGGAACTGACAGGATTGTAACAGGAACAGATGGTGATCATGACACATATAAACCAGGTAATTGATGATGCAGATTGCACGGGTCGATGCTGTTAATGTCAAGCATTTTCTCTAAATGACGCTGTTTTGGCGGTGTTATTTAGTCTCTCCCAATAGAGCTCCTTTCCTTTCACTTTCTCCTTCTCCATTTATTCCCATAAAACTGCGCTGTATCGCAAAATTTATTTATTAAATTAATCTGCTCTCTCTCTCTCTGATGCGCTTTATCTCGGGTTCACTGAAAAAGTTACCATAGCAACAGACAGCGTATCCTGCTAATATGGCGGCGCCTTCCCGAAATGCAACGCGGAGTGAAAACATTGTGACATACTCCTCATTCTTTATAACAATCCATTAAAATATAATTTATGACTATAAAATTTTAGCCATGATTTTTGCTAAAAAGATTAAATGTGTCCTAGATGATATAATAGATGAATGTCAGTTGGGCTTTATGACAGACTGACTTATTTCAAACAATATTAGACTTGTTCTTGATATTTTAGATTACTCAGATTTGATCTTGGATGACAGTTTTCTGCTTTTTCTTGATTTTTATAAAGCTTTTGATTCCATTGAATTTCCTTTTATTCTTAAGTCCTTGAATATTTTTGGTTTTGGCCCTAATTTTATTAATGCAATTCAAACTTTGTAATAATGCCAATGCTTCAATTAAATTACAACATGGTACTACGATAGGTTCAACATAGAGAGAGGCATTCGTCAAGGCTGCCCTATCTCGCCTTATCTTTTTCTGCTTCCTATGCAACTCTTAGCCATCCAAATTCAAAATAGTAATTTTAAAGGTATCTCTGTGGAAAATCGGTCAATATTAATAAGTCAGCTAGCTGATGACACAACTCTTTTTTAAAATAAATAAAGATCAAGTTCATTTAGCCTTAGAAAAATAATTAGTTTGAATAGGTTTGAATTAGTTGATTTTTCTACTCTTAATAATTCATTTAAAGTTAAATGGATAAAAACATTTTAAACAACCCCACATCCTGTTGGAATTTTATTCAAAATCATATATTTAATTCTGCTGGAGGTTTACATTTTTTATTGTGCTGCAATTTTGACATCTCTAAAATACCTTTATCTTTATCTTGTTTTCATAAACAGGCTTTAATAAGTTGGTCACTTATATATAATTATCATTTTTTCTCCACATAGCTACTTTATTTGGAATAATAAAAATATTAGATATAAAAATAAATCTTTTTTTTTCACAATTGGTTTGATAAAAATATACTTTTAGTCAGTCAACTTTTAGATGATCGTGGTGTTCTTTTTACGTATGAAAAATTTATGCAAGAATTCTCTTTTCCAGTCCCCCCAAGAGAATATGCCATTGTGTTTGGTGCAATTCCCGATTGTATTATACCTTTAGTAAAGTCTGGCCCTAAAGGTTCTTTAGACTCTCCTCTTTTTGACAACACTAACTTATTTGTTGACCAAAGTCTTCTCAATACCATGTCAAACAAAGACATTCATTAAGTTATTAATAGATCTCAGATTTCTTTACCTGCTTGTGTGAGTTTTTGGAATAACATATTATAGTGATATTGAATGGGAAGAGTTTTGGCTTCTTCGTCAAAAATTCTTCTTATCTAATAAAGTTGTTGAAGTCTCTATTAAAATTATCCATAATTGTTATCCGATAAATCATAAACTTGCTCATTGTCATTGCTCAACCCTCATTGTCTTTTGTTCTTTGTACTTGTATTTGTTGTTCTTCTATTGCATAATAGAAAATTAAAATAATAATAATAATAATAAAAAAATTCAAACATAATTTGCTTACATTTATTAATTTCAGACACATAGTGGGCCTAACTATAAAGTTTACTCTATTATTCTTCCAGTTCACCAGCCACTTACTTCCATGTATTTTGGGAGAAACTAATGAATTCACGTGCTGTAAATCCAACTGACAGGACTCTACGAACTGCGGCGCAACTGGCGGTGCTCATGTTGCATTATAGATCAAGATAAAGATCATTTATAAAGGTTTTTAAATGACAAAACACACACACATATTTGTGAATCGGAATATCAGATAGTTGATGACATGGTAAGCAAATCTGAATATTTTACATAAAAGAAAAACAAAATAATAGCGATACATCTGTCATACATTGTTATTGTGGCTGCGGTGTGTTATGTGACAAGCATGACGTGTCGCCATGGAAACAATAAGGGCAAAAGTTCTAAAATAACGGTTGCCTTAAAAGAAATTCACTCTGGGGGCTCAGCTGGAATATTTTAAACTCATGTGAGAAAGGTTTAAAACAAGTTTCTTTCTTTAAAGAAAGAACACATTCCCCCTTGTGAGGGAAATGCTGCATTATTTGCTGACACTATGGGGGACACCTTCTTGTGTAACCCGGTGTCTGAGGCATGTTTAAATTCATGCCAATATGAATGGCCGATGAAGTGCGATAACATGTCATCAGCTTCATTGTCTTCAGGAAGCTGCTTGTGTTCGAGCTGTGTAAAAGAAGCAGTGTGTGTGGAAAAAGAACGAAAGAAAACAATGATAGAATAAAATAAAAATAAAAAATGTCCCTCTTTGCACGTGCTATATTATGCCTGGCGAAGGAGATGAGTTGTATGTGATTTGTTTGGGAGCAGAGCATGCACATTCAGCCCTTGAGGGGGCTGGATGCATTCACTGTGACACATTCTATCAGGCTGACCTACTCAAAGACTTGGACCAGGGTGAGGGTCTGTCTCCCAAAGCAAACGCTGAACTGCTCATAGCCACAGACCTGGCCCTCTGCACCACTAAGGAGGCGGCTCTTTCCATCAGGCAATCCATGGCAGTGATGGTGGCGACAGAGAGGCACCTGGGGCTTAATCTATTGGCCATTAAAGGTGTCATCGAATGAAATTTTGAATTTACCTCGGCATAGATGAATAACAAGAGTTCAGTACATGGAAATGACATACATTGAGTTTCAAACACCATTGTTTCCTCCTTCTTATGTAAATCTCATTTGTTTAAAAGACCTCCGAAGAACAGGCGAATCTCAACATAACACCGACTATTACGTAACAGTCGGGATCATTAATATGTATGACCCCAATATTTGCATATGCCAGCCCATGTTCAAGGCATTACACAAGGAATCATCAGACTAGGTAAGCAAGCAAGAACAATAGCGAAAAATGGCAGATGGAGCGATAATACATGACATGATCCATGATAAAATGATATTTTTAGTGATATTTTTAAATTGTCTTTCTAAATGTTTTGTTAGCATGCTGCTAATGTACTGTTAAATGTGGTTAAAGTTACCATCGTTTATTACTGTATTCATGGAGACAAGAGAGCCATTGATATTTTCATTATTAAACACTTGCAGACTGTATAATTCATAAACACAACTTAAATCTTTATAAATCTCTCAAACAGTGTGTAATGTTAGCTTTAGCCCATTAGCCACAGAGCACAGCCTCAAACTCATTCAGAATCAAATGTAAACATCCAAATAAATACTATACTCACAGGAATCGATGCATGCATGCAGCATGAATGACGAACACTTTGTAAAGATCCATTTTGAGGGTTATATTAGCTGTGTAAACTGGTTAAGGCAGTCGAGAGCTCGGGATGGGGAGTGCAAGATTTAAAGGGACCTCACACTGAATCGGTGCATATATAATTATGGCTCAAAATGGGCAGTTAAAAAAAAATAATTAAAAAAAACCAACAACGACAAAAAAAGGAGACGACAACGGAACAGGAGAAGATGGTGTGTACGACCATTGCACCAAACAAGACAACAGGAGGGAGAATCTGCCATGCTTGTTCGACAAATGCGGGCCATAGATGAACAGATGCATTTCCGATATTTTCGCATGTCGGCAAGTCGATTTGGCGATTTGGTTTGTTGTTTACAGCCTTTTATTTCGCATCAGCGTACCCATGGTATGCCGGTTGATCTTCAGCAAAGACTGGCGGGACCCTCCGTATTTTAGCTTCAGGTGCTAACCAACAGACTGTAGCAGCTAGCTACAAACTGACGCCATACACCGTGTCTTCGATTGTTTCAGAGATCTGTAAAGCACTTTGGAAAGCCCTACAGGCAGAGTTCCTCCGTTGTTGTAATGTAGCGCAATGGGAAGCTATCACAGCTGATTTTTGGCGCTTGTGGAACTTTCCAAACTGTGAAAACATGTTAACATCAAGGCACCACCTTCAGCTGGTAGTGACTATTTTAACTACAAGGGTGCACACTCTATTGTCCTCTTGACTACCTGCGATGCCGGATACAGATTCACTATGCTTGATGTGGGAGGATACGGGCAAGAAAGTGATGGAGGCATCTTGAAGGAGAGCAAATTTGGTTCCATGATGCTAAAGCAGAAACCAAACCTACCCCTGCCAGCCAATCTCCCTGGGACCACTGTCACACTCATGTGACTGTTGGTGATGCTGCTTTTCCATTTTGGTGGCAATTTTGGTCCAATTTTGGTGGCAAGATCGAGAATTCTCGGACGAGCCCTGGAATTTCAGCCTGACAAAGCTGTTGATGTTGTGAAGGCCTGTGTCATGCTTCACAACTTTCTCACCTACACAGATGAAGTAAACACACCTGCAAACAGATACATCCCTGCTAATTTTGCACCAGGTGTACCTTAGCCAGGGGAATGGTGAGGAGTTGTTTCAGAGAATGGTAATCTGTTGCATGCACTCGATCCACGCTACCTGTCAAGGTGCCGTTCCAGCAGAGCTGGTATCGGTGTGCGTAATGATTTGATGGCATTCTTTCAATCTCCACAAGGACTTATACCATGACATTGTTTGTCATGGACAACTAAATGTATAATGCTGTGTTGTATAATAAATGATAAGACACTTATTCTTAGCTTTGAAATTGTTTTATGTATATGAAGGTAACATTACAGTATATTAAAGTGTAAAAGTAAAGGTGTCAAAAAAAAAAAAAACACCTAAACATGTTAATATATACAAGGGAACACACATGAAACAAACAAGTGAATTATAAAATTAAAGCAACATATAAAAGTGGACAACATTTAAGCATCATTAAACAATATTTAAGTGTCAAAAGTTAACAATATTTAAGCAGCATAATAAATATTTAAGTATCAAAATTAATATTTAAGTAGCATATTGAACAATATTTTAAGCTGCTGTCCACAGTTTTTCCTCTTTGTCGCCATCTCTGTTTGAAACATGCGATTGCAGTCATATGCGGAACAGTTATCTGTACGTGCATTGTGCCTCGGCACAGCTCGTCAGCGCGGATTAATCTAATGTTTGCTGTCAGTCACCGCACCGGTGTGGATACTGTACTTCAGAATCACAGATTCTACGTCTTGAAAGTATGACCAATATAAGAATTTTCACGGGTAAATATCATCTGAACAAGTAAGTAACATTTCTGCCACTTTTGTTTTGACCAACTGAGAAAAAAAAGCATTAGGCCAACAATAAATCACGCTGCCAATGATGATTAAATCTAACGATCGCTTAGCTCGGATCATGTCAAACCGTGCAAATTATTATTACTGTTATATTGTTCTCAAATTGTTATTGTTAATCAGCACTGCATGTGTATTTAGTGTGTATTAGCGTTACCTGTAGATTTCAATTTCTGTATCCACTCCACAGTCCAAGTCTTTTGCTTTTTGTCTACGGCTGAATCTCAGTTATCACTGATGATTGTCTTTTGGACCTTTCTGGATTACAATCCACCATCAAAATGATAAGTTTAATTATTTCAGCTGCTGTGAGAAAAGACTATAAATGTGCCGCTACCGGCGGCTGATATATATAACTGACTAGCCTTCCTTTGTTTATGGACGTGACGTAATGACGCACAGAGGAACTGCTGCATGCTTGAATTTCCCGGAAATCCGCCATGTCGCATGTCGCTCTTATTATAAAACATTATTACAAGCTTACTGTTCTGAATCGAGACAAGAAAATTAGATCATTTTGAACACTGGCTGGTTATGTACTTGTTCAAAAGTTGATTTTCAATAATTTTGAACCAAAAAAAGTTGCGGACTGCAGCTTTAAGTATCTTATTGAACAATATTTAAGTATCAAAGTAAACATTTAAGCAGCATTTTGAACAGTATTGAAGTATGAAAGGGAACAATATTTAAGCAGCATAATGAACAATATTTAAGTATCAAAGTAAACACATTTAAGCAGCATATTGAACAATATTTAAGTATCAAAGTGAACACTAGCTGAGAATCAAAGTGAATGCAATAAACAGCCCAAAATTATTTGTGTTGCTGTCGTTTATCAAACAACAACTTGTAAATATCAAACATGGCCTGTGGCTGATGTTCTTCTGGCAACCGACGCAGCATGTCAGCAACAGTTTCACCAAATTTGCTGTACTCATCAGTTTCTTGTAACAGCTTTTGCTGGATTTCTGACCGGCGGGCCTCCAGCAACTCCAGCTGTTTGCAAAGGGCTTCATCTGGCTCTCTCCTCTTTCTCTTCTGCACCACCCTTGGACTGGTAGCGGAGAAGATGGAGGAGATGTCGGACAGGATGTGCTAAGTTCCGGGGTTGAAGAAGGAACTGAATGTGTTGGTGTCTGTGCTTCTGTGGGTGGCCCAACAGGTGATGTGCTGGACATGGTTCAGGACTCATTCCCACTCTGAAAAAAATGAAATTGCACAATGTTAGTGTAACACAGTTCGTAAATATGGGAAGAAGGAGGCGGAAACCAACGAACGTTCAACAAAAGTTTAATTTAAAATAAACAAAGAACAAAACGAAAGTAATGACCACACAAACATAATAAAACATAACATAATGTCCAGGCCTGGTCCTCTCTCGTCCATCACGGTCGTCGCTCCTCCTTTTATGCTCCCGGAGCTCCTCCGTGAGAGACTCAAGGCCGGTGCGCCTCCCAGGTGTATCTCGTTATCACTTGCGTTACCGGCCTCGCGCCGTTCCCTCACGGCTCTGCCCGCCCTGCTCATCACAGTTAGGGTTTTGAAAATAGCTAAAACTTACTCATTTGCATAAGTACAGTGAAATAGGAAAATTTGAGATAATTTTTACATAGAAAATTTCAAATTGAACATACATGTGAAGAAAAGAGTTTGAGTTATTACTACAAACAAACGTTCCAATGCAATATCATTCAGTAGTCTTTAAAAAACACACACACACACTTTGTTTTAAACAAAGAGCATAGCTACTTTGCTAGTATACCAATAAAAGATCATTCAATAGTCTTTACCAAACATACTTTTTGTTTTAAACAAAGAGCTTAGGAGCTTTGTTAATAATACATGATCATTCAATAGTCTTTACCAAATACACGTTTTGTTTCAAACAAAGAGCTTAGTTACTTTGCTAGAACAAAAGATCATTCAAAAGTCTTTACCAAACACATGTTCAAGGCAAATAAAACATATTAGCTATATTTACCTCGTTTTTGTCGTAATTTGAGTCCGTTTCTCTGTTTTTCACATAAGCGCTAGCCAAGACAGAAACACAAAAAGTGCAGGAACTTTTTTGTTGCCTGGGTCACCGCTCCTCAAACTGTTCACTTTTTTACGAAGGCGAACAAATTTGTTCCTCATGTTCTTCCACCTTTTCAAACACTCCAACTTTTCTAGCCCTAGCGATTTCTTGCCACAAATTGTTTGCCATCTGGGAGTCTTTGTAATGTGCTGAAGAGGTGTCGTACAGATGTACATATTTTCGGACTTCCTCAGGCAGTCGCTCCTCAACTTAGCGCACCATTTCCTCATACGCATTTGGTGGAGATGGACTATTGCAGATATTTTTTTTTCCTGATGGGGTTGTAGCAGACCAATCACAGCGCTTGTGGTCCGCGTAGAATTGACGCATTGTAACATTTCTGGAGAGGTGCATGTCAGGCTGCGCCATAGGCTACGCATGCTACGCACAACACAAGTTATGTGTTGAATTCATGTTTATAAAAATGAAGCAGTAGACCGCGACGTCATATCACGACCGTTACAGCATCCGAAAAAAATTAGCACGTTCAAAGACTCGTGTGACCGCGGCTTAAATTAGCCTTAAGTCTTCTGATCCCTCTCTGGGAAAGAGTTCTTGGAGAGAGAAGCAGCAGGCAAGTGTAGGGGAAAGAGGCACCGCACTGGGAGAAAGCCAGATTTTTCCTGTAGCTGTAGCTCAGTCTAAAGCCTTGTTTACACTGCACGCGTGTATGGCTCGTTATGGCCCCGACAAGGTTTTGTTCCGTCCTCTGAGCGGTGTCAACTCCAGACCAACACTGTGGCGACCAGGGCGGGCGAGAGCCGTGAGGGAACGGCGCGAGGCCGGTGACGCAAGTGATAACAAGCATCACCTGGGAGGCGCACCGGCCTTGAGTCTCTCACGGAGGCCTGGTCCTCTCTCGTCCTCCACGGTCGTCGCTCCTCCTTTTATGCTCCCGGAGCTCCTCCGTGAGAGACTCAAGGCCGGTGCGCCTCCCAGGTGATGCTTGTTATCACTTGCGTCACCGGCCTCGCGCCGTTCCCTCACGGCTCTCGCCCGCCCTGGTTGCCACATACCCCCATCGCCCCTCGCAGGCCGGGGGGTACCTCCGAGACTGCGCTCTACTCCCCCCCCGGGGCCTGTCTCGGCGGCCGCAGCACCTGGGGGTAAGGGCAGACGAGACGAGAGAAAGGAGACGGAAGCAAGGGGAGCGACAGGACGAGAGAGGGGAGAGAGGAAAAAGAGAGAAAAAAAATTCTTGGTCCGGTTCCCCGACACACTGCCGCTCGGTCCTCAGCCTGCCAAGAGGCTCTTTCTCGCGGTGCCATGCGGTGGCACTGGACGCTCGGTGGACGGCCCGATCCTCGACCGCCTCCTGGCGGCCGGCGATGGCTCCTCCGACTGAGGGCAGCCGGCAGCGAGTCCCCCGTCCCCTGCTCCTCCCCTTCATGGCGGACGGCAGCAGGCTCCGGCCCACGGCAGACGGCGGCGACTCCTCCGCTCCCTCCAGGTCCAGGACGGCAGCCACCCCACCTCGTCCCAGGAGCACGGCATCCGGGTCTCCGTCCCACCTTTCACAAGGCTCCAGCACCACCGCCTCGGGCAGCCTCTCGCAGTCTTCACTTCCGCGCTGCCCGCACTCCGCAGCACCGCGATCCCCCTCAGCAGCGAGGGCTCTCCGACAGCATGTCCCTCCTTCCTCCCGGGTTTCGGCACCAATGTAACACAGTTCGTAAATGTGGGAAGAAGGAGGCAGGAAACGGCGAACATTCAACGTAACTTTTAATTCAAAATAAACATAGAACAAAACGAAAGTAATGCCGGCAGACCCTCGCGGACGTCTGCCGGCCACACAAACATAATAAAACATAAAATAAAGTCCAGGCCTGGTCCTCTCTCGTCCTCCACGGTCGTCGCTCCTCCTTTTATGCTCCCGGAGCTCCTCTGTGAGAGACTCAAGGCCGGTGCGCCTCCCAGGTGATGCTTGTTATCACTTGCGTCACCGGCCTCGCGCCGTTCCCTCACGGCTCTCGCCCGCCCTGGTCGCCACAAACACCAAAAGCATTTCAGAAGCAAAGCGGCTGGATTCGCAAGACCACTAAATTTGCCTGTCCAACGTTGTTTTCGTTGCTTTTTTCATGTATTTAATGGCTAAATTGTATTTTTGTCCGGTTTTATTGTGTTTATTGCTATGCCATACTTTATTTTGCTGTAGCCATACAAATTAAGTTAATACACTTAAAAGTCCAGTTATGGACAACAAAAACAAAGAAATTTCAAGTTTTTCAAATTCAAATCTCTTGTCGTCAGTTTCTGGCCTCCTGCTGATATGAAATATGAGCGGGAGTTTACACAGGGTGATTATTCTGACTTTATTTTTTATTTGAGCTGCGCTGAGCTGGACGCGGCATCCGTCAAAAATAGGCGAGGCGCCTATCTTTTGCAAAGCGGCGCGTCGAGCCACTTCTGGGATGCTTCTAAAATGCACTGCGGCGTATCATCACCGTGTATCAGCTCCGGTAGCCGCGTCACAGCCATAACGCGCCGCACACGCGTGCAGTGTAAATGAGGCTTGATGCAGAAGCCCCCGTTTCAGAAACTGTTGAGCATTGGAGCTTGGGGCCATTTCCTAACACCTGTAGCACTGAGCTTGCTGGGAGCAGCAATGTTATGTCATGGGATGTGTCGACTTAGTTGCATAAGGTTGCTCCGGGTCAGGGTCCATTGAGCCTTTCAATGCCTAGGCCCGACAGGGTTGTGCTTAATGTCTTTCTTAGAACACAGGCAGGCATTGGTCAGCATGGCATAGTTGGTACTGACAGAAAAAAAAAAAAAAAAAAAACAGTGATCACTGAAGGAAACTGGAGAAAGGCGCACAATGAGTCATACTGAACAGAGCTGTTTTTTACATGTATTTCATGACTGCTGTTCATGAATCATTCACACAGACTCATAGCTCATACTGGTTTTTATACCTGTCTTGGGAAATCTGAATACACTTGTATGAAGAAAGCACACTATGAGCCTGAAGGTTTGAATAGAGTTCTGAGAAAACAACAACAACATCCAAATGCATTCGTAACTTGCTATTTACCATTTCTTGCATCAGAGATGGAACGCATAGGTATTATATGCGTCAATTTCACAGAAATAGCATCTGACTGTGAATTGGTGTAAGTTCTCATTATCCACAAAGACACATTTCAACGCTTTCTCAAGAAAACTTTTGATCCTGGCAATCCTTTTCATTCATAAACTCAAAGCACACAATCCCTTTTTGTCTTCTGTATTCAACAACAACATAAATTAACTTCAAACACATTATACTTTCATCCTAATGTTTTCTGAGATATTCAGAGCATATTCTTCTTTTTTTTTTCTGTTTCAAAGAGTCTTGCATTTGGGGAGTTGGTAGGCTTTCTTTTGAAAGATTCTCAGTTAATGAGAAGTGAAACACATTGAGCAAATAATGCTTAACATTTCCCATAAGAAATGTGATAATAAAAACCTTTAAAATCTTGAACACAGTCTGTATTAAAGGCATATGGAGCATTATTTACATTACATTTGGGACTATCAACAAGCAACCAGTACTATTATATTTTTTTTGTATGTGGATATTATCATACTAAACAAAGTTTCAGTAAGTTTATGCATTTTAAACATTTTTGCATTGTATCAAAAATAATAACAGTAAGAATAATATTTCACATCTTTTATGTGTAACTACTAACTGTTTGGTTGTTATTATTGTTCTTTTCTTTCTTTTTCTCAACAAATCTTAAAAAGTGTGAATTTGAATTAAAAAATAAAAATTGAATTGTCATTCCATTTGAATTATTATAGGCTAATTGCTTTTTCATCAAAACATGAATAACTACATCATAAATTTTAATGAATTATAAGTATTACAAATCTAATATAATTAATTGCCTGATATGTTGAAATTGTTTTTCTCGTTATTTATTACTGAAATATTTATTTAAACTAAGTTTTTGTCACAATTATATTTGTTCTTGGTTACGTTTCGATGGACTTTTAGTTTGTTTTCATTAGTCACGATGTGAAATTTCTTTGTTTCCCACTACTCATTAGTTTCTATGGACGCTGATTCAATCATCACAGCTGTTCATTATTTTGTCATCATGATTTGTCATCATTTAATTTCCTGCTTGTGCAGTCTTCAGTTGTCTGGTATTGTTTGTGTTTACATGCTGTTTTGTATGTTGGCTATATAGTTTTGAGTTCTTTAATTAAACCTTGTATTATTCACAAATCCTCTTCATCTTCGTTGGATATAGCATTACTGTTTTACACAGTCAAATAATTAACACAGCCATTAAAAAAATTGTCATTAAGCACTCAACATTTTTTCTGTTTAATTCTATAAAACTAAATGTAGACAAATGTAATATATTGACTAATATTCTAAATTGGAATATTGGGAAATCCTGAATGTTTTCATTTCCATAAGGAAAGGTATTTATCATCATAACAGAAATCACAATCACCATTACATTAATACAAACACTAAAATGATGCCAATTTACTTACACCTTTTAGCTCATTTACTCCATCTTTTAAAAACAGATTTTTTAGTAATTCTGCAAATGTAGAAGCAGCCAAATAAACTTAAAACCTAATAAACAATCTCATGGCAATTCATAACTATTTTAAGTTTTGGCAAATTGGTGGCTAATTCGTATGAATTTATATGATCTCATTCGTATCTGCTTACGCTCTACTGGGGGATAGGTATGGGCATAGGGTTGTGGGAGGACCTTCATGCCTACATTTTTTTTTTTTTTTTTTCCTAAAAATCATACATTTTTGTGCAATTCACATTGTATGAATTAAAAGCGACACGTCGTAAAATAGTTGTTTTCACAAGTAACAGGATGAACGATTTCCATCAACAAACATTTTTTTGCCACTATGTAAAACTGCTTTTCATTAATAGGCTACTTAAACTAATAAAAACTAGTGTCACTGAGTAGAAAACGGCAATGGAGAGCTAAAATATGGTTCTTTAAAGAAAGACATTTCATTACACAGGTCATTCACTAGCTTGAGGTTTGTTGCATTTCATCTCATGCCTGCAGTACACACACGACAAGGTTGGGTTCTGGAGAGCCGTCGAAACGTATTCCAAGGATGAAGCCTACCCATCACACTGCCAACCTGTGAGGTCTAATAACTACAAAGTTGACCTCCCTGATCCCAATCTCCCACACGACCTTTCCCTTACATTCACACTCCACCAACGGAGCAGCTCTCCTGACAATAACCATGTCTTACAACTCCCTGATGTTTCACTCTCCATCTCTCTTATTTTCACCCAATTGTTCATTTCTTTGCTTGTTCTTTCTATCTTTTCTTCTCTTCAGCACACAATTGTTCTCTCAGGCTGTCCTTCTCTTCCCCTTAGACTCATTACTGTTATACGCATCTCTCTCTCAGAGCCCCTGTAGTTATGGACCTGTAGTCTCTTTCCTCATTATTGCTCTTCTAGCATTCTCAGACTGAGTTGTGCATCTTTTCTTCTGTCATACAAGGATGAACGCAAACTCCCACAGTACCTCCACAGGACAGTGCAACATCACAAGAATGAACAGTATTTATATCCACTTTTATCTTTTAATCCTGTCGAACTACTGTAGTGAATCTGTTTCATAAAGATCTGGGATGCTCAGGTTTTATATACCAGAATATTATGCAGTTTTTGAGTTTGTTCACTGAGAGATTAAAAAAAAAAAAAGCTCATGTCCATTAAATAACATTAAAAGTGCCCTAGAATTAAAAATTGAATTTATCTTGACATAGTTGAATAACAAGAGTTCAGTACATGGAAATGACATACAGTGAGTCTCAAACACCATTGTTTCCTCCTTCTTATATAAATCTCATTTGTTTAAAAGACCTCAGAAAAACAGGTGAATCTCAACATAACACCGACTGTTACATAACAGTCGGGCTCATTAATATGTACGCCCCAATATTTGCATATGCCAGCCAATGTTCAAACCATTAGACAAGGGCAGGCAGTATTAACGTCTGGATCTGTGCACAGCTGAATCAACAGACTAGGTAAGCAAGCAAGAACAATAGCGAAAAATGGCAGATGGAGCAATAATAACTGACATGATCCATGATAACATGATATTTTTAGTGATATTTGTAAATTGCCTTTCTAAATGTTTTGTTAGCATGTTGCTAATGTACTGTTAAATGTGATTAAAGTTACCATCGTTTATTACTATATTCACAGAGACAAGACTGTCGTTATTTTCATTTTTTAAACACTTGCAGTCTGTATAATTCATAAACACAACTTCATTCTTTATAAATCTCTCCAACAGTGTGTATTGTTAGCTTTAACCACGGAGCATACTAACAAACTCATTCAGAATCAAATGTAAACATCCAAATAAATACCATACTTACACGATTAGACATGCTGCATGACGAACACTTTGTAAAGATCCATTTTGAGGGTTATATTAGCTGTGTGAACTTTGTTTATGCTGGTTAAGGCAAGCGTGAGCTCCGGGTGAGGGGAGCACGAGATTTAAATGGGCCGCGCAGCATGAATCGGCGCATATTTAATGATGCCCCAAAATAGACAATTTAAAAAATACAAATATTTAATAAATAAATAAAAAAAATCTATGGGGTATTTTAAGCTGAAACTTCACAGACACATTCAGGGGACACCTTAAACTTATATTACATCTTTTAAAAAGACGTTCTATGGCACCTTTAACAAATCCAACTTTTGATTTGAATGACACATTAAGAAATTTTGAAATTAACTTTAACTAAGATTAACAAAGAACACTGAGTATTTTTCATTGTTCAAATATAGTTCATTGTTGTCATGTTACAAGTCCTTTTAACTCATGTAAAAAGGAACCTTGTTGTTCGGTGTTACCAATTATTATGTTTAAAGTCAGAACTATTCAGATAAAATTATTATTCAATTTTTTTATTATTTTTCTTTTTACAGCAGCAGTACTTAACTACCAACTGTTATTTTACCAAAAAGGTTTGCAAAGAGGTCTATATCCATAATAAAAAACAAATTTTGAATGATATTAAAATCATAAAGTGCACCTATGAAACAAAAATGTACCTGACCGCTTTAGGGAAATCTAACCAGTCTAGATCTGACTAGGGCTATATTTATAGTTTTTCATTACCACTTTCTCTGAGCCTTTTATTTATTTATTTATTTATTTTAACAAGCTCAAGCTCTGTGTGTGGATATTTCCATCATTATTGGGATGTAGTAATTGGAATATATACGCTTTCTAATAGATGTTGAAATATTGCATCTGTAAGGTGTAATTTATATGAAATACACTTAAAATAAAAATTCCCTTTATTGCCTGCCTCAGACATAAATGTGGCATGTGGCCAATTCATATTTTGCATGTTTTAACCATGTTATGTTCTTTAATAACCAATAGTGGGTTAAGATTTTTCTTCCTTTAGGTGCTCCATAGTCCAGTGCACATTGAATGCAATACTAATAAAATAGTTTAACAAAAAGACTCCAGGCAAAATAATCAAATTTTATAGATCAGATTTCTGATGTATAGAGCAAAACTGCAACATCAATAGCTACTAGGTTTTTGCAGCATTTTTTATTTTATTTTATTATTATTTTTTTTTCTTATCTTGCCTAGGGCATCAAGTGAGCCAGAAATGTCTCTGGTACCCCATCAAAATAATAATAAAATAATACGTGCATCATGTCCCATGATGCTTATGGCCTCCAATATTGTTTTTTAACATCCTCATCCTTTACTAACAGACTCTTTGCTAAGA